>NW_026000078.1:6146065-6346304 GCF_001458135.2 Marmota marmota marmota | reverse complement strand
TCATTCCTCTGTCTCCACCCCACACTGTTCTGAGCACACCCTTCGCCCCAGCAGTGAGCACAATGGTGTTTTCCAACCAGCAATTTTCTTGCCCAGCCAGAACTCCTAGAGCTCAAGCTTCAAACTTCATTTCGAAATTCATTTCGCTTTAGAAAGTTGAAGTTTAAGAGAGAACTATTCATCGCAGACCTCTTTACCTTTCCCCAAAAAGATAAATGCAAGGGGCCCCGAGTTTTCATTCCTTACCTTTGGAGGCTCACACTCACTTGGGATCATTCTTAGCTGCACACCAATATCAAGTAAAAACAAATGCAGACTTACATAAGATAGGGAAAGACTTTAATTAGAACTATTATCATAGTGAATAAATCCACAAGCCTCCCAAAACCAAACTGAAAATCAGAGTTTTTGATTTGTTGTTTCCTATTAGGTAAGGGGAGTAGCCACAGGAGAAAGTGGGGCACATGAAGGGAATAAACTCATTGGCCAGGGCATGGTTTAACAAGAAATGTATCCGTGTTCCAAGAATTTGGGGGAGCAAGTGACAAGGGCAACTGTTCCCCATTTTAGTGCTTGCTCAGATTGGGAGTCCGGGGCTAAATTTCAAGGGCCTGTGTGGAGAAGCTGCCTGATTTGAGTTTGGTCAGCACAAAGCAGAGAGTAAGAAATGGGCACTTGTGAACACTTGGTCATTAGTCAGGTGCCCCATAATGCAGGCTCCAGGTTAAGAGTAGTTGGGGCATTTTTCTGGGATGACTTGGGAAGGGTGGGGAGCTGTTAAACTGAGGTATAACTGAGCAGCCAGTAAGGAGTCAGGGATTCCAAGTTTCCCAGGCCTCCTCTCCAACACCTGAGAGGCCACAAGGAGTCCTTTGCCTCTGTCAGTGCAGAGATGTAGGGCCTCTTTGCTTTCTTCCTTGCCACTTCTATCCTTTGGCATTGACAAAGCAGGAAGGCTTTACCTGCAGGGGTAAAACTCCTAACAGGGGTTCTTAAGAGCCAGTGGCCATTCTTAGTGCTCCCTCTTCTCTGGCCATTCTCTTACAGGTCTGAAACATACTGATGATATGGAAATGCTACTCACCTACCTCTCCCTCACAGCCCCCCAGCGACTGGTCTCTTCTGTGGCAGTGTTTGGCAATAGGACTTGAGAAACAACATTACAGTGGCTCTCTCACATCTCATTGGTCCCCTGACCTGGACACTGAAATACAGACAGCTCTACCAAACCAAGAGGCCCCTTCTGAGATCTCACTCTGGGCTTTAATGATTTTACTGTCTTTCGCCAGTAGAAAGAAATTTACGCAGGAATTAGAAAGTTTTCTTGTGAGATATATGAAGACCTCTTTAAGATTACTGGCTCCCAAGCTAGAGTGAAGTTATAGTGAAAGTTTCACTTTCCTCTGTGAAAGTGAAAATCCTGAACTAACCTCCTCTTCTTTGTGGACCTCACCCCTCACTCCTGGGGTTCAGTGGACTTTGAGGAAGACAGCACTTCCAAGTAAGTCTGATATGGGAATGGGAGCTCTATCCAATTAGAAATCTCCCGCTGTAGGAATAGGAGTGTCTTTAGAGGTGACTTTTTTTTTTTTTCCATAAATGTGGTCTGTCCTCTGCAGAGGCTCAGTGAATCACCAACTGATCATGTGGGTCTCAACTCCAAGGATTAAAACAGAATTATCACAGACTTAGCAATATTAAAACTATACCTCCCCTCAAGATCTTGTTCCTTCCTTTCCTCCAGTGGGGATGAAGTGGGAAGTGTGGTTTTCTCTCTCCAGAATAGCACTTTGGGTAGATCTGACATATTCCCCCAAACTGAGCATCTATGAACTAATTATAAACTAGCTTTCCTGAACATGTCTTTGCACATTTCTTTATGTGATGAACATACATTAAATATTTTATTAGCATCAGGGAAAATAATTTATAGAACACTTGCTTTTCTTTATTTTTTGCCATTTGGAAAAAACGATTTTTTTTTTCTGTTTTCATTTAAACTTTCAACTCTACTTTTTTTCCTATCTTCCTTTAGAGAAGAGTAGTTTGATCTTTCAGTTCTCCAGCTTCAGATCTCTGGCTAGTTTCCATGCATTTCTCATTATTCTTCGCTTTAGATATTCATTTATTTGTAATCCTGTAATCTAAATGTTGTTCATTTTCCTGAATCCTTAGCTACCTAAAAACTCTTGAGATTTGGAAGAGTTGTTTAAATACCTGTACTACAATATGCCAAACTGGTAATGATGGCATATTTGCAATATATCTGGTCAAAAAACAGAAACATGAATTTTTTTAAAAATTCTGTATGGTAATTGACATAAAGTAGATTTAAGATAAATGTTCATTGCAGGTGTGAATAACTTTTGCCCATTCTCAAGATGAAGCTATAGATTCCTGGGTAATAGGATATAACCCACATAATGTTAAATTAAGATTTAGAGGTTTGAAATATTCAAGTCAGAGGCATTATGCATTTTAGGTTGCTATAGTAAACTACCATAGATTAGATGGCTTATAAACAACAGAAATTACTCTTCATAATCTGAAGATCAGGATGCCAGAATGGCTTGGAACTGGTGAGGGACCTCTTCTGTGTTACACACAGATGAATTCTTGCCTTGAATTCTCACATGTGGAAGGGAGACTGGTGAGCTCTCTGGGGCCCCTTTGTTAGTCACTAATTGCATGCATAAAGTCTTCCCTCCCTTCACCTCCTTACCTCCCACAGACCCTACCTCCTAATACCATCACACTAAGTTTAAAATCTGAATTATAAATTGAGGGTGGGCAGAAACAGTCTGCAACAAGAGGCAAGTTCTGTTTAACCAATTGTATACCTTGTGATAGGTGCTTTTTTTTATATTAGTTGCTCAAAACATTACAATGATCTTGACATATCATACATTTGATTCAAATGGGGTATGAATTCTTATTTTTCCACATGTACAGATTGCAGGATCACATTGGTTATACAGCCACGTTTATGCATACTGCCATATAGAGTCTGTTGTATTCTGCTGCCCTTCCTACCTCCCCTCCCCTCCCATCACCTCTCTCTACCCCATCCTCTGTAACACATTTCTCTCTCTCTCTTTTTTTTTCTTCCCCCTCACACCATCTTATGCTACTTGTGTCCCAGTAGAAATATTCTTCCTTGCAGATGTAAAACCTTTAACTCTTTCTTGCCTCCACTTTTGTGCTCAGGGATATGTTTTATTATAGAGCCATTAGCAGTGCAGTTTTGACAGGTTTTGAAGTTCCTTACATGAAAGACTTTTTTAATGCTTAAATATTTTGACACTTAAACTTCTAGCAAGCCCTAAGCATCTGGTCTGTCCCCTATCACTAGGCTATACCGGCTTTTTCCTTCTATTGCAGGATGTCCGTCTTGAAGCTTTAAATTTATAAGCTCAAACTATCTAAGTAATAAGCATGTCCAATGTAGGGCAGTCTCACTTGGTTCCTCTCGGGGTTGGTAACAGATCCAAAGACATATTGTTTAATATAAAAAATTACTGGATTACTGATGCTGAAACAGAAAGAATGGCAAATGGTAAAAGCTACTGACAGTTAATGACTGATGTGGGGAACATGGCCTCTAGCAAGAATGTGCTTTCTAATATTATGGCACTATGGAAAATAGTTTGGAAATGATAAAACTTCAATAACGAAATTTTAAAATTCACAAAATGAGATTTTGCTGTTTTTCAAATAGAAAGCATGCGAACTTTTTTAATGGTTAATTTTAGTCAAATGTTTCATGTCTCTTTTCTATATCATCCTTAGGATCCTAGAAGTTTGGGACAGATAATAAGGTTTTCTTGTTTTTGTTTGCCCTTTCTCATACATAAGAAATCACTCCTTAATTTTCATGTTTTATGTTAGACATTTTTATCCAGCCAATAAATTTGTCAAAGTCATGACACCCAAGGATTTTATTATCCACTTTTATTTATTTTTTTTGAGAATCAGAATACATAGACAATATTTTGTTTAACAGTTTATCTTCTATCTAAGGCTGCAAAAAAAAGTATCCCACTGGCAGGTTTGGACAATGCTATGGTCTGAACAAACTCACTATTCTTGTCTGTCCTTACACTTTATTGTATTTAGTTTATTTGCCTATGAGTGGTAACATTTCTCAAAAAGAGGAGATGATAATTAATCTAGTGTATCTGTTGAAAAAGTTCATTCTCAATAATTGGTTGAATAGATTTCCCCAAATATAATTTTCACGGTTTTGCTTACCCCACAACAACTACCATAGCAAAAGATCACCAGTCTTTTAGAACTAAAGGAAAACATATGACAGAAAACTGAGTAACATTCCTTAACTAATTTAGAGATCTTTCCATAAATTCTATCATAAAAGTTCTTCAACTCAGTGAACTGATGGAACCTTAGTGCCTGCTGGGAACTGTCCTAGGTGCTGAAGGAAATGTCAAATCAAATCAGGAATCATGTTGGAAAGAATGAGAAGACTAATAGTAATGTCTGTTTTCAGCATTATAAGTTAGGAGAAATAGATGAAAGAGTTAGGTCTAGATTTACTTTATATCCAAAGTGGGGAAAATGTGCACAAAGATCTCTGTGTGGTTATTGACCCAATAACTCAATAGCAGAGTGCAGCCTCTCTTGTTCTTGTACTGACATATAATATAGAATAGAATGCAATAATGACCCAGCTAAAAGTCAGTGAATGATTACAGTGAAAATATGCACAACACACAATATTTCAACAACAGGAAAACAGCAGGCATGGAGGTGAAATCTAAGATCATAGGGTGCCATTTTGAAGGTTACTGTCATGTTCATGTCTCAATCTAAATAACACAAAGTTCTTCCTACTTTTCTTGGCTTCCAGCTTTTGGGTTTAGTTTGAGACTTTCTGCTCTGAAACTATGATTTTGGCTACTGTTTTTATCAGCTCTCTTGCTCCCATCTTTTAGGTTTTATGTTGAATGGAGGCAGTGTATAGATGATGGATGCTGGCTCATAGTGAGTAAGGAAGATTCATGCCAAGTGGCCTTTACTTCCTAGAGGCTGCCACCTCTTTTATCAAGAACTCTCCCTCTGCTACAGAAAATGACTAATTCTTTTAAATCATGCCTCAATTTGTAAAGAAAGGAATGAAATTAGAGGCAGTATGAATTTTCTTCTTTCTTCAATAAGTTAGGAAGAAAGTTGATTATCAGTTCTCTAAACTTTGAAGTCACACAGAAAATATCATAATTGTTTGATTCTTATGATCTCATGAAAATTGTTTCTTGTCCCCCTTTCCCTTCTCTTTTCCTCTTCCTCAGACATGAATTTAATAGCTCCTATGTGCTAAGGACTGCATTAGAGATAAGATGAATAAGGCAGTTTCTCCTGTAGTTTCTTGTCTTTTGGAAAATATAAACTTATTAACAAACAATGTAATACTATGTAGAAACTGAGATTAGGAACATACAGGGAGCAGAGAGCTCCAAAGTAAAAGATGTATGATTCTCTTTGGGGATCCTAAGCAAAGCTGGATAGATGAGGTGATATATGCATCACCCCTGGAAAGATGAGTAGGGGCTCATTCAAAGCACAAAGTAACAAAAAGTATTCTGACTAGGGAGAGGTGAAGATGCTAAGAGCCTAATCCAATAATGCATATTTTGGCATTTCTAAGTAATTTTGTCTGCCTACAGCTCCTAGCATTATAGAGATGGCCTTTATCATAAACACCTACAGGCATTTTGACACTAAAAATCTGGAACAAGAAGTGAGAGAAATAGGGTACAAAGCCAATGAAAAGGAAGAACTCTGTGTTATTTAGATTGAGACATGAGCATGACAATAATATGCCATTATTGACATACATAAGGCAACCTTATGTCTCAACCTAATAGAATCAATTTCCCATTGAGTTCTTAATAATCTGTGTTGGGAGAAAAATGATTTAAAATAGCAAATAACTTTAAAACGTCTATATTTGCTTTTGGAATACATTATATGCCTTCTTTTGACAGGATATATACCTTCTTAATGAGGTTTTGTGCTTAGATTTATATTAAAATTACTTGGGATTCCCTGAGTAAGCCCTGACAGAATGAGAATGTGGCTGCAAAACAGACTGGTGACCAGAAACCCAAGGTCTAAGGTTTTAACCAGGGATAAGCCACACATGAATAATGGAGAGCTGAATAATTAGTAATTATAGATACCAATTCAGTTTTAGACACATCCAGTCCTTGATCATTCCATCATGCTTTGTATTTTTGCTATCCTAAGTCATGGTGTTTCATTTCATCTCCTGTTGAAGAGAAACTATTTGTTAACAAGAAGGAGGAAGAAATAACATATAGAAAGTGATGCTAAAAGTCAAGAAATTTAGAAATCATTATATATAATGGATGGAAACAGACAAAAATTGATAACAGTAATCAAGTACTTCTCTACATAAAAATGGTGTTCAATTTTTTTTCCTTTTCTGTTAAAGATAGTTAATTAAGCTCTTATATACTTTATGACCACAAGGTCAGGAGATACACTGATGATGAGAAAAGGCATGAATCATCTTTATAAAAATTTTCACCTGCCTTCCTCATATACTCCCACTGCCTTCGGTATTTATAAACCTCAGATTTCTTAGAATCTATGTAAAAATGAAACTTTGAAAATCACCTCTTTCCTCAGCTAATATCTTGAAACTATATATGTCCTCACTACTCTGAAGGGTGAGTTTGCAATAAAGTAAGGAAGGTAAACTATCAATTACTCCGTGTGTGTGTGTGTGTGTGTGTGTGTGTGTATCTGGTAGGTTGCAATTATCCATTTATGCTTATATTAAGAATTGATTGATAGACAAGAAAAGCTGGATGCTCCCAGCTCACAAAAGCATTTAGAAACATAATCCAGGATTTCAGCAACAGAAAAATCAGAGATGGATACAAATGCAAGTTTAGCTTAAGACCTATGATATCCTTTAGATACTTCAAGTGAATTTTTCAGAAAATCCAGTCAAATATAATGTAAGTAGCTGTGGACTAGGTGTCAATAGACCAAGCCTTTGTTCCAATAGTTTCTTGCCATGTGAATGTGCATAAGTCATTTTACTTATCTAGGTCTCAACTATCTGATCTATAAAATGAGAAATTAAATTCAACGTATCCAAGGTTCTAATTCTCAAAGTGGGTTTTTTGACTTTTTGCCCCAGAATGAGTTTTGTAGCTTGTTACAAAGTAGGTTCCTGGGCCATCCCACATTGACTGAGTCAATATCCTCTCAGATGAGTTTTATTTAAGCACAATAAAGTTTGAACATCACTAATTTAAGGTTTGATACATATTTTGCGTAGTCTTGCTCTGACGTTGAGATTAATTTAAATGAAAGCTAAGATAAAAATAAACCTATTTTTCATGTTCTTGGATAATAGAATAGAGTCTCTGATTTCTGAAAGTTGTACATAAATTTCTATATATTAGAATTAAGTGGGATCTAAGTTTGATTTCCTGAAAGATTAGATAGAATAAAGGCCAAAAGCTTTGAAATTATATTTTTAAGACAGAAAGAAATCAAGCATTTGCCACATAATGCAGTTAATTTGTAGTCATACTCACTGAGGCCCACTTTCTGGAACATATGTATTATCTATAAGCTTCCATAATCTCTCCTAGAAATGTGTTACTCAACTGGTAAATACCAGTTCTCTAAAAACTACCGTAAGATCCAGTCATGAGATGTTAAAAGCATTTTAACATTTTATGCTGGTAGAGTTCTTTTTCAAAGTCAGTCAGTGATTATTTGAATTTATTTGTCAGCACTAATATTCCTGTGAAAAATGTCTTTGAAAATTATTACAATAAGTTTTCCACAAAGGATAGAATGTTCAGAACATTTCAGGTTAGCAAATTATTCGACTATGTATAAGTACAATATCACATATAAACAATTGTAACTATATTTTTTATTAATTGAAATTAAAGTTGTTGTGAGATATTATATAATATATTGGCAAATCTCCAAAGACCAGAGTTCAAGTACTGATACAATGAATAATAGTTGCATGACCTTTGTTAACTGGATGAACCTTTCTGAATGTCCATTTCCTCAGCTGTAAAATTGGAATAATGTGATTAATGTAGAGAAGAATTGTTATAAAGAATAAAGGGGATATTTGATGAAAACAAAACATGCTTTGCAAATATTAGCTATTATTTATATTTCACATTGCACTATTGAACTTTCCACTTATAATACCCTAGCATAAATTCTGATATTTATGTATTCATTTACTTATTAATAAATAAGAATTTTTGACAATCTACTATGTTAACACTGTATCAAGGAGTCTGCAAAATAAACAAAAAAAAGATGTATAAAATATAATTTTTCTAGTTAAAATACTTAAATTTTACTTGAGGACTTTAGAACATTATTACACAACATAAGGTTAATAATTGATACACAAATAATAAAAACTGGTTAAAATGAATATGATTGGTCTATGATCAGCAATATTTCAATGAAGCTGGGGGGACACTGATCTAGCTATCTTAGGGTTTGATTGATAAATCATGGAGGGAATTTCAGTAGGAAGGAGACTGCATATGGGCAAAGACATGGAGTCAGGAAAGGAGAAACATTTTCAGGAAATGAGCTAGAATTAAGGTATAATATTAGAGAATAATGGATGCGCATTTGGAAAACCATATAAGCCCCAAAGTCAGTGCTCTTTGAATTCCCCAGTGAAGAGTTTGAAATGGATCTGAGAGATAATATGAAGCAATTGAAGTTCAAAGCAATTAACAGCCATTAATAATGTGGTGTTATTTTTTTAAACAAATTTACCTGGAAACCAGATAAGGGAGATACAAGATGCAGGAGCCAGGTAGACTATGACTTATACTAAAATGGTAGTTGTTGAAACAGAAAAGAAAAAGAAATGGGTATATGAGATAATGGTGAGATGCTAATAGAGTCTATTTATAGAAAGATAATTTTGAGCTGAACAATTGTTTTAAATTAGATGAGAATGAAAATAGATCTAGGAAGTCTTAACATTTTCACATTTATTCAAATATCCACAGCATTTCATTCATTCACCAAATATTAATTAACCAAATATTAATGCAACATAGATGCATTGTTCTAGGAGCTTGAGGTTTAGTGAAGGGTAAAACAAATTCAGCTCATGAGCCTCACATTCTAGTTAGGGAACAAAGGACAGAAACAATAAACATAATTCATAAGTAAGCAATCTATTATATTTGAAAGAGAAATACATATGTAAGCAAGAAGATTAGAACAGGATATAAAGGGTTTGGAGTGACACGTTGAGAGTGGATTGTGTGTAAAGCAGATTGGTCAGTGTAGACATCACAGAGAAGGATTTAGGAATTTGTTTCTAAAATCTGATATAAACTTATGGCAAATCACTTTTTAAATTCATGTTTATGTAATTCTTTGAGGCATAATATTTGTACTATTTGTACATAACCCTCTGTAGGGCAAATTTGAGCTTTTGAGGAAAAATATTTTATATACACATATATACATATATAAACATGTATTTATATATGTACATATATACATATATGAAACATGGAGATCAGTGTATTTTCACATTTGATGTTAGCTATTCTTAACATTATTTCCATTGTCATTAACTTTATGTGGAGATTTCATTTTTGTAGTTTTATGGAGGTTTTTCCACACATCTTTGAATTTTTAATTTGTACTACCACCATTATTCATAAAGGATTTTTAGGCTAACCTTGGAAAAAGGAGTAAAAACAAGGTAGCATGGGAATAAGGCTTAAAATGCATAATATCCCCATACCACTAATTTTCTCTCAAGTTTACTAGTGGATAATAAAAAGGAATAATCATGTAAGTTAATTGATACAAATATTTTTTTAAAAAACTTTAGGTATATAGAAAAAGTATGTTATTCATTATGTAAGCTTATAAGTAATTTTTCTAGTTATCCTCAAAAAAGAATATGATAAGATTGAGTAATATTTCTACAACACCTTGCAATAAAGAGGAAAAATGTTTCATGGAAAAGGCACTTTAATTCACTACTTCCATTAATTATCTTGAACAGCTCTGGGAAAGGCATGAATACACATGAAATAATATTTGTTTTAGCAAAGAAGAATCTTTTTTCTCACTTAGGATGTCATATAGCCACATGTTTGCAAACTCTACAAATTTCATTTCTGTCCCTTGTTCCATATTAAGGTACTAAATTCAAATCAGGGATACTTGGATGGGATTCCCTGTTTTGCTACAAGTCTTTATAAGAATGCCTAAGAATGAGAGACTGGAACACTTTATCTGGGGCTGGCAAGCTACGGAGCCCTCAGTACCGCAGAGCCCAGAAGGCACAGCCTCATGACCATGTATGTGACCAAGAAAGAACAGCACAGTAACACTTCAGAATAACCAGAATACGGAATTTGTAGAGCTGCTGCAAGGCACTATTATGATAAAAATCACAATTAAAAATTCCTATCTATTGATGATGCTCTTAATATTTAAGCTTTAAGAGCACAGAGAAATTTCTTGATGGTTTTATAATACACATTTGCTTTGAAATGTTTGTTAACTTCTCATATCTTAAATTATATTCTATGTATTAGATTGATGTGAAAATCAGTAAAAGTGTCCTCTCGCTGACCATGTGAACTTTACCACAAGAGCACAGATGACCACTTCTTAAGAATGTAAGAGAATGTTGAAAGAAAAGTTACAAAATTCTGGTGGGTCTGATTTCAAGTGGAAAATGGAGACACATAAGAAATATTACAGTTTTCTGAGTCCTGGGATGAAAAGGGGTGATTACAGATGGTCCCTGGGTGATCTTCATAAACACAGGTTATTTGAAATAATGCATGGCCAGTGGAATCTTCATGCCTTGGACAGCTCATTATGAGTTGTGATTTGTGGTACCACTGTGAACCAATGAAGGCAGTACTAGCCAAGGGTTTTCTAACACTGAATAATAAAGCCCAATTGTCACTTCAATTGAACTTGAATTTTGCTTTGAGTTTTAAATTACAATGATTGACTTTCTTACATGTGAATGTATTTGTTGCAAATTATTTTATGTGAAGGGTGCCAATAAACTAGCTTTAAAGAATACCATTTTATTACATGGAAATATTTATAATTAACTTGACTATTTCTCATTTCAGCATCACTTGGGTTTTCTGGAACTTACAGAGAGAAGCAGAAATTCAAGTTTTCCCACAGCTATTTTGGGAACACTTAACCAATAAAATACTTTATCACCACCTAGTCTGCCATCAAAAAAAAAAAAATGTATTCCTGAACTGTACAAGCATAAGACTTTATTGATCTGAAATTGAAAACAAAATCACATTCAATGGAACATCAGTTCAGTAATTTATTTTTTGGAGGGGGGAGAGGGGTTGTTCCTGACAATTGAACTCAGGTGCACTTGACCACTGAGAGACGTCCCCATCCCTATTTTTGTATTTTATGTAAAGATAGGATCTCACTGAATTGCTTAGCATCTCAATGTTGCTGAGGTTGGCTTTGAACTCAGGATCCTCCTGTCTCAGCCTCTCCAGCAGCTAGGATTACAGGCATGCACCATCGTGCCTGGCTCAATCATTTCTTTTTCGGACATCATTTCAGTTCATGACAAGCTCACATTCTTACACCATAGATTAATAATGTGTAGAAGAAAATCACAACAATTTTTATACTTTGTCAGAGCTTTCTGGTTGTTTAATTTGCACAATATGCTAAAAAAGTGGGAGGAAGGAAGTTTTTTATCCTAAGTGATTCAAATGGGTCAAAGAGGGAAATATCATGGATGGAAGAACTCCATAGTTGAAGCCAAATCTCACTTCATTTTTCTTCCATAGATTGTAAGTATGGTATAAGAACTTTTAATATTCCTAAAATATTCTAGGACAACCAATAGTAAATGCATGTAGATTTGGGACTTTGTTACAGGAGATAAGCCCTTGTCATCTTGACAATTTACTTCATTCTTGCTGAACAACTCTTTTTTTAAATGTATACAATGGGGTTAATGCCAAACTCACAGTTACTATAGGGTTGAGTAAAATGACTTATCTCTGCAAAAATGTTATTATTTAACATGAGCATAATAGGCAAATAAATTAGAGAATATGTTATATAACTGTTGTCCCTTTGGATTATGTAAAACCATATAGAGCACATAAGATACTATATATACCTTAAATATTTAGAAATGTGAACCTCACTTTTACTTGTAAATTATTCTATTGGAATAAAAATTTGTGATGCACATATCACTTAAGAGCTTTTGAAAAATAGACAACAAAAAAATCTTATTTCATGGGAAATCTTCATAGACATTTGCAGTTTATTAGTTTTAATGGCTTCCAGGGAAACAAGGGTGGAGGCTGATGCTATGGCTCTTTTGCAAGAATCCACCAGGGTCATCTATGTGCTCTAACGGTGCCTTGCAATATCATATTTTTCTTTCAGTGTGCACTTCTGGAGTATGTCCTGATCTGTAGCAAATGAGTATGTCTTATGAAATTTGTGAAATATTTACAATTTGAAATAGCTTCTGACAGAGTAATTTTCCAATTACCCCATTAAGATCCACATCATAGGTAGTGGATTCAGCCTCTGTAGTAGTTGTCCCCATTACCTGGCCTGCCTTTCTGTACTAGTAACAGAATTTTAGCTGAGGACATTTCATAGCCTTGCTTAAACAGTACATGAAACTTCTAGTCTGTGTTGCCTTCCCTCTTTCTTCTTCCCTTTAAATGCAGTTGTGAAAGTAGGAGCTGGAAAACCATCTTGCACCATGACTTGAAGCCAGTTGTGGAGGGCTGCAGAGTAAAAGATAAAACAGTCCCCTCTTCCTGAGGCAACAAACACCATAACACCTCCTGGTTGCTCTACTCAGATGGTTATACAAAATTATTTGGGCTCTTGTTGCACCTGGTCAAACGTCCCTTAAAGGATACTGCTTCTATGACATCAGCATAGAATTTAGATAAATCACAGCCAAGCTGGCCAATTGCCACTTGCTTGAACTACACCAAAGGATTTCTCCATCATTCTAATGAAATTATTTTTAAAATAAATAATAATTTGATTTAAAATTTTAGATTGGTTCTAGTACACATACCTTCTAACATACACGGTAACTCAATTTGTTATTTTTCTTTCCAAATCCTTTTTCAATTTAAAAATTTATTCTGAGTTTTTACTTTTTCAAATGTTTCTTATTTACATCTCATTTAAGGAAATAAATATCATATATTTTCCTAGTGAATGTATTCTAGACTCACTGATCTCTATATTTTTAAAAGAACTAATTAGTAAATGCTTTCCTATGAAATATTAAGAATAAGATACTTTCTTCTGTGGCCTTCTCTTCAGCTTACTATTTAGCCCTTGCCTAGTTAAAGGTTTCTTCTGGTTAGTATTGACCCTATGTAATAGATTATCGGAAACAGTTTGTACAGCATGTCTTTAACTGTGGTGGCCAGTGTCAATGATTTATGATCAGATTACTGTGATTTATAAGGAGTATGAACTATTCATACTTAAAGCTTCATTTGAACTGGCTTAGCAAATATGTGTTAAAGTGAAGTCAGCTACTCTGGCTTTAAATCCTAGCATTGACCCTTATTACCTTATTTCCTCTGGGTTATACCTTGACTCCTTTTAGCCTATGCCTGTAAATAGGGGTAATAACAACTATTTCACAAGCCAGTGAAAACAGTGTTTCATTCCTGGTAGGTGCTCAGTAAATGTTGGCCCCTTTCCCCTACTAGAATGTTGGCGCATAAAGACCATATATGAACATGAAAAGTTTTAACCTGTTTCAAAGCACATATTCAATATTATTTGCCTGTTATTGGTGCTAAGGAACGTCATTAGCCTTGCTCACAGAAGTTGAAGCAGTCACTTTTTCTGAATGACAGTTGTCCCAGTGTAGAATCAACCAATTGCAGATCAAAAAACTATTAACAAAATGTGTCTTCAATGAACATATACAGTATTTTCTTCTGACCATCATTGCCTATAAAACATTGTAACAACTATATAGATTGTACTAGGAATTTTGAGTAATTAAGAGATTATTTAGTGTGTATGGGAGGAAGTTTATAAGATATATACAAATGTTATATCATTTTATACAAGAAACTTGAGAATCTGCAAATTTTGATATCCATAGGTTGAGGGGTATGTCCTTGAACCAATCCTCCATAACAACTGCACAGTGAAATTCATGGACAGTTAAAAAAAAAAAAAAAGCAGCAGCTAAACACCCTCAGATATGCTATAGCCCAAGAAGAGAACTCTGCTCCTCTCCCTCTCCCCTTTCCTTTCTTGCCATTTCTTGGTGGATTTGGAACAAATATCTTTGGCTGATGCTTGGGTGTCTGTGATGAGAGTGCTCTTTAGCAGAAAAGCCATGGCTTAGTCCATTCAACACAAAATAGGTGGAAACCAAGAGATATATATTATCATTTCCATTCTGCACTAAGGTGTAAGAAAAGACAAGGAAAGAAGGGCAAAGAGTATATATTTAGTGCTTAATATGCACCTTGTCCCATGTTAAACAGTTGATGGCATTATTTAATTTCCACCTCACAAGAGACCTGTGAAGTAGGCATTCTTTTACCCCCAGTAGGTGAAGAAACCAAGGCTTCACTGCACTGAGCAACCAGCTTTTGTGAATTATGGAGTCACACCCTAATTGGATCCAGCTCTGGCTGACTGCAAAGTCCTGACCCTCTTGATACATAGAATGCTGCCTCTTTGACCTAATTGAGCCTCTTTCTTCTTTTTGCAAAATGCTGTGGGATAAATGTTCTCTAAGTCTCCTTATACTCTCAAATCCTATAATTCCATCCTCTTTACTCTAAATGTAGGAATATAAAACTTACTAAGCTTTTTAAAGACTTAATAAGTCTTCCTCTATAAAAAATGTTCATACTATGTTTGGACTCATTATGGTAGGTTCTTTTAAATGTGGAAGATATAGAAAAAAATAAATACATATAATTGGGGGTAGGAAGTAAGGAATTAGGTACTTATCATTTTCTATAAGCATAATTTTTCAGTAGACTGCTATTTAAATTCTAAATACTCTTATCAATTTATTTTTCAAAACTCTGATTATACAACAGAACACAAATGAAACAATTCAGAATCCACGCTGTGTTGAAAGAAGAAAGGGATTCAACAAGTACAATTGAACCCCACAGGAGACACAGTTATAGACATGTTAGAGCTGAAGGAGCCAGAATTACAAAAGATTATTAGCTTAACTCCATTTTAGTCTTCCTGGGTTGGCTAGGCAATCAACACAGCAATATCTAACACTTAGCTTCCTTCATTTGTCACACACATTTTAAGTTCAAAGATGTGAGTTTCACACTGATTTTTAAAAAAATACAAAAAAGACTTCCTTGCTTTCTTTGGTACCATAAAGCTTTCTTTCTTTTATTGAATAGCAAGGCCATTTCTGGGGAGACTGTGCAGGACTGTGGAGGCTTGACTATAATACCCTTTGAATGGCAAACTCAGATTTATATTAAATGGGCACACTTGCCTTAGTCATAATATGATAAGTCTTCTGGGTCACCAAGATATGTTGTATTGGGTTGAGATTTATTATCTCTGTTCATTGCTCTTTGTGCATCTGTATGAACAATAGCAGAAAGCTCCTCTTTTCCTTCTTTTATTATCCTTGAGTCTCTGCTTCTGTGAAACACATTGGAATTTGCATTTTGCTTTAGTTCACAATATTGCAATATTGCAAGTGGCTGGGAATTAAAAGTATTTGAAAGAAAAAAAAAGTATTTGAAAGACATGAAGAGAACATTTCCTCAATTACTCAATAAGCTATATAGGCAGATTCATGATGGAATGGGCATTTAGGCAAAGTGACAGAGGTGCAGCAGTTTACAGCTTCTGAGGCAGATGTTCTGTGAAAATGTAACCTGGTCCATTTCCCCGCAGTTTCTTTAACAGTACTATTTATGATACATTCTGGCTGACTCTCTTTATGAACCACTTTTTTTTTTTTTTGCAAATGTAAAATTCACCGTTTTGATTCCAGGTTTTATTGCTACCTGAACCTCCATGACACAATGCATGATTTTCATGCACATGAGACTTCCACTGTTATCATGTGCATTCTGAACTTTTGCAAGGGAAAATGACTCAACTCTCCCCTGAAAATGGATTTGTGAGACCCCATCTAATTCAAATTTTGCAATTAATCAGTCCCACAAATATGCTTTGGGTGTGTACTTTGTATAAGAGCATGATATTCCAGAATAGCTTCTGGGCTAACTTGATTTATTGGCAGTTTACTTCAATTCTTCCTAGGCTTCCCCTAGATTTTGACCTAATTATGTACTCTTTAACACCTAGTGCCTAAAAATGGAAGGTTCATTTAAAGAGTGTGCTATCAAAAGAAAAGGGTGAAAAAGGCAGCAACTACTCCTCCCCCCACCATCACTTCTGCTTTCAGTACAGAAGGTTCTTACAGTGTAGGCATTCACACATCTCCAGATGGATGGGCCAGCAAAATGTGAGGCCAGGGGTCTCCCTGGGATCTAACATTGGTGCTGAGCCACCAGATTCATTCCTTCTGCTTATTTTTCGTGGTGAATTCAAGAGGAGTACCATTAGATCTGGACAAGTTCAAAGTGCTCCATAGCACCCCTAATATTGATTAGGGCTCACCTCTAAGCTGCATGAAAACTCTACTGACATTCTTGGTAAGAATATTATCAAGTACTAAATTAGAATTTTTGGAATCCACTTTCCTTCTCATGGATGAGCAAGAATATGCTAGTGGGGAGAATTGAAAGGATAGATTCCTCTTCAGAGGAGAAATCAGCTAGGATGCATTTTGTTTGTTCATATAAGGGCATTGAGGTCCAACTTCATCATTCTGGATTTTTCCTGTCAAAACTGTCATAGCAACCAGCAAGGAGGAAATGCTGTGGTGGTCTGCAATGGAAAAATCCCCTGCTATGCAAGCTGATGTGGCATTGCTGTTTCCCTTTAAAACCATGGTCAATGCATTGCAAACTGAACTTTGAAACAATCCTGTTATATAAGTTGTCTGACACTCAAGCATATGACTGTTCAATGGAACACATTATAACCTGGTCATCCTTTAAAATATACACAGGATTTTAAATTTAACAATCACAACCCTTGGCAGCACTTAGTGGACCTCATGCCATGCCATATGTGTTTCTAAGAATTTTATCAACATCTTCTTGTTTAATTCTCCCGACAACCCCACAGGAAAACTGTAAAGGTGAGATTGACAGCATCATCCGACACTATCACCTTCTCTCTCTGTGGCCTTACTACCTGCCCGTGTCCAGATTTCGTTTAATCTTCACAGCTACCTTGTGTGGTAACTACAATTTAGTCACCTTGCAAATGTGAAAACAGAGCTGGAGATGTTAGAACAATAGCCTGTATGTGAATTCTGTCTTTTGAGGAAAAAAAAATCTCATATCCTTTCTCCTGCTTTCCATTTCAACTACAACCACAATTATTTCAAAACCTTAATTTCTACCAGATTACTGCAATAATCACTTTTTGGTCTCCCTCACATTCACATTTACCCAAACTCCCAACCTCCCACCAATCCACCCTCTACACGACAACCATGGTGATCTTCTAATCACATCTTATCACATGTCATATTCTGCTTAATGACTTTAGTGTCTCTCTATTGCCCTGCAGATAAAAATAGAATCCTTAACAAGAAAAGTATGCTGTAGTACCTGCCAACCTAGTCAGACTGACCTCATAATCCTTTGCCTCTTGCTCTCTCTGATAAGTTAGGAAAGGAAAGAAACGTGGGCATCTTGTCACCTGAACCACTGTCTAGAGATGAGCTGAATATAGAAAACATGAGTCGTAATTGACTCCTTCGGCTCTCATCACACACTGCCTGATTGAGAACATCCCACTAAAATGTGTGTTGATGTCCCAGCAGCAATAAATTGGATGCTTGGGACAGAGAATGCATTTTCCCAGACACTTACTGTTATAAAAATCAGTTAAGTTCCAAGTCCATAAAAGCTATTTTGCCTATAAGGTAGCAAAACTATTCTACTGAAAGTACTACAGCTCCCCAGTTGACAAAATAACAATATTTGACATAACAATATTTGACAAAATAATAGTAGCTAATATTTATTTAGCACTTACAGTATACCAAGTGGTATATTCAGCATTTAGCGTGTACTCACTCACCCCAAATTTATGGGGTAGTTACTTTTATAATCCCCTTTACACAGATAAAAAAAAGGGAGAGGTACAATAGATTCCAATAAGGAAAAATAATTCAAGCGAAAGTAAACTGGTATGATAGGCTTTATATGAAAAAATCATGTTCATATGTCTCCTATTCTTACTGCTAACAAGAGTAAGATAGTAGCTTAAGTTTCAGTAACCAAGAATAGTGTTGAAAAAATAATGGAAAATTTTTAAATGTTTATTAAATTTATTTTAACTAGTACATAAAAACATAAGAATTATTTGTATTTTTTAAAAAAGATTAGTTTTGAAGACTTTTTGCTCCGTATTTCATACTTTGAAACATGACCAAAAAATCATTTTCTAATTAAGGATTCAATGTTTATGTGTAAGCCTTTGAAATTTTCCCATGACAATAAGCAGTCCCTGTTTTTAACTGGTTTACATTTTGCTTCTGTCTTTTCAAACCTCTGGTAGGAGACATACCATTTTGATTCACTTATTAAACAATTTCAGTCACCACCTGAATACGTGAAGAAACAGCATGCACATAATCCAAGATCCACAAAATGCCATCAGCTTCCCTACAGAGACCCCTCTGAGGACATAGTCTCTGGGTACATACAGCAGTAACGATCCTGAAACATCCCATGACTGTCTAGTTTCTTCTTCTTCCACATCGGTGTTGCTCCTTACAACTCAGAGCTAAATCTCTGTTTAGCTTTTTTGTTTTTTAAGGGCTTAAGCAGATTCTGCATGTTTAAAAAGATCAGATCTCAGGTTATTAATATTTGAGCAATTGCAAAAAATTAAGCTAAAATTTCAGACAGCATCACTGATTCATTTTCATCTATTGCCTTTGTTGTTTCACACTTTGGGGAATATTTGGATGGGGTCTATTTGATTTGGAAGAGTTATTAAAAAGTGTTTTTATTGCCTACAGTGATTTTCAATAATAGGTCAGCAAATGAAGGGATTTAACTACATGTTTTATTGAAGGCTCAAAAATAGTTTAGATTCAAAGGGATTCTTTAATATTAACTGTAAGGTTTTATAAATACAAAAGGTTCTAAGTTATGAATTAATGTAAGCAAGGGGTATAATTAAATACCACTTATATAGCCTAAATTCTCAGTGTAGATCATAACCAGGAAAACATGTCACCTGTCACCTACCTTTTCATCCCATCCTTTGTCTTACTTTGCCCCAAACACCATGGTCTCTATACCATACTGGTATAAACTTTCTTCAAATAAATTTTGTAAACATATCATAATGTAAAAGAAGCATTATGTGATTTCAAAACAGAGTTAATACATACAATTCATGTCATAACAAAAAATAATTAGTGCTTTCTTTAAATATTCAGAGTAGGCTTAATAAACTAGAATCTTTCAAAATATCACCAACTAGTATGGCCCAGACCCTACTGAAGATAGCCAACATGGGGTCTTGCTTAATTCTACGCCAGGAATTTAACCTCTGGTTCTGGGAGATGGGTCATAAGCAGTTGGAATGTGCAGGTGCTCACTACCATGGCTATTTAGCAAAGACTGTGTAAGTACCATGATGTTAATCAACTGAATGTCTCTACCAACACATATGGTCACATGAGCAGAGTGAGATCAGCTGGCAATATGCAGCCTAGGAAAACCAACACTATGCATTTGTCATTTGAGGATCCTATGTTTGCATTACTATCTGAGAGCCTATTTCTGTGACAACACCTTCAACCCTGGCCTGTAAAAGAGAGCTCCCGCCAAATTCCTCATTGTGCTCCTACCTTCACCAGTGCATTCCTCATTGCTTTCATAAATGGAATGTCCCAGAACTCCACTCATTTGATCTGGGGCCCATCCCAATCCATTCTGATCTCCATTAACTACATCTGCAAAGACCCTATTTCCAACCAAATTCACATTCTGATGTTCCAAGTGGACATGAAATTTGGGGTGGTGGGAGGACATTATTCAACCCAGTACCGTACCCATTAGCAGTCAGTCGTCATTTTTTCTCAACCTGCTGTCTCTATGGCAACCAATAATCTATTTTGTTTATGGATTTGCCTGACCTAAATATTACATGTAAATGGTATAATACAAGATGTGGTCTTCTGTGACTGGCTTCTTTCACTTAGCATAATGTTTTCAAGATTCATTTTGTTGTGGCATAAATCGGTACTTCATTCCTTTTTTTATGGAAGAAAAATATTTAGTGTGTGAATATTTTATAATATATAAATCATGTTTTGTTTATCATTAGTTGGTGGACATTTGGGTCATTTCTACTTTTTTGGCTCTTGTCAAGAGTGGTGCTGTGAATGTTCATGGACAAGTTTTGTGTGAATATAGTTTCTTAATATTTTTATTATATGAATAATACATTTTTTACATTTAAAAAAAGACTTGACTGACCCAAAGGAAGTGCTGAAGCTAAGAACCGGTTCAAATTGTTCCAAGTTGGGACAAAGTGGTCAGGAAGTAGGTCAGTGACTCCCGAACCTTAGCATATATTAGAAGCAGAATTCAGGAGGGCTTAATAAAGCATTGTTGTGTCCTGATGCCCGCGTTTCTGGCATTCCCACAACTTCCCAAATGATGCTGATACTGCTGGCACAGGGATATTACTTTAAGAATCATCCTGTAGGTCACTTCCTGGAAGAGCCTGACAGCTGACAGCACTTTTAATAGGTGAGAGAATAAGTTCATCAATCCTGAAAATTAATATGGAAAGCACATCACAGTGTCTACTACAGCATGAATTCTGGAGTCACTCAGAAGTATTATTCCATAGAGTCTAGCAATTATTAGATCTTTGATTCTGGAATGCTATTTAAATTCTCTATGCTCATTTCTGAAATATGTGTTATAACACTTAAAGTAAGGGAAATAGTGGGGAAAAAAATTCTACTCTTCATTTGTTCCTTAATTCAGTGACTGACACTCCCATCCAACCTATTGCCCAAGTGAGGATGTTGGGAGCCATCTTGGACTTTACCTCTTCCTGTCTATTTAGTGCAGCTTAGTAAATCTACCATCTCAAAGTCTCTTGATCCATCCATTTCTTTTTAAGGCCATTGAAAACATCTGGGTTTGTTCCCTGATTGCCCTTATCTGTGAACTGGTCCATGTACCCATATTTTATTCTGGGAAGGCATCCAGAGTGTTTTTCTCAAAATATTAACTTGATCAGACCCTCACATATTTAACAGTCTTTAATAGCTTCCTATTGTTCTTAGCCGAGAACAATATTCCAGCATGATTCTGCCTCTTAGAAGACCTTACTTTCCCTTCCATTCTCATGAATTCCCACTTCTACCTTCATAATCTACACTTTAGCCTTCTTAAGTATGTATAGTGTCAAAGGGTTTTTTTTTTCACCTTCTGCCTTTGCACATACTATTTTCTCTCTTTGGAATGTCCTTCTCTTGTCTTCCCCCATACCTTTTCCAAGATCCAAAATTTCCTTCAGGTTTCACTTCTTCTGAAAACCCTTCTCACACACAAAGACTTTAGGTTATGTGTCCCATGGATCCCTTGACTCCCTATTTTTTCCTAACATGATGCAGTAAACTAGGTCTTTATTTTTCCATTTCTTACTTTCTATCCTTCCATAATGTGGTGATATCTTTGAAAACAGTCCTTGAGGTGCCAGTGCCAGGCAAACCATTAGGTATATAGTAGAGTCTCCACTTAAAATTTTGTAAAGTTAAGTCAATTAGCCATGTGCTTAACACATGAAAATTACTTAGTAAATGGTAGTTATTATTATTTAAGCTGGAGCTAGAAGAAAGAAAATGGAACACGCTACTATTTCTTCCTTCTTTCCTTCCTTCTTTCTTTCTTTTTTTTTTAACTGGGGGTTGAGACTAGGGATGCTTTACCAATGTGCTATGTCTACAGTCTTTTTTTTTTATCTTTTTATTTTAAGACAAGGTCTTGCCAAGTTGCGGAGGACCTTACTAAGCTGCTGAGGCTAGCCTTGAACTTGTGATTTTCTTCCTTTGCCTCCTTTGTCATTGGAATTACAGGTGCACACCACCACACCCTGCTGCCTCTGGCTATTTCTAAGTAAAAAATGAATAATTGAGACAGCATCTATCATGGTTATTTTCCCCACCAAAAATGTAAAGAATTTTTTAAAACTTAACCTTATAAAACAAATTTTTATACTAACATCATTTATAAATATATTTTTAGTATGAAAACATTATAATTTATAATATATTATGAAAAGAAAGTCATGAGTAATATTTTAGAAACATAAAAATCTGGCCATAATTATTGTTATTTTTCCACTTATTATTTAATTGTACAAAATTTTAAGTTTTAACATGATGTTTTTTTTCAACAATTTTGTGTTTAATAAACTCAGCAATTATATGATGTATAATTGTATTTACAAGTGAAGAAACAGTTATCTAGGAATGTCTTAAAGGAATGAAAGAGGCAGAGATCTAAGTTTAAATTTTTAACTACAGGAATTACATATCTCACCTACATTTACTTTCCATGAAAAAAAGAAATCTTGAGAAGAATTTGTGGGAAATAAGCACATAGTATCATTTTGGATAAGATGTCAATAAAGGAATTTAGAAGCCAACATAGAATAATATTATAAAGTCCATTAATTTCTATATTTTGGTACACATGAGCCCCTTATGCTATTTATTTTCTCTATTAAGGATATTTGTTATTTACTTTTCAGTCTTCTTAGTCACTCAAAAATGCTTTACATCCTTTCCTTCCAATCAACTGTCAAAAATCTCTTCTGAAAACTTCTCAGGTGTATGGGAGCTTTGGAATGTGTCAAAATGGTCTAGTGCAACTGCATTTCCCAGAATTCCCTTTCCTCTGCTTCTTGTTACAGTGGATCCAAGAGAGAGATTATTCTTTGATTTGGAGAACAGAAGTAAAAATGGCAGTCGTTTGTAGTTCACACACACCACCAATTTGTTGATGCACCATGTTGGCATGAGAAAGTGGCTGTGCCTGTAACTGCTACACCTGCTCCTCCTGCTTCCTTCTGCTTCTCTAACTCCTGCAGCAGATTTGTATCAAGCTTCCAGATGAAGAGTTCTGGCTCCTGAAAGACACCTACACTACCAAATAGAAGCAATGAGAAAAGGAATTGGGCCTCATCCCCATGAGTTCTAGATGATTCTTCTGGGTTCCAACTTATTATCTTCCTTTTCCACTTTATGTCCATCTTCTCTATGATACTATCTGCCCTGTAGACTTAAGGTTCAACCATCAAATGTTAAGAATAATGTCTCACAGAGATTGCTTACTTAATTCCATTTCTCACAACTGTATGGAATCAAATCCCTGTGATTATCTATCTATCTATCTATCCATCCATCCATTATCTATCTTCTAATTGTTCTATTTATTTGCTTATGTCTTGATTAATATAAGATATAATCATACTTTAGTACTTAAAAGGTAATAGGTGTGGGGAAACTAAATCTTAATGATGAGTTCTTTATACTGGTTCCAAGTTTTCTGAACTTGGTTCTCCATTATTAATTTAAAGGCATTAATGACCTGCGCCCAATGGCAGAGGGCACTGGGAATCCATGTATTCATGACAACACAATAACTCAATTTATAACCTATAGATTCCTATAATCATGCACCTTTCTTTGGAAGACATGATGAGGTTTCATGTGACCAAATGTTTGGAAATCTAAACTATTTTAGTGTACATATATACTATTAGAGGGTTTGTTTTTTCATTGCTTCTAACTATGCTGGAAAATTTGAGGCCAGAAAATAAAAAGCTCATGCTTTAAATGCCCGTCTTAAGGTTTATATAAAGAACTTGAAAACTTCTATGACTATCCTGAGGGAAACTCATTACCTGTAATGTTGGGCCAAGATTTATAAAACAAAACAAAAGAACAAAAGATCTAATCCTTTAGATGGATGAACTATAATGTAAATTTTCTTGAAGTTATAGTGTTTACTGGGAAGGAAGGAAAATTGACACGGGACATATGACAGATTCTGGTAACCTAATTTCCAGAAACCTGGGCTTTCTTTTCCAGTGGAAGCAGCCCTTCCACCTTTCTGGGTAGGTTTCTTTCATTCATCCTGAAGAACCTGTAATGGCCTGTCATGAAAGTTGTCTTGCAAGGCACTGCTGTTCATTCTCGGGATCTGGATATACTCTTGCCATCCTCCTAGATCTAGAAGCAGGCTCAAGTCCTGAAAGTTCACAAAGGGAGAGAATGAATGGTGATAAGCAGCAAACTAAGAAAAATTCATAATTTTCCCATTTATCTTGAAAGAAATCTGGAGAGACAATGTATGGGAATACATTTTAAGAATATGGGATCAAAGTAGAAAGAATATAAAGTTGTATCAGGCCTAATATATTGTTATAGACTCACTACTCAAAGAATCTAGATTTAATGTTTTATGTGGAAGATCTAGGAATGACTCTAAAGTTTTTTGGTGGTCGATTGAAATATGGATCCAAAGTAACCTATAATAAAAAGGCTACAATGCCAGAACTATAAACAAAGGCATCCAAAATCTTAGAGTAGAGAGGAATGGAGATACTTTAGATAGGGAAAAGGGGAAGGAGGGGAAGGGAAGAGGTATGGGGGTAGGAAAGACAGTGGAATGAGATGGACATCATTACCCTAAGTATAGGTATAAAGACATGAATGGTGTGGCTCTACTTTGTGAACAACCAGAGACATGAAAAATTGTGCTCTATATGCAATCTATAAATTGAAATGCATTCTGTTGTCACGTATAACAAATTAGAGTGAATTAAAAAAAGAATATATATTAAAAAATCTTATAGTAGAATGCTAATGTGGTTTTGTCATGCAAGACTGCCCACCCACTTCAGGAGATTCCAGAGGACATTCTTTTTATGAGGTTGTAAGAAATAAATCTGTGAGGGAATCCCTAGCACCACTGAAGATGTTTCTGGACCACTTTTGTATAGGTCAGAGATGACAGAACTGTTATCATGAAACAGAAATCTCAAGATGCAAAGGTGAAGATGGGATCCTGGGAGCCAAGTAGCTGCATTTAATCTCTAAAACCAAGGCTGTAGCATGGTCACTGCTATGGGCATTGGAGACAATGCATTAATCAGAACAGTCTGACTGGTAGAGGTCTTTGCTGTTGGCCAGTTTACTACAGTGTCCCTAAACTGAAAAGAAAATTAAAAAGGGTCATTGATAAAGTTTTACTTGACTATTATATATGGACAAGGTCTAGGTTCAGAGAGCAGAAAACTGACTTGAGTCACTAAAAGAGTCACGCTCCTTTCCTAATTCCCAGCTTTGGGTCAGTTTATACATTAAGAGTCACTTGAGGGGGGAGGCAAATCCTTTTAAGAAAATGCCCTGCTATAGTTATATTGTTACTCTATTCCATTGATGATGATATATTTCTTGGAGATGGTGAGTTGAAAGCAGCATCTAGATGAGTTGGTAACACACTTTCACATCAGTAAGTAAAAAATAAATCCCATTAAAATTCAGGAGATTGACACCTTGGAGAAATTCCTAAAGTTGCAGTGGCTTGGAGCATAAGTTATCCCTTTCACGATGAAGGAAATATTGCTACATCATGCAACTAAGAAAAGCGTGTATCACCAGTGAGGCATTTTGAATTTGGAAGAGCAAATACCTCATTTGAGTGTCCTATTGTGACTATGAAGTGATCCAAAAAACTATCTGTTTTGAGTTAGATACAAAACAACAGAAGGTCCTGTAACAGGTCCAGACTGCCATGGAAACTTCTCTGCTACTTGGGCCATATAGTCCAGCAGATCCAATACAAGTGTCCTTGGGATATAAGGGGGGTGACTCAAAATGAGGTTGGGAGGGAGAGAAGGGAGGAAGATTACCTCTAGATAGGGAACAGGGGTGGGAGGGAAAGGGAGGAAGAAGGGGAATAGCATAGGTGGTGAAAGGAGACCCTCATCATTATACAAAATACATGTATGAAGATATGAATTTGGTGTCAACATACCTTATATATAATCAGAGATATGATAAGTTATGGTATAATGGTGTATTAAGAATTGTAATGCAAAAATAAATAAATAAATAAATAATAAAAAAAGAAATAAATGAAAAAATTGATAAAAACAAAAAGTTGGTTTTTTGAAAAATTAAATAAAATTGATAAACCTTTAGCTTATGAAGAGAAGGAGAGAGAAAACTCACATTACTAACATCTGTGATAAAAAGGAAATATCATGACACTCATTACAGAAATACAGAAGATAATTAGAAATTAGTTTGAAAATTTTTACTTCAATAAAATACAAAAAAAAAAAAAAAGCCAAGTGTCCTTGGGGAAGAAGGAAGCTATTTAATCTATTCGGCAGTATTTTAGCACAGTTTGTACCCTTAGAATTTTGGAACAAACCCAAATAACTTCTCTTTAAAATACAGTTTAGGACTTGCTACAGGGTCTATAATAGACTGACCTCTTTATTATTGACCATCAAATCAACATATTATCTGAACTGGCAATCACAAATGTCCTATGGTCCTTACCCCACAAAAGAACAAAGTTGGGTGTGCACAACTAGACTCCAATATCAAATGGAAGTAATATATATGAGATTGTGCTAATGCATAAAAGTGATTCCTCTATTACTTTACGTGATCTACTAGCAAAATTTCTTTCCTATTATCATGAATTTTGCCTCCAGTGGGGGACATAATGACAACACCATTTAACTAGTATGATAAGCTGCTGCCTGGACATTTTAGTTTTGTTATGCCACTGTATCCACAGTCAAAGAAAGGGGTTATTCTATGGACTGAAATGTCGGGCCTTAACTATTAAGGGACATAAATTGCTATTGCACAGTATTTGAGCATCAGACACAAAGATAACAGCTTTACAGAGAGTGTTTAACCAACTCACCTAAATTGTGTAAGGTCACATCCTTGTACCCAAACTCTACCTATCTATCTGTCTATCTATCATCTATCATCTGTCATCACCTAATGGTACTGCTTCTCTAACTGGACAGTAGAGGGTGTAATTATAAATGGCATCAAAGAAATTAAAGAGTTAACTTTCTAATAAGGATCAAATCCTTAAGCCTCTGGACAAAGTAAGAAATGTATTTGAAAGAAGGCTTTTAGTCAAATTATTACTAACTTCAGATTACCACGAAAGTCAGAAAAGATGTTCTCCTACCCCATTTTGAGTCACTCCCCCTTAGATTACCTCTAAGGTAATTATCCATTCACAGCATAATTAGAATCATAAAATAAAATAAATATATTTAACTCCCTTTTCCTCACTCACTTCCTGAATCTACCAAAGCATGATGGCATCTGGAAGATTCCTTCAAGTATTCGTGGTCACAGGATGACAGAATGACCTCCCTCCTCAAGGAATTTGAACTCTTGAACCATATTTCCAATAAGGCTGGCAGCATTATTTTGCAAGTCTCCTTACCATATTTCTTTGAATATTGTATCCCCAGGTATTTTCCTTTCCACTTCAGTTTTGAGGAGCAAATATATTTTTTTTATTTGGTTGGCTGGTTTTTACTCCAAGTTATTTTCACAGCAGTGAGCTGCTTTGGTTGTTGACAAAAGTAGTTGCTGATCTGAAAGAGGCATGAAAGGACCTATTTGCTCAAAGAGAAAGCAAGAGTGTGTGTAGACTTGGTAACAATGCTTGAGTGATTTGATATGGAGGAAATTTAGCTGTAAATTGCAGTGGCTGTAGTCCCTGAGGCAACCATAATCTATTCCTCTAACTTTTATCTTCTACTGACCATCTTCTCTCCCTATTCCTATTTTAGGAGTAAAAATTCACTTAAGGGACCACAAAAATTAAGCCCCATGTAAACACGAGGGTGGGGGCAGGGATCTGGGTCCTACAGCAATTCCCCTTCTGAAGATGTTTCTCATTTTGGCAATTTCAGAAATGATTACGGGAGATTTCTAAGCTCAGTTCATCTCAGCAGTTTAAGGATTCAGAGGGTAACTTTCTCAGCATGAAGAATCTGAAACATATTTTGAAATAAAATCATTAGGAACATTGTTTTCTAATACATTTCACAGCTTATCCATGCTGAGCCACATAAAAAGGGAGAGAAAATACAACAAAATGGTGTTCTTTCCCTGGCCATATTGGTAATGTGAATATTATGAGGATTAGAAAACAACCTAATAGTAAGTTGCAGACTGTAATGTGGGGCAGGGCATATTCTAATTAAAATTGAAATTACTGCCCTCTCTAAAATACATATACCCTGGTGGCTTAATAGGCAAATATGTAAAGAGACATAAAAGGGAATATTTAGAGTAGTTTCTATTGTCTTTTTTAATCAGTAGAATATGAATGCAATATAGCATGAAAAATGAGTAAAGAAAATATGATATTGGCATAAAAGGAAAAAAGATATTTCTGCTTCATTGAAATCCATTTGCTTGTTTGTAATCTGTATTCTGGGAATTTAACAAAAGAAATTTCTGAGTGACAAAAATGTTTTTTGTTTGTTTGTTTGTTTTATGTTGTAAATTAATGGAATGCTTGGCTCTGAGTTTACACAGTTCACTTATTTAATAAATGAATTGTGAAATTGTGGCAAAATTCCTCTTTTGTAGCCAAGAATAATAAAGGCTGTTTAGTGTGCTCCTTCAGAATCTAGGTCTTGATGACACACACAACTGTGACCCTGAACTCTGCTACTTACCAATTACCTGATCTTAATCCTTCTAAATCTTAATTTTTTTATGAATTAAAATGACAATATTAATAAATTTACATAAAAATAAAACAAGTAATACATAAAAGTTGCTTAGCACAGTGTCTGGCACATAATAAAAGCTCAATAAATGTTTGCTATTTTTAAATTTGCAAGTCTCTATAACCTTGCAATATTCGTGGTATGCTTACAGAATTTAGATCTATAATAGGTTTGTCTTTAAGTGGAACAAGGATTCACAATTTTACGTCTGACTACGTAAAGAAATTTCAGACAGGGTCAAATGAGTTAATTGTTCTCTGAAGAGCCAGAAGAGATGGAAAAAGGCTTCCAGAATTACAAAAAGACAGCTGACAATCTGAAACCAGGATCGGGATAGTGAAGACCTGTCTAAGCAGAAATTCTTTGTTTTTTATTATTGATTTTATTTTTTTAAATACACGACAGCAGAATGCATCACAATTCTTATTACACATATAGAGCACAATTTTTCATATCTTTGTATATAAAGTATGTTCATGCCAATTTATGTCTTTATACATTTGCTTTTGTTGCATTACAATTCTTATTACACATATATACCACAATTTTTCATATCTCTGTTTGTATATAAAGTAGGTTGACACCCAATTTGTGTCTTCATACGTGTACTTTGAAGGAATTCCTCTTCTGAGCAGGCAACGGGTTAGAGAGGTTGGAATCAAGCACAGGTCAAAGCGATATAGAATATCCCTAGCCATGGTATAAGGAGGAATGCTCCATTGGTACACATATAAATTAAATCAGAATCAATGAATCTAGAAGGAGAATCATCAAGTAATTGTTGAGGAATGCAAGCAAATGCTAGACATGGACTAAAGGGCTAACTTAGTCCATACCACAAGCACTGCAGGACATATTGATAGTAAACTGTATTTATTTATTCACTTACTGTGGGTCAGAAGGAAAACTAGTTAGGAGAATAAGACTGTATATTGAGACTGGGAGAGATAATGAATGAATAAATAAATGAAATAATTAATGAATGAATTGATTAATTAATTTGGGACTGGAGCATTTCTCAGTTTCTAACTATTCATTCATTCAAAAACATTTATTTGCCACTTACTTTGTACCTGGTTATATTATAGACATGTGATATGTAATCTAAACAAAGACAAATATCCCTTCCCTCATGGAGTTTACATTCTAGTGGGAGAGAGATACATTAAACAAAACAAAACAAAACAAAACAACAACAACAAAACACATTAGATATTAGATGGCAATAAGCATGAAGCTCCAAAGGTATGGTAAATGTTGTGGGGTGCATTCTACACAGGCCTCACTGAAAAACGACCCTTTAGAGAACCTGAAAGAGCTGAATAAATTCATGTGTGAATATCCGCAAAAACAGCCATGTGAACATTGCCTTGAGGACCAGAGGGCTGGCTATGAGGTCCACCAGTCAGGGCAGATTAGTCACCAACAGAGGCACCAGCTTCAGAAAAATCACCCTTCCTGGCTGACTGGCTGAGGACTCTGGAGGTCACCAAATTGTCTTCCACCCCTGGTAGCCTCAGTGAGGGGGACCACCAAACCCTGACCAATGCAGGCAGAAACATGAGTCACAGGAGTGTCAGCTGGGCTGGTATATTCCTAGTGGGCAGGTTCCAAGTGGGACCTGAGTCTGTCTCCCCTGCCAAATCCACAAGGACAAAGGGCTACATAACTTTTCTGCCTTCAACCCAATCATCTCCCCAGAGCACATTTGAGGGAAAGAAGCAGGGAAAAGAATCTTAATCACTGAACACTTTTATCCAAGAGAAGCTGGGCTCCAGCTGAAAGTATACTAAATTATATAATTTATTTCATATAAGGTATGTCTGAATTCTATAACTGACAAAGCTTCAAACTGAAGTGTATTTTTTATTTATTTTCTTTCATACCCTGCATCCATGGGTTTCACAGCTTTGGCAAAACATTTGAAAAGCAATGTGAGTAAATTTGTGACCCTAATGAATTTATATTATCAAAGGAAAAATAGAAGGACATATGTTTTTTCTACTGACACTGTATAAAACAGACATAAGTGTGTTTTGTTTTTTTTTAGTTATTTGTGATTTTGCTCAAATTGTCTTTGTTTTCCTTCTCCACCTTAGACACATGTTTAGTCTTTTCATTTAATTTGGTTTCTATTCCTGATACAGAATTACTTTCAAAATAAGCTGTTCTAGCAGTGTAAATGCCAAATATTATTTTGTTCATCTAATGCTTTTTACCTTTCTTCTGGGAAACACAACGGTCCCCTTTACAGTGATGTGATTCTAATGGGAGCTTCTATGATGATCATAATAATTTAAAAATATTGTTAATGGTTTGAAAAAGAGGTGTCCCCCAAAAGCTCAGGAGATAATGTAGTAATGATCAGAGGTGAAATAATCAGATTATAAGAGTTATAACCTAATCAGTGGTTTCATCCACTTGGTGGGTTGATAGTTTGAATGGACTACTGGATAGAAACTGTGGGTAAGTGGGGTGTCACTGAAAGAAGTGGATCACTGGGGATATGCCAAGAACTCCTCCTGCTCTCTTGCTGCTTCCTGGCTTCCATGAGATGAACAGTTTTCTTCCATCATACCCTTCCACCATGATGATCTGCCTCATTTTGGGTGCAGAGAAATGGAGTTGGCTGACTATGGACTGAAACTTCCAAAACTCTGAAAATAATCCTTTTCTCCTCTAGATTGTTCTTGTCAGGTATTTTAGTCACAGTTATGAAAAGCTGACTGATACCAGTAGCATTCACTACTTTATTGAGCATTTAGTGTATAATCTGATTCCAATCGCTTCCTGTATTCACTTAATATTTACAAGAACTCTATAAATTGGGAACTAGTACTTCTTCCTTGTTACAGGTGAGGTAAGCAAGACAGAGAGCTTAAGTAGCCTTTCCAACAAATATCAGGCAGCCAGGACATGGTATGGCCCAGACACGTTTTTATATTACCTTCCCTTCTTGGGAACAATCTTTATTCTATGGTGGTTACCAGAAACAAACTGGTCCAATGATATAATCTTTCCCCAAACCCTTAGTTGATTGTTCTAATAGCGAACACATGACCCAAGCCAGCAACTTGTCATTTCCAAACCAGAGGTAGGAAAGAAGAATCAGTAGTACAGTAGTAGGAAGAGGAATCAAAGTTGGTAACTGAGAGTTTTAGGCTGGTGGCTAGGTTTTCCATCAAGTGGAAAGAAGTCAGACCAAGAGAATGAAGCCAAGATTAGCAATTTCGAGAATGTAAGCAAATTCTATTTTTCTCTTACAGGGTGTCTCCTATCCCTGAAGTCTAGCAGCATTCCTGCTTTTACATTATGTAGTTCAAGTTGGGTTTCCGTCCGTTGCCACCAAAAATCTTGATCTAATACAAAGTAAAAGAGAGCTATAAATGTGAAAGGGTCTCATCTTTGACTGTGGTGGTGATTTTCCAGTGAACCAATGGCCTTATTGTTTCAATTACATGACTTTTAACACTGAGGCACATATTAAGATTTTCATTATTTCTAGTAGTGATGTTATTTTTTGGTTAATACTTGAAGATCAAAGATATCAGTAACTTTTTTGGAATCACAGATTTTGAAGTGACATAGAGAAAGCATCTTCGCCCATCCCAATCTGCAGGAAATAATTTATTCTTTAAGATAAAATTCAAAGCTATTTTCATTGAGATATTTTTTTCTCTATATTTCAGGAAAAATAATTACTTCTTCCTTTTATTTTTAAATCTTTTTTGTATAACAATATGGTACTTATATTAAATGAACATTTGGATACTTATATAAAATATATGTTATAAGTTTTTGACTTTGTACTTTAATATTCAGCATATAGCTAGCATTCCCTAGATACTTATGATATACTTATTAAATAAATTAAATAATCATTACATTTAATTTAAGATAAGGAAATAGATGAAAACAAAATTCAAAGTACCTTATAAATCATCTAATCTAAATTCCTTAGCTTGTAAATTTGCAGGCTGAGTCTTACAGAGTTGAAGAATTAGGTTTAGGTTTTTTTCCCCATAACTAATTAATAGCAAAATTGGATTTAAAACACCAATTTCTATTCTGCTAGTCATCTTTTCATCTCTGCTGCTCAGTTTATTGCAGACAGGAAGCAGAGAGAGCTTATGTGCAAGGAGATTGCGATATCTAGTCCCCGATGGCACATCCCCAGTGACCTATTTGTGCCATCCATGCCCCTCCTACCTACAGTTACCACCCATTAATACATTAAATAATTAATCCATCAAATGAATTAATCCATTGATTAGGTTATAGTTCTTGTGATCTAATAATTTCACCTCTGAACATTATCTTATTGTGACACAACGAGTTTCAGGGCAAAACCTCATATCTAAACCATAACATCTTTTCCACTATGGGAGGTTATAATTTCAAAGAGGCCTTTTTTTTTTCCAAATTAAACCACTTGTGATACATTCCTACTTTAAGAGAGGGCTCCTGAACCAAAGGATGGCCATGCTCATACTCTTCAGAAATGTACAGAATGGAGAATTCTTCTCCCTTTTTATGTCTCACTGGTGAATTTTGCCTTGACCTCCTAACCTTGAAGGCTGAACATTATTCTGTATGTGCAGCATCAAAAAGCATGCTCTATTTTATGTTTGAAATATTTAAGTTAGTATACAGAAACACCTACATGTTGGAGATGTTAAAAAATGGAATCTTACATAGTAGTCCTAGATTGGTTTGACATATTTCAAACCTCTTTCCCAGGTTTGATCAGCCTTCCTGGTGACTCTGCATTTTCTTATATTTTAGGCATTGCATAATTTTATGTGTAATTAGGCACAGTGATAGCAGGGATTCTGTTTTACTTCCATGAGTGTTATGTGGGATTTATGTAATCTTGTTGCTTAATTTTGTTATGATGGATACCGAGAAGGACACTTTTGGTGCTGAGTGTGAACTTTGAGAACAAGAGATGGATAGTGCGTTGACCCTGATGGAGTTGTCCAATGTTGATTGCTTGGAGCTCTATGTTCTTTTTTTTTTTTTTTTTTTTTTTTGATTTATAAAAATTAGGGAAATTTATTAAGTACTTAAATGCTGCAGTCCGGCTGCAGCAAAATAACCAGGGGGTGACGAGCAACTTGTGTAGATTGATACAGCAGGAGTGGGAGCCGTTTATTGTAGGACAGGAGGAGTATATATACATTACACACAGTTTATCTTAATTAACATAAACTAGATACAGCAGTCAACCAATAAGGAATCTCCACACTTAATGGCTCACTGGCGTTACTTCACAAACCACTCCCCTTCGCAAAATGCCAGGCACCATCTTGACTTGTTTACAGACCCTAACACTTAAAATCTTTCCTATAAAGCAATCACCAGAACCATTTTATCAGCAAGTTCTATAAGATCTTTCATCAATTAATATTGTAAACTTCTTTATTCACTCTTTCTAGTCTTAATCAGAATTTGTATCACAGGATAAAACAACTTTGTCATTACATATTATCTTTTCAAGTATTCCTGGATTGGTCTGTTCTGATATCTTGTTTGGAATTTTTGTGTCTGTATTTATAGTTTGGCTGTCTATGTTCTTAATGTATCAAGAGGCTTTAAGGGGGATCTAAATGTATTTCTGGGGCTCAACACCTCTAAATTAGGAATCTCCCTCTTGATAACAGATTCTATTGGTGTGGTATGTGGGTGTGAGGTGCAGAGTGCACTATGAACGAGACTGCAGTATGTGGAGAGGTTTTTTTCCTATACGAACTTTCATGAAAATTCACTCTTTTGAAGTGGAGTTGAGGCAAGCAAGCACTGTCTATGCCCATGCTGCTTGTGTAAATCACAAGGCTCTTTCTCAGATTCTAGAAGTTGGATAGGACTCTTGGAAACCTCATGGAGTCCACAGATGCTACAAGGTGTCATGCTGGGCTGCAGTCGATTTAGCTACACAGATATACTGCAGGGGCAGATAGACAGTTGTCCTCTGAGTTGTCTGTGACCTCCAAAACATTCAGGAGAAAATTTGATGATCAGAGCTAGTCATCCAGGCTAGTTTTTATTATAGGATTGTCTTTCTCTCCTCTTTGTATTTTTGCTATGTTATATCAACCTATTAAAAATATTTTTGTTCATGTATCAGCAATATATTTCAAGTACAGCTCTTATTAAATATTTATAAAAACATAAATATTCTATTTTTCCATACACAGATATTAGACATTTTCCCTGGTATATATATTTAAATGATACACTTTTAAAATTATGAAAGTATAGAACTAAACTTATACTAATGTTCTTGAAGGAGAGAGATTAAAACTCATATTCCAACTATGTTTGAGAAGACTGACATATTTTATGTTTCTTAATTATCTTTAAAGTTCCCAATTGCATTACTTTTGAAAAGACTCAATTTACTATGTGCCAATGAAAGAATAAAAGAACCTCCCAGACAACTGCTATTTCAGATGAGAAAGTATTTCATTCCCTTGTGCTGTCAGAATATAAAACTTTCATGTGAAGGGTGTTTTTAACCTTCTTTTGTTCTACTCAAAGTCATAGCATCGTTTGGGTCAAGATTGACATTCAACACAAGTATGAAATATTAATTCAGCAAAATTGTTCAGTATATAGATTTTCTGTATTTATTAATTGGCAATGCCTTTAGGTCTTTGTCTCTTAAAAATACTTTGCACTATAGGAAAGCAGTCTCAAAAGGAGCTTGATAAAATTGATCAATCTTTTTAGGTTTTCATTAGCCTACTGAGACTTTTTTAAAACCCTTCTCCTAAATTTCCTGTTCTTTCACCAAGGGGTCACTTCATTCAAAATCATATTTTGTGCCCTCTGTGACCTCACTATGTGCCTTTTGGAACTAAAAGGAGAGTTTAGTGACTTGGTAGTAGCCTTGGAGGAATGGCTGTTGAAATTTTGTTCCTCTGAAATGGCTCAGTGCAGAAAACCTAGGCCCTTTCATATTCACATTGGGACAATCTGCAAATCACATTAACTGCAACCTACTTATATATTTCATTTTCTCACTTGCTTTTTTGGTTATAATTTCTTTTACCTCTATGGAATGGAAGTATAGAGACTTGTTTGAATTATGGATTTACATTCATGGCCCACTGCCATTATCAGTCCTCTTTTTACTTTATGTTAATTCTTCCTTTTATCAACAAGTACCAGTTCCATTTCTCTTCTTCCCGCTTCTTACCAGATACTCTAATTTACTTAATATGTGTTCATTTCAATATCCTATTCTTTCAAAATACTGTTTTGAATGACATTTTTATGTAAATGGTTTTGTGCTATAGATCACAGTTCCTTTTCGCTTCCTTCCTTCCTTCCTTCTTTCCTTCCTTCCTTCCCTCCTTCCTTCCTTTCTTTTTTGATACCAGGTGTTGAACCCAGGTATGCATTAACCACTGAGTTACATTTCCAGTCCCTTTTTAGTTTTGAGACATTTTTAAATTTTGAGACAGTTTCTTGCTACCTTGCTGAAAGCCTCACTAAGTTCTGAGGCTGGCCTTGAACTTCCAATCCTGGTATCTCAGGCTCCTGAGCCGCTGGGTTTACAGGCGTGCATCATGGCACCAGGTTGTGTTTCTTAGTTTTTTAACTCAGGAATATATTCACATCCATCTATAAGTATGAATGTGCATCGAATTCACTGATTCTAACAGTTGCATAATATTTCATGGAGCATGTTCACCAAAATCAATTGCTTTTCTCACAGCAATACACAGCCAGGATGCCTTCTGTCTGGGCTTATCCCCACCCCATGACCTCTCAGGTGTTGGGGGCAGAGGCAAGAGAGTAGTATGCATAGAGGAAGTTCCTAGGAGCCAGTTTCCCTACATATGTTACCTTGTCCTTCATGACACACGTGGGTTTGAATGCTGCTGTGTTTTGCCTCTGCCATCCCAGGTACTGGCTAGAGCTGCTTTGTTCTGCTTCACAGTGAGGGAGGCACTCCAGGATCTCCCCAGGGATTCCATTGTGTTGTTAGCTTTCCAGAGTGAGAATTTTTTTCTAACTTCTTTGGCATATCAAGCAATGAATTCCAATAAAGGTAGCTAGCAACCTTGTTTTTGAGAACCTGGAATCTAGGATTATTTTTAGAAGAAATATTCTTGTTTATAACATGAAGATGAATTTAGGCATTTGGGAAATACAGGTATGAAAACATACCTTCACTGGGCACATTCAGCATGCACATGTTGAACTGATATATACTCTAAATAAACATTTAGGCTACTAACCATTTTAGGAACCACAAATCTCACATGGAAGAATTAATGGCTGTACAAATGACCAAAGATTTATTTGAAGTTAGGAGGGGAAAAATGTGACTCTGGGGGAAAGATTTATCAAAATTATTGCAGCAATATATTTTCTGGTCATGTTCTCACCTTCCAAGCAAATTTTGATCTTTGTGATCTCTTTTCTCTCTTTGATCTTATTCTTTGAAACAACTCTTTTTTTCTTGGTGGGGGAGCATAGAGATGTCACCTTCCTCTGCTTGGTGAACCCTGATAAGCACATTCAAGCATTAACCAGAATCTTCCACTGTAAAACAAAAATAAAAACAAACACACAAAACAGTAAACAGTAACACACCTTCCTTGACCCTGTGCATCACCCCAGTTAATGTCTTATATTCTTCACAAACAAACTTTTCCGAGGATGTCTTATCTCCCCACTGTAGCCCACCTTGAATATTCCACTGAAGCTAATGCTATCCTATCAGCCAATTTCAACACTTTTCATCTTCCTTCTACTCTCTCAAGCCAGCAAATGGCATACAAATAATTTCTTCCACCTCAAAGTCCTTTATAAAGCTATCTTGCTCTGCTCTAATTTCTAACTCTCCAGGAACTCCTCTGTCTCCTTTGTCTCACAACACATGCAATCTGAAACATTCTTCAGCCCTCTATCCAAGGCAATCTTCTCTTGTCCCCTACTCTCCCTCCCTAAGCAATTGCAGGACACATATATCACATATCTATTTGTCAGGGATTTTCAAATATTTATCTTCAGTCCAAATGTATCTTCAGTACAACTCCATATATGCAACTATGTATTAACTCTCATCTTCCATACATATATCAGAATAAGCTTATCCAAACTGTGTTTATGATCTATCTGAACCATTTCTTCTAGTTGAATCCATCCCCCCCCCACACACACACACACACTAGTTCTCTTTGTTTTCTTGGACTGCTCCATGTTTGATACAATCATCTATCCAGTCATGCAATCTAGAAATGGATTAATGGTCCTTTAAGTTGCCCTTTCTTCTTTGGATCCTGATATGTAACCAATCAGCAAGACTTACCAATTGTATTTCCAAAATATATTTAAAATCTGTCCACTTATCTTGTTTCCCCACTCCCACTCTGGACCAGCAATCAGAATGAACCAAACAAATCCTAAATCAGATTTTAAAATGCCTTCAAGTGGTCCCGATGGCCCATATGATGCCACTGAATTTCTCATGGATTAGAACTGCCTGTCACAATTGCAATTCTGCTTATCACTCTCTGCTGTCATCAGACTGGATGTGTTTCATTTCCTCGAGCTCACCCATCTCTCTGTCTGCATCAGGATTCTCCCTGGGTCTTCCTATATCACATCTCCTGCGTCACCTGAATAACTTACTCACCCTTTAGCATTTGCTTTAAACTCTCTTTCCAGATTAGATGAGGATTTCCTTTTTGAAGAGCCATGTACTTTGTTTTTCACAATATTATTTAAACTTGTGATTATTGTTTTATTAACTCTATGTGCTACAATCTGTGCTTCAAATAGCAAAATCATATTCTCCTGACAAGGTGCCTGAAATCTGTCCTTTGATATTCATTCATGCATTTTGAAATTCATTCATGCATAAGCTCCAAAGAAAAGCCTTAATCAAATTTCCCATTTGGGCTTTGTGCCTCTTCATTTTATATTCCCAGTATTCTCCATGTCTCTACATTAACCTTTACCAAATTAGGTTGAAAAATATGTGCTTCGGGATCTGCTACTACTGAGTTCTGTCTCAGGCTTCTATCCTTAATTGGAACTGAACTGCCTTGGCTTGAATTCTGTCTCTGCTACCAAATAACTACATAATCTTTGAGTACTATCTCAGTGTTCCCCTTGTAAAAAAGGGGATCATAATAATTCCTACAGTGTTTCTTTTTTTATTTGGGGGGGATACTGGGGATTGACTCAGGGATACTGGACCACTGAGCCACATCCCCAGCCCTATTTTGTATTTTATTTAGACACAGGATCTCACTGAGTTGTTTAGTGCCTCACATTTGCTGAGGCTGCCTTTGAACTTACAATCCTTCTGCCTCAGCCTCCTGAGCCGCTGGGATTACAGGCATGCTCCACTGCACCAGGCACAATGTAGTTTCTTGTGAGGATTAAAGCACAACACACATAGAAGGTATTCAATAAATGTTAGTTATCATTACTACTAACTTTGTGTACTATTTTATGCATTATATTGTTTTGCTGTGAATGAGAAGTCAAATTGCCTAAGGCAGAGAAGGAAGAGAATAAAATTATAATTTAAATTAATCCATTTTTTCATATAAAATATGTATTTGTTTATCTATCTCTGAATTCAATTCAGTTCATCTTCCACATTGCTACTAGAATTGTATAGTAAAAGTACAACCTCCTTTTTGCTACTTCTCTAATGAAATAGTCTCCAATAATTCTTTACCACCTGTACAAAAAAATGTAAAAGATTTAATGTAGAATAAAATGGTCCATACTAACTGTTCTTGAATTTTCTCAAATGTTTTTGTTCCATTCTGGTACTCTCTTTGCTTCAGGTATATTTATGTCTTATTTTTAAAACGGAAAGAAAGAAAAGGAACAAGGGAAAGAAAAGATACTTCTTTTCACTATGAAGTATCTGATAATCACATGATCAAATTCTACTTCAAAATCTTTCTGAGACATTTTTTCCTTACATTCCTTCACACCATAGAGGGAAAAAACAGAATTATACTCTCTCTCCTAAATTTTCATGGCATCTTTTGTAAGTCCATATTACATTAATTGTTAATTTTACTTTAATCATTTTCAGATCTATTTTTCTACTGGACTGTGAACTCCTTGAGTTTTGGAGCTTTGTGGAACACAGCAGTTAAAGTGCAGGTTTTGTGTTAAATCCTGGCTTCATCTCTTTTTCTTTCTTCTTTTCTCTGATTTTGCTTTATTCCATATACCCTTAATTATGGTTAGTAGTCTAAGTTTCTCTTTTTTTTAATTAGAACTTTATAGCTATACATAGCAGTTGGGTACTATCCTGAAAAATTAATACATGCATGGAATTCTATTTCAGTTCATGATTCCTCCCTTTTCCCACCCACTTTCCTTTCTGTCTTCCCTCCTCTCCCCCATCTCCTTCCTCTACTCTACTAGATTTCCTTTCATTGATTTATTTATATTTGGTTGGTTCTTTTTACTTAGTTATGCATAAAAGTGAAATTCCCTGTGGCATATTTGTGTGCACATAACATGATTTTTAAAGAATTCATTCTGCCTTACCTCCCCTTATCCACCCCTCCACTCTGACTCTCGATCTCTTTCTATATTACTGATCTTCCCTTTTTCTTTATGTTATTCTATCCTTCCCTCCCCCTTCCTTTATTTTACTTTAGTTTCTGCATATCAGAGAAAATATTCAACCTTTGAATTTCTGAATTTGGATTATTTCACTTAGTATGATATTCCCTATTTCCATCCACTTACCAGCAAATGTCATAATTTCATTCTTCTTTATGGCTGAGTAGAACTCCATTGTATACATATACCACAGTTTCTTAACCCTTTCATCTATTGACAGGCAGCTGGGTTGATTACATAATTTATCTATTGTGAATTGTGCTTCTATAAACATTGAGGTAGCTGTATTGCTATAATATACCTATTTTAGATCTTTTGGGAAATAACAAGGAGTGGAATAGCTGAGTCATATGGTGGTCTCATCCATAGTTTTGTGAGGAATCTCCATATTGCTTTCCAGAATAGTTATATTAGTCTACAGTCCCACCAACATCATACAAGTGTACCTTCCCCATCCCCCACAACCTCCTAGCTTCATCTCTTTCAAGCTCTGTGGACTCTAGTCAATTTAATTTGGACTCCATTAGAAAATGGTAGGTAAACACTTACCTGTGATTTAATAAGTGCTTCAGTCATAAGAAGAGCTCAATGGATGCTAGCTATTATCAACAACATTTATTATGGTAAACTATTTCTATATCAAAAATTATCCTAAAATCTTGTGGTTTACACTAATGACTATTTTGTTAAATATCACATTTTTCATAGGTCAGAAAACTAAGTAGAGCTTATTTGAATAATTTCCATAGGACATGAACTGGAGGGACCAAAACAGAATCATTTACAGTTAGTATTTTATCAGTCTAGGAAAACCTATCTCAGCTGAACTGTTCACCAGGGTGCCTGAACATGGTCTCTCCCCCAGGTACTCCTAGAGTAATCAAACTTCTTAAATATTGGCTGGCTTCCCCTCTGGCAAAAGTGTTTAAGAGAAACAGGTAAAAAAGAAGTGTGACTTTTTCTGACCTGCCTCAAAAATTATGCATTTTCATTTCTTTTATATTCAGTTGGATACAGGCAATTTGTAAAACCATTCCCATGAAGGGGAGAGGAATCAGACTCCCCCTTGTGAAGAACTGGTGTCCATCTCACATTGTAAAAGAGCTTGTGGGAGAAGAGGTACTGTTGCTGCTATCTTTGGAACATACAGTCCACTACATTATTATTGGTGCTCAGCAGAGTGCCAGACACTCAATCAATATTTGAAGAACAGTTGAATGGGAGGTTCTAGAGAAGGAAACAAAAGTAGAGCACAATCCTTTCTCTTTAGGATTTTTAACTCTGTCCTTATGAGTTGCTGAGGATCAGAGATAAATACAGTTTGGGTCCATTTGAAACGCAAGAAAAAGGCTCTACTGTCATTTTATTTTTCTCTTCTGAAATAAATTTTAGTGTTGTTATTTCAAACTGGAAATGAAACCGTTTGCTTCTATGAACTGATATTCAGCACTTATCCCCTACACACATGCATGCACAACTCCCCACCACATTTCAAAATGTAATTATATTTTGTGGTAGTTGTCTTACTAGTGCAATGCAAAGAGATATAGGTTTTTACTTTTATAGGAAATTACAGGGGGTTTTAAGATAAGACACCATTTTGTTATCTCTATGAACTATAGTTTTTGAGAGAATAACAAATTTAAATTATACCTTAAGGTATTTTACAAGTTTCAAAATTATTTTTAAAAATTAAGGAAAACAAAAACATCAATTGATCTAAAAGTCTCTAATCAAATTGTTGGAGGAAAAGAGAAAAATCCCTTAGGACCAAAAAAAAAAAAAAAAGAAAAGAAACTTGTGTCCCTTGTGATCATTTACATAATTCCTCTACTTGTGCTCAGCTCTACTTCCTAATGAGTATACAACTAATATTTGGACTACCAGAGAGTATGTCATGCTTCTAAACTAATAATTATTATATAAAATATTATGGATTTCAGAATTAAAAATTTTAAATAACAACAGCAACAATAGAAATATTATTTAAAGATATATTGTGCTTGATAGAAAGGCATATCTACAAGTAATGGCACAACTTTCTGAAACCTAATCATACAGAAAGAATTTATTCTCAAACTGACCATGGTGCTTCATACTCGGTGAAGACAAGCTTTGCTTTCATCATTCACCTACATTTTTTAGTGGGATCTTCTGTAAATTTTGGAATGTCTTTCTGAGCAGCAGGAGCCAACTCTAAGTTCAAGATTTTCTTTTCTCCTGGATCACAGCCCAGCTCACTGACGTGGAGAGTTGCATTTATTACAATTCAACAGCACCTAAGGGACTGAGAGGAAGAATATGCATTGATTTACCAGTGACTATTGGCTGCTATGATTTGGCAGAAATCAAGAGGCACAGAGAACAATACTTCTGTAACATCTACGCAGGCAAAAAGCAGGGGAAAGTTAACCAGTTCAGCTTTGTGAATTGTAGTCATGTGATTGGTTTAGTTATTTATTTTGCTGAGGAATCTCTGTAAGTATCATTCAAACTAAATGTTAGTGAAAATATGCACATTTAACCTTTTATTGATTGTATCTAATTGATAAAATATAAATGAGTACAAACAATCCATGAATAAAATATATGCAAACAATAACAATCAGTATAAATAGTTTCTGAAGGAGATTTAGAACATTTCTGAGTTTCTTGAATTTAAGGAAGTAGAAATAACACTTAAGCAGAGATTCTAAATCAAACTCCAGATATCTTCTTAGTAGAAATATTACTATACAATAAGTGTTTGAGAATTTCATACTTCTATTCATTTGTCCTTTAACTTTCCCCAGAGCCAGGAAACTTACACCTGGGATTTCTTTTCTCTCTCATGGCTTTGAACAAACACCTAACAGCTTGTATCTATCGGACATCTGATCATTAAGTCCATGAATCAATGGGCATTGGTTTGGCCTTAAAACAAAATAACAAAGAAATTAAGATTATATGCATATGTGTGTGTGGGTATCCATGTATATATGCATTTACTTATAAATATGTATTTTATGTATGTTTTATATTATATATAAATTAATTTTTGAATCTTCAAAAGTCTTGAGTTTACCTTTAAGATACAAAGGACTACTAATTAAGTCACTAATGTTAATTTGACAATGAATTTAGGAAATATAATTGAATTCTTTTTGTGTGCGGGAACTCTGTATGTTGCAATCGTTATTCTGTGTATAAAATAAAAACAGAAGGAATCCACTGAACTTTAACTGTGCACACTGAAGATACAGATAATTATAGCGTTTTGTAGTGTTGCACATGACAAATGTACAGCACACACTCAGGAACATATATATTATGCCCAGGTAGACCATGAGATGGGACACTCTATTTTCCCCTAGAGAGTTATAGAAATCTTAGAGATTGTGATAATTTGGGAGGAAGAGTCTTTAGAGATACAAGAAAGAATCCCAACATGCTTTGCTTTTATTATGTTTGATTTTATCTTTAATTAGCAAATATATATATATGCATTATATTATTTATTTATTGAAATACTCTCAATATTAACCTTCACAAATTAGATGTGAGGAGCCACAATCTGAAAATGGAAATAATCTCTATTTCTCCAGTATCTTCAAAGAGTTAACATTAGGTCATAGACTCTCCACCACGTAGGTACCACCATTGAAAGAAAAGTGTGTAAAAAATAATACAATGGGTGTTACATACTGGGTTGGTCTGTTAGGCAGCAAATTTGGGTTTTGACATTTTCAGAATTAGTTACTTGCAGCTGAAACAAAGGTGAGAATGAAGGAGAAAAAAATCTTTTAATCACTACTCAACTCATTGGTTCTATAGTAACAGAACAGGAAATGGGGTCTTGTAATGATATTTTATTGGCAAGATTTTCCTTAAGACAGATTCTTGGGTGGCTGTTTTTTCAACCTAGCAGCCCCCAAAGCATTTTCTATAAACCTGTTGTCTGATGGTGATATTAATTGCTGTTATGAAATGCTTTGACTTCTGTTTTCCATTTATTCATCTGATCATATTTATTATGAGCCAATTATGGATCAGAGACTGATCTAGATGTCTGGTATATATGCAAAGGTGGGATAGTAAAAGTTTAGTAATAACTGAGGAGGTCACTACATTTGCTATTTTCTCTGATATAAATACTGAGATCATGACTGATTTCAAGCATAGACAGGATGCCAATGCATGACAAGTTGGGCAAAGTTGTACCTACTGAGTTTTGTGAGCTTATGCAAGCTAGCTGCCACACACTATTGATATATACCATAAACAAAATACATAAAAACCATGGGGCCTTCACAGAGTCAACACTGGGCATTATATTATTTATTTATTGGAATACTCTCAATATTCCATGAAACATTAACTTTCACAAATTAGATATGAGGATCCACCATCAGGGATGTTAAGTAACTTGAATTAATTCACATATAGCCCAGAAGATGCTGGAGCCAATTTCCTGACTGTAATGACCATGCTTGTTTATAAGCGTTGTGTAACTGATTCCTTACGATAGTTCACTACAGTGTTTGCAAAGTACAGGTTGTGATTTAGCCAGTAGTAAAAAAAAAAAAAAAAAAAAAAAAAGAAGGAGAAAGGTGAATAGGAAGTGGTGGGAATGAAGGCGGAAGGGGTGGTGGTAGTGGAGGAGGAAGAGGAGGAGAAGGAACCACCAGAGTACATTGTTCAATACAAGGGATTAGGATTATTTGTGAAATTTTTGTGTGGTTTATGAATGTACACTGGATCACAAATTAAATTGCACTTCTTCCTTCGAGTTGTAGTCAAAATAAGTTTGAAAAACAGCCTCATTGACCCAAACCTTCTTGAATTGTTCCTTTACCCATGTAAGGTACAGGTGTCATTATTGCGCACCCTAGTGAATTGGGTGTTATCTTTTAAATCTCATCATCCTTAGAAATGCCTTTTCCTTTTCCCCCTTGGGATAAAAGGAATAGCTTTTGTTCTACCATGATTCCATGTTTAGACCTTAAATATATCTACAGTCACTATCAGAATGAGTAATTCTAATATATAATATATGAAATACTAATATATAATATATGAAATCTACCCAGAAATAGTAGGAGAATACCTTTATTTATACAAAACCAGTCCCAGTCTCTGGAGTAAGAACATCTGTACCTCTTGTTTTTGCTGCTGATATAATTGGAATTGCGGGTTAGGCTTCAGTGGTTGAAAGAAGGGGGAAAACTATCAGATCAAATCCACTCTAAGGTCAGGAGAAGGTGGGAACTCTGCAGTCAGACCCAGTGAGGGGCTGTGTAGCTGAGCCTGACTCTGTGTCATAGGATCTTTATACCTGGAGGTGACTTCACTGTGAACTTCTGTAACTTGCAGTCTTCTTGATGAATTTAGACATGAGGTAAGTGTTCAGTGAGTACCCAATGAATTGAGCTTTGTAACTTTTCTGATCATTTGTCTATGAAGGCAAGAAACTGGTTATTTTGCCTCTTACTGTGTCCTCAACACTGTTAGTAATGGGTACTCAGTAAATAATTGTTGATTGAAGAGCTGTATGTTATTCAGAAAACCTGGAAATTTTCAATTTGTATTTTTAAGGTAGTCTTGAACTAGGAACTTCTTCATCATAATAGAATATTAAGGTCTTTGATTATTTTTTTCTGGCTTATTATTTGCTGGTTGTGGTTAGAATGTTTTAAAAATATAAAATTGATATAGACCCTGTATTATATTTCTATACTTCCATAACAAAGTATCACAAATTTAGCAGCTAAAAGGAACACTAACACCAATGTATTCTCATAGAGTTCTTTAGTACAGAAGGAGTCTTACTGGCCCCAATCAAGATGTCCTCAGAATTGTACTCATTCTAGGTATCTAGGGAGTTTGGTTGCTTGTTTGAGCTTCCAGAAGAAGTCTGCATTCCTTGGTTTGTGGGCCCATTCCCATCTTTATGGCCAGCCATGGACACTTGATTCCTTCTCGTATCACACTACTATGATGCTTACTCTTCTGCCTCCCTCTGTCACATGTAAGGACCCTTATGATTATATTGCACTCATCCCCATTATTCCAGATAATCTCCTCATCTTAAGGTCAGTTGATTAGCAAACTTAATTGTCTGCAAACTAAATTCTTTTTCCCCCTTTAACTTAGCATATTCATAGTTTTGTGGGAATGGGTTGTGGGCATCTTTGTGGGGGCCATTATTCTGCCTATCACAGACACCAAATATTGGGATTGAAATATTGTTCTGTAGTCATACAAATTTAAATTCAGTGTTAGCTGTTTATTGACTGCTCCATCCCATGTGAGATATTGACAGAATTTTAGGAGTTTGAATCATACAGAGTTGAGCTTCAGTACCAGAACTGTATCTCCTAGTTTTGTGCTCTTTGGTAAGATAGTTGGACTTCCTCTGTGTCATCCAGCATCTGGAAAATGGCCACATGTGTTGTAGGAGTTTTGTGAGGAGTAGAGAAATGTGTGGAGAGACAATATATAATTCATAGATCTGTTAAAATTATTGATTTATTCTTACTATTTTGAGATAACAGAAAGAATGGAATAACAACTCAAACTTTTGGTTCTTGCTTTGATGATAATTAATAGCAACTTTAAAAAACCTATCTGAAGTCACATTGAAACTTTTGTGAAGGAAAGAGGTGAGGCTGCTCAGAGAGGGAAGGAAATGAGAAAGAGTATCTGAGAAGATGATAGAAGTAAGTAGACTCTGAACCTAGAAAGATGCAGATACTGCCCAGCAAGTAGGATTGTGTTACACATTTGTATCAGCATGCTAGGGCCTGGTGTGACCCTAGTACACCTCATATGTCATTGAAGTTTGGAATTGTGACAGAGATACTTATGGATATATCTGGCAAAAAAATTAAGCTTGCAAAAGCTCTGAAAAGGCCCATTATGATGATCTGGGCAAGGAAAAGTGGCAGAGTAGTTTCCATAGACTTTAACTGGGGGGGAATGGGTTGGGGTAGATGGATGGACAAATTTTGATTTTGGAAAGTAAGTATTGATATTTCTTCTGTTATAAAGACTGAAATAGAAGGAACAACAGCAGCAAAAAGTAGTGATTGCTCAATTAATTTTCAGTTGATGTGATCTAATTTGCTTATTTCCAAATATAGTGTATGCTAAATACAAAGCAAGAAAGTTTTTTATTCATTTTTATATTTTTCTTCAATGTTCTTTGTACATATTCATAAAAAACAAATGGCAACAGGTTTCAGATTTTCAGTTTTCCTGAAAAGAGCAGAATGATATTCTCTTTTTTATTGGAAAATTTTACTATTGTTCCTGACATTTGCTTGTTCTAGTGTACTATTTACCACTTGTTATAAAATGCAAAAACAACGTTTCTGAAAGGTTCACCCAAGATGAACAATGTTTTTAAATGACTCAAAACACACTTTTATTCCATTTAACTGAAGTGTATATGCATTTTGATATTTTTTAAATTTTTAAATGTATACTATATATCCAACCAATTGGAAATTTTCTAGTATGTATTTACTTATGAAAGCTTTTAAAATTCTAAATGGCTTATAGCATATTTGGAACTATGAGAGTTGATGCTCTAAGTGAATGTTAAGACTCATAATCCAAATGAAAAGCTGTTATCGCACAAAACTCAAGTCATTTTCTAGAGCACAATATCTCAGCAATTTCAAACACTTCTGTTCAAAACACTAAGAAAAATTAGACAATATGATGATACCTTCTTTGTGAACTTAAATTGTTAAAAACAATTCTGGAACTATCCTACCAGAAAAGATCAACCAAACACATAAACATTTATTAGTACTACAATAAACAAACCTTTGATGGTGGCAATAAAAATGCCATAAGAATTGTAATAGCCAAGAAAAAAATCTAATAAATAATAAAAATTTAAAAACGTCTTTCTACATAGATTATTTTATAAAAGAGGAGGAAGTATAAATCTCTTCTATGAGCTTAAGAAAGCCAGTTGTGGTTATTATGGCCCATGTGGTTTACCACAGCACAGTTTTTGAAGTATTATAACCTTCACTGGTTTTGTTCTACATAGTAAATATCCCATTCATTAATATGAATATTCTGTGAATCAGTTTATCCCATTTTTCCTGTGATCTACTATTTTCTGACTACAATGTATTTTTCCAGGAATGTGTAAATATCAGAGGACTTTGTATAGAAACTTCACTCTGCTTGAAGACTTAAGAAAGTCGAAAAGTGCCAGACGGTGGCTCTAAAACAGTAATTCTCAAACTGGGTGCAATTCATCCCTCATACAACCTCTCTGGGACATTTGGCAATGTTTGGAGATAATTTTAGCTGTAAAAACTGAATCAGAGGTGATATTGGGATTGAGTGGGTAGAAAGCAGAGGTGCTACTCTATGATGTACAAGAATGTTATGAACATGGACTGGCGTGAACATGAAGCTATTCATTTGCTGTGCTATGAGGAATAAAGTTCTTCACCTCTGAACCAAGTGCCTTGTTTCTTCTGCCAATATTCACAAAACTGACATTCTAATTGTTAGCTTGCAAGCATGGTAAATTCTCAGACTCTTCATTGCCGCAGTCTGGCTGGGCACAAAATCACGAGCCACCACACACCTTGTAGATTCAAACAGCAACTCTTTATTCTCGAACTGTCACCAGCACTCTACACACGTTCTGGGGAAATCCACGTTCTCTGCCAAATTCACGTTCTGGGCGAAATCCCAAATACTCTCTGAATCCCATGAGAACTCAACGGGAACTCAACGAGCAGGTGCGCCTGAGGCAGCAGGATACGCCCTATTCCCAGCAGGGTACACCTTAAACCTGGAACCGCCCTAAACCCGGATTGTCCTAAACCTGGAACGCCCTGGTCCTTGAGCAAGGTCACCTTAGATGCAATGACACTGCAAATGACCTGGGTCATGCCATGCGTCATTCTTACTTAGCAATGGTCCTCAGCACTTCATAGTTCTTAAAAGGCTGGAAATGGGAATCTGGGTGCAGAGTAGCAACAGTAATTGATGTCTTAGGATTGTATAAGATGCCCCAACAGGGTTGGGGTGGTGGTTCAGTGGTAGAGCACTTGCCTAGCATGTGTAAGGCACTGGGTTCGATTCTCAGCACCACATGTCAATAAATTAAAAAATAAAGATCCATTGACAACTAAAAATATATTTAAAAGAAAAATCCCCCAGTGCAATGTGAAAAGAGCAAAATTCTTTGACCTGGGATATGTAATGTTTCTTTTTTCCATTTTAAAATTCCATTTATTTCTTTTTCTTTTTTTGTTCCCTTTTATTTCCTGTCTCTTCCCTGCTTCCTTCCTTCCCCCCTTTTCTCTCCCTCCATCTGTCCTTCTTCTCTTAATGGCAAATACCCCCAGGAGGAATTGGAAGCAAACTACATCTCTCTTCTTCATCACTGTAGGACAATTTAGGACTATTTGAGAGAGTGTGTGAGTGTGTGAGTGTATGTGTGTGTATTTGCGTGTGTGAGTGTGTGTGTGTGTGTGTGTGTGTGTGTGTGTGTGTGTATGATATTAGAATTTGAACCCCAGTGCACTTTACTGCTTAACTACATCCCCAGCTCTTTTTTTTTTTTTTTTTTAAGATGTGAGACAGGGTCTCACTAAATTACCTAGCTGGCCTTGAGACTTTCAGTCTTCCACCTCAGCCTCCTAAGTAACAGTTGAGGACATTTCAAGGCATTGCTGCTAAGAGAAAAATGTTATGTGGTTAGTAAATATTCTGTTATTTTTAAGTTACTCATGTCTTTAATTGAAAATGATCAAAAAATTATGAAGGCACAGTACATAATAATTAAATATTTCTAGAAGGAAAAAAGTCATTTTTTGTATTAGTTTGGAAAAAAAGAAACCAATTATATAAAGTAAGCATTTCAAAATATCATATAATGATATTTCAAATATCATTATAGAACTTTAAGCAAAAGCTTTTCACAGAAGTATGTATCCCCCTTTATATATGTTCATAAAAAAATTATAGATTTATTTTTCCAGATGTTACCTGTGAGCAGTGAACAACACTGGTATATTCGTTTTTTTTTTTTTTCCTGTGCTTGTGCTGTATGCATACTAAGATTTATGCGGCCTTATGATAAGAATGCCTGTTGCAAAGATATGAGCTAGTCTCTGAAAATGCATGCCTGAATAAAAGCTGTCAATAACTATTCATCAATATGTCTTACTGGCCAGTTTTGTTTTCCAGCATATGCACTTCCTGTAATATGTTGTGTTAATGCTGGTTTAAAATAGCTATGGTTCCAGTCAGTTCACATTAACAGTAAACAAACAGATGGTTCACCAAAGGATGGATCTTCTTTTCCAATAATCCAAATATGCCACACAACATACTTTTATAAATATGATCACTTTGTAAAATTACCCTATAATTATCTTAGGAAAGTCACCCTGCCTACCTATTTGAAGGATAATTTTTAAGAATGGTTTCTTAGAATGTTAAGAGATTAAGATTAAAAGTACCCTATTTGTTGATTTAGGTCAAGGGAGAAGGAAAGAGAAAATATCCCTAAGCTTAATAACAATGAATACCACACAAGTATTCTTGTAGCAACTCCATCAAAACACTGTTTGCAAATATATATAATCAATTTCACTGAACGCCAACAGGTGGTATGCATCTTATCGTTGAATGATAACAGAAAGCCCAGCTATCACAAAGCTACATTAAGATATGTAATGAACCATACATAAAATAAGACATGCATATCAAACATTAGGTGAGAGCATTTCCAGCAAAGATTTAGCAATAAAAGAATGCTTATAACTTAGCTACCATCAATAAATCTACCACAATAAACAAAATAGTCAATAAATGTGAAACTAGGGACCAGTTTCAAACATATACCACAAACTTTATGGAATATCTTTTAGGAACAGCACATACTGAACAAAATTGAAAGAAAACACTATAATTTACATAGAATATTTTTTATAAAGGGAGTAATTCAGTATTTTAGGGAACAAGAGAAATAGGTCTGAAAAATCCTCAATAACATTTCCCATTTTGGAAAAAGGTTGGGAAATGGGGACCAAATTAGAGAAGGATAAAGAAATCTCTTCATTACGACTTGTATGTCAGGGGATTTAGCTCAATATGTCTGCTCTGCGAAGAAACATTCTTCCAAACATTCATGGAAAATAAGCAGGTTACTGGCCAAAAAAAAAAAATAGGCCATCCTCAGACTTTTTCTTTGCAACAGTAGATACCAAAAAAGAAATTTCTATGGGCAAGGAAATGTCAGCTAACTGTTGGAAATATGGTCCATAGCTTATAAAAGAGGTCTGACCTGGAGTTAGCAGTGCCTGCTGTTCAGCTCCACCTCACTGCTGGCAAGAGGAATTCTAGGCCAGTAGTGCCAGATAATCCAGGTTTCTTAGAGAAATAAAAATTCCATATTTAAGTAAAATATTCTAGTTCTTACCTATTTGAATTTAAGACTTTTTGAATTTAAAAAGAAAATGTTTGTAAGCTGACTTATCATTGAGCAGAAAGCAGCAAACAGGACACTGATTTGAACACTCTGTAGTAGATTGAGAAGGAACAAAAGGTTAGCCATACTATCTAACAAGTACCAGGTTTGTTAAAATATATTCTAAAGCTACATTTATTGTAAGTATGATGCTAGACCAGAAATAAATAAATAAATAAATCAGTGAAAAGTTTTATGAGTTATCATCAAATTGATCCGAATTTGGGTGACATTAAAATGGGTGAAATAAATATAAGGTATTCCATATTTGGTGTGGGAATATTACATAACTAGTTGGAAAATAAAATCATGTTGGAATTCTACTTCACAACAAAAGTTATTTTCACTTGAAGATAAAAATGAGAAAAATCACAAATGTACTAAAAAAATCTAGGTTTATAGTTCTGTAATGGTAAATTGGGAATGAATTATCTGAGCATATACCAAAGCCATTGTACCAATTATCTCTTCTGCATGACAAACTACCCTCAGTGGATTTAAACAATCATGTATTATTTCTAATGACTGGATTGACTGGGTAGTTCTTTTGCATTTTTCACTCAGTTTACTCATGTGGCTGTAATAGGATTGCAGGTCAAAAGGTGGCTAAGTGCAGCTGGAAAAATGTCTAGTCTTTCATCATTGTGGTTTGGATGTGGTGTCCCCCAAAAGCTCACGTGTAAAACAATGCAAGAAGTCTCAGAGAAATGATTGTTTGCAAGAGCCTTAACCCAATCAGTGAATCAATCACCTGATGCAATTAATTGAGAGGTAACTGACCACAGATGGGGGTGGCTGGAGGAGGTGGAGCATAGGGGGCGTTTTTTGGGCTACCTATTTTTATCTGGCAACTAGAGACCTCTCTATCTGATTCCTAAATATCAGGTGAGCTGCTTTCCTCCCCCACACTCTTCTACTTTGATGTTCTGCCTCACCTCTGGCCCCCAAGGAATGGAGCTGACTTTCTATGGACTAAAACCTCTGAAACCATGAGCCTCTAAATAAACTCTTCCTCCTGTATAGTTGTTCTTCTCCGCTGTTAGTCCCACAGCAGTGAAAAAGCTGACTAATGCATTCATCTCCAAGGTGGGTGGGCTGGGTATAGTGACCTCAAGTTTTCAGAGGGAAAAGCAGAAGCTGCAATGATTTTGAGGTCTTGCTCAAAAGTGCACATAGTCATTTCTGATTTATTCTATTAGTCACATCAAGTCATAAGATCTGCCAATTTTAAGGGCAGAGAGAGTAAACTCTACCTCTTGGTGAGAGAAACTATAAAGGACTTTTGGCAATTTTTAATTCCCCACAGGTCACAGATAGAAATCATTGAGGACAATTTTGATATTTTTGCTGATAGAAAAGTTTAAAGTTTTACTGCCAAACCCCATCGTAAAGAAGAATGAATGACAAATATAATGAAGTGGTTAAAATATTTCTCAACAGATGTGGCAAACAGTTAATATTTCTAATAAATACAAAGCTCTATGAAATCAATGAAAAAGTATCTCAAAGAGTGAAAGTCAAAAAATGGGATGAGTCAAATTATACTGATGATTCATAGAAGAGCAAGTGACAAGAGTAGTATGAAAAACTTTTAACTCTAAACTGAGTATTGAATAAATTCAAAACAAAACCACTGCAACTATTTCTTCATCCATAAGATTGGTACAACTTATTAAGATTTATAATGCCCTTCTGTGGGAAATTATAGGAAAAAGAAATTCTCCTACGCTGAAGGATATAAATTTAAATTTCTTTATATATAATGTATTTATTTATAATGTGTATATATGTGTGTGTGTGTATATATATATATATGTTGTGAACAGACACAATACCCTTATTTTATTTATTTATTTTTATGTGGTGCTAAGGATCAAATCAACCCAGTGCCTCAGAAGTAAGTGCTAGGCAAGTGCTCTACCACTGAACTACAAACCCAGTCCTTGAATTTCTTTTTTGGAATCAAAAACTTGGCTTTTCATTAAAAATACACACACCTAATAGTTACACTTCTAAGAATTTGTCTTAAGAAATTTAGACAGCAAAAGTAAATCATAATAAAGTTTTCTTCCAAAGTTGATTATAATATCCCATAAGTGATAAAATACTTAATTCTTTATTTACTCATGCAGTCATATTCAACACATATTTATTGAGAGGTTGCCATGTGTTGCTATTATTGGTAAACTGGATAAAGTTCCACTGTCTTGACGTTCATGTTCCGTTGTGGGGGCAAATAATAAACAAAGCTATTATGTACAAGGTACTCTGAGGCAATGGGCTGAGGAACTCTTAATAGTGTGATCTGAGATGACCTCTTTGACGTAGTGTCATTTGAACATTCAAGGGCAATTCAAGGGCAGGGAGAGTAAACTCTACCTCTTGGTGAGAGAAACTATAAGGGACTAGAGATGAGCCCCCACTGATCCCTTTTCAAAGAAGGAAGAACCTGGTGTATTTTGTTCATAGTTTTAATTTTAGCCCTAAGCACTTGCTGTTATGCTTTGCATGTAGTAAAGATTTAAAATAATAACAAAATTTCCATTAAGAACTATTTGTTCAATAACACGTAAACTCAGAATACCTGGGCAGCCTTAACACGAAAAACCTGTGCTTTGATGCTGTATTATTTTCCTCTTGGTTACATTTGCTTCTGGGCTCAGTCTTAGACCTTTCCGGGATTCTACCGAATGCTTGGAATTGTTAGAATGATCAGGAGACTGACTCTCTGAGCTGTTCCCTTTGGATTGCCATTTTTCCTCTTCAGTGTCACTAGCTTCACCTTTCTGGTTATTTAATCAATGATCTTGATGTTTTGAATTTCTGGGAAGCATGTTTTCAGCAGTAGAGGTTGCTTTATAGGCCTGTTCTCTATAATCTACAACCTCTTCTTATTGCAAGCCTTCTTTCTCTCAAAGCAACTTCCTTCCTTCATCCCCACTCCGTTCCTTCTCCCTTCCTTCCTACCTTCTGTCCTTCTTTCTTTCTTTTCTATTATCCCATGTAGAAAATTACTTCCAATCTCTGTTGTGTTTTAATGGCTTGATTACTTACTCGAGCATCAAAACTCTTTCCTCATAAATAATTCTTATGTAGTTCAGAAGTGCTAGAATTAAATAAATTCTAATTAATCAATATTTCTTGAGTACCCAGAACATCTAAGAGACTCTGTTACATAATTACATACCAAAATAAAATAAGAATAAGCATCAGTCTTCAATTAACCACTATTAGTTGAACATATCTAAACAGAGGCAGCACTAGCAAGTAGTGTAGGAGAGATGTCCCCCATTGGGATGGTAATGACTGATGACCACCCAATTTAGGTCAAATATGAAACATGTAGTTTAATACTTTATGTTTTTGTTTTGTTTGCTTGGATTGGATGGAAAATTTGAATAATTCCATTTGTTATAATGCAAATCAGTATATTAGAAATTCATTATTATCACTAGAAAAATACCAACATCAACAAGAACAGCAACAAAAACTGCTAACTCTAATAGCATCAACATAGGCAGTGACCTTCCATTTTTAATTTAATAAAAACAGTGATCTGAATGAAACTAACATGTTAGAACTACATCAATTTTGAAGGGACATTAGTTGATATTTTTGCCTTCTTACAAATTTCTAAGTGCCTTACTCATAATACAGTTTTAAATCTGTGATATTTGAATTGAATTATGTCTTATAGGAAGTGAATTCAGGAGTAGAAGTTGGTAGAAATGGAACTTCATTTTTATGATCTCATATATGTTTCATATTTACAATACAAATTTTGAAGCACAAAAATTAAATTTAAAAATTGTAGCATAAGAATTAAACTGTAAGTCAAAGGAACCTAATAGATTTGGATATACTATTTTTAATGTCTATACTTTAATTTCTTTTTCAGAAAAATGGAAATAATAAACTTTGCTACTTCTAATAGAAAGGGTTGTAAGAATAAATTTTTAAAAAATCTGTAAAAGAGTTTTGCATTATTCAGAAGCAAAATATTAATGTTGTTTTTCGTGGTGCACAGGCAACCACAGTAGAGAACATTGAGAATTTAGAGATACAATCAGGTGTTATCCAATTAAAATAAAATTACTAAAAATCAACCTGTCATTGATGATACTAATCACTTCTAGAATAATCCTCTCTATGCCTTAGGGGATGGTTTACTAATACTATTGGATCAAGTTATTTCCTGGATTAAATCAAGAACTCGGATTCTTTCTGTGAATCTAATGAAAGTAATCAAAATATTTCTTGAAAAACAGCAACCTAATTGTTTGTATTTTAACAATCAATTGTATTGCACTTTCTCAGTAAACTCATTTTCTTTTTCTACAATAACTATTTTACACCTCTCTTCTTTAAATAGGAACACATTGAGACACATGATATCCCTTCCAGGATAAACCCCACTTCTTTTCTTTGGGTTCCAGCATTGAAAGATAGTCCCAAAAGTTTACCCTCCTTGAAATAGAATTTAACTACACTAACTCTTTCTTGCTGGCACATACAACACTAAGTCCTAATTCTCATAACTGAGATGAAGAACTTTAACCTGGAAATGATATGCTTTTGCCCTTCTGATATCTGTCTTGAGCTTTCAGAAATGGGGATGACATCTGCTCATGAGGAGGATGGGCAACATATTGTCCTGGCTGGGAAGCAAGACTATTGAAATGACTGCTCTATTTTAATTGAGGCAGAGCAACTGTTTTCATGGGCTCTGGGGTACTAACTGGTTGCAATGCTTAGGGCCAAGTGCTCAATCTAAAGCTACGGAGAGTGAAATAACACTAACTTTTAAGTCTACTTAACAATTCATTAAAAGGTGAACATTTGAATCCTGTCTGTATGGTGAATTTTAAGGGGTCAACAAAATGCCTGTTGCATCACCAGGAAGGAAGCATTCTTTTCTAGTGAATTAGCTCATTATAGCTGGCCATATTCAATCATGGCCCCCAAATAATTTGTTTATAAATATTGGGTTATGAAATTGACCTTCCAAATGTATTTCATCAGAAGTGGAAGGCTTCTTCCTGCCACCCCTCCAACTCATCCTGTGTGTGTGTGTGTGTGTGTGTGTGTGTTTGTGTGTGTGAGATAGGCCTTTGAAAGAGATCAGACAGTATCTCTTTCAATAGAACAGTTAGTCCTCAAACCTTCCCTTATCAAGGGACTCCCGAACTCCAACTCTCAACTCTCATCACTAAGAAAATAGAACTATCAAATGGGACACCCCTTCTGATAACTTCACAAACTGACCTTCTAATCTCCACTTGTGTCCATCTTTCCTCCCCCCTTATTTTTTTACTTTCGGTACCAGGGATTTTTATTTTTTGTTTTGAGATAGGGTCTCACTAAGTTGCTTAGAGCCTTACTAAGGTGTTGAGGCTGGCTTTAAACTCATGATCTTCCTGCTTCAGCCTCCTGAGCAGCTGGGATTACAGATGTGCGCCACCATGCCTGGCCTCCTTTTCTTCCTTTCTTTCAGGGAACTATTTGATTCCTACAGAAGACTTCCTTTTGCACTGTAGAACTTCTTTCTTCTCGTCAAGGACTTCCTTCCATCACCCATTTTTTACTCTTTTCTTATCAATCTTTCCTTTAAATAGGTCATTTTTATCAACAAACAAGCATATTCTCTAATCTCCTCTCTTGAGAAATGAAAGGCACTTTTTCCTTGACCCAAATCTTTTGCTTGTCTTCAAGTTTAGTTATTCCTTTTCAGAGTAATGTTTTGCAAATGCACTGCCTTCATTCATTGGGTCCATTTCACTCTTTACCCCACTTCAATTAGGTTGGAACTGTTCTTGCTAAAATTACTTTATGATGCCACATACAATGAATACTTCTTCTCTTGTTTAACCTCAGTCACATTTAAGACGATTCTACACTCTACACGAACGGGCTGCCCTCTTGGCTTTCCCTTTGCTCTCAAGTTACCTGGGATGAACACCCTCTAAGCTTAGAATTCCTCATAGTAAACCATTATTTGTTTTATACCATATCTGTCTGCTGGTCACTCCCAGTGGTAGCTTCCTGGTTCTCTCCTCTGACGTCTAGCCTTAACCATTTAACTATCCACTCTAGGATATCTAATACACGTTTCCAACATTAGGCCTTGAGGCAGAACAAGTAATGCCTCCCCCAAAGGTGTCTATGTCCTAATCCTCAGAATTTGTGAATGTGTTACCTAACATGACAGAAGAGACAGTGAAAGTGGGATTAAGTTAAGGATCTTGAGATGGGGGAGATTAACCTGGATTAACCAGGGAGGCCCAATGTAATCACAAAAATTCTTTGAAAAGGAAGGCAAGAGATTCAAAATCAGAGAAAGTGACATGACCACGGAAGTAGAGAGAAAAGAGGATGTATCTTAAAGATACTAGTGGAGCAAAGAGGACAGCCTCTGCATTCCCCCTTAAAGCCTCAGAAGGAGCAGCCCAGCTGACACTTTGATCTTACCTAGTGAGACAGACTGTATTTCTAACCTTCAGAACTGCAGGATGATGCATTTCTGTTGTTTTCAGCTATTAAATATATGGCAATTTTTCCTGTAACAATAGAAAATAAATACAGGCCTTAATGCCTGAAACTAGATATTTAATCCATTCTCCAACCTGTTCTCTGAAGTCTAAATTCAGAAAAATGCCTCCTTAACCTAATCAGTTGCTCAAATAAGAAACCAAGCAATCACCATGGATTTTCCTTTTTTTCTTTCACTATCTCCTCCAACTCTTTAACAATTCCTACAAATTTTAAATATAACTCAAATTCTTATATTTCTCTTCCTTTCCACCTTTGTCTAAATCATTAATCTTTCTCTCCTAGAGGACTTAAATAGCCTTTTCTTTGTGGAGAAGGTGGTACTGGGGAGCAAACCAAGGGGAACTTAATCATTGAATCATATCCCCAGCTCTTTTTAAAATATTTTATTTAGAGACAGGTTCATGCTGAGTTGCTTAGGGCCTCGATAAATTGCTGAGGCTGGGTTTTGAATTTGTAATCCTCCTGCCTCAGCCTCCCCAGCTGCTGAGATTAAAGGCATATGCCACAGCACCCAGCTTAAATAGCCCTTTGAAAATAATTTCCTGGGGGGTAATTTAATTCTATACAAGATATAGAAAAGAGTACACAATGGACCCCACACATGCATAATGCAACTCTCATAGTTATCAGTATTATCTTGATCTTCTTTCTTCTCCTATACTCCTTTTCTCTCCTGAGTAGTTTAAAGAAAATCCCATATAATGTGTCATTCATTAACCCAATCATCATATTTATAGCTGAAAGTTAATAATTTAGTATTTTTATATTCTCCATATTTAAATTTCCTTGATTACCTTAAATATGAGTTTTATTTGAATCTCACCCAAGTAGGTCCTCATATTGTAATCCATTGTTATATTTCTAAAGATTATTTTATTCTAAAACAATCCCCTCTCATCACTATCACCTTTTGTATGCTGTTGATTTCTCAGAGAAATTGAGTCATTGTTTTTCTGTGAAAGTCTCACAATGTGGATGTGGTTGATTGCTTCTCTTGGTGTTGTTTAATTTATCATTCCATTACTTCTACTTCCCATAATCTAGAGGATTAATCAGACTTGAATTCAACATGTGGGCTATATTATGTATATTTTCTGTTGCAACTGTATTTTCCCACTGTTCACTTAGTTCAATTGACAGGTTCTGCATATACCAGCATGATTCCTTCATTATGAAATCTTCCACTAACCTCTCCTTTTCTGTTTTAACAGCTACTGATGATCATTGTACAGGCCCATCATGGAATGTATGGTGATATTCTAATTGTCTCCTACAGTTTATTTGCTAGAATTCTATAAATAAGAATTTCCCTCACCAATGATTGGTTACCTTGAAATGAATCTTTTAAAGAAAAGGCAAAAGAAATGCTATTTTCTCTCCTTTATCAATTTAAGAAAAATGAGGCTGTGCCCTAGCAACTTTCAATAACGATCAGTCTGTGTGTATGTTTCAAAATTTTTATAATAAGCTTCATGGATTTTATGTTATTTGGTTTGTTTCAATCTGTGTGATGATTTCTTCTTAAAACTGAGATATGACTGACTTACAAAATAGCTGTACATATATAATGTACACATCTTAATGCATTTGAAGATGAGATAGACCTTTGAACATATCAATCACTACACACATGCCTTAAGCTTAATAATCACCTCTTGAAGTTTCTTCCCTCCTTTTTTGACAAGAATATGATATACCCTCTTAACAAAATATTAAGTACACAATATAATGTTAACTACATACACTATGTTTTATAGTAAATCTCTGGGGTTTATTCATCTTGCAAAAATGAAGCTGTGTACCCTTTGATCAACACTCCCCAATTCCACCTCCCCTCAGACCTAGTAACCATTATTCAGTTCAATGCTTCTATGAGTTTAACTATTATCCACACCCCAGCTTCTTAGTTGGTCTCCTTGCTTCTATTGTTACCCATTTCTAATCCATTATTCACATTAAGTATAGGTTGCTCTTTAGGGGAAAAATGTAAATCATATTATTGCACTACTACATTGAAATTTTTTCATGGTTTCCTTTTGCTCTAAAATGAAATACAAATGCCATTCATTGCTTGAAAGCTCTATATAATTTGTCCATTTTTCCAAACCCATTGCCTTCCATTATTCTCTTTGTCAGCCTTTAGTTAGTTCCTGGAAAATGCCAGTTTGTGTCTTGCTCTTGATGTTCCATTTGCATGAAATGCTCTTCCAGTAGACCCTTGAATTTTTGAATTTTTTTCTTTTTCACAATTTCAGCTCAAATGTTGCTTCTGGCAAGAGGACTTCTCAGACCACCAGATCTAAAATTGCCTCTTCTAATTATAAGATTCCTCATCTCTGTACTTCCATTCAATGCACTTATTATAAGATGTATTTATCCTCTTTTCTCTCTTTTCCATTCCTTTCTTTTTATCTAATTTTTTTCCTTCCTTTCTACCTACCTTGGTGTGTAATTTACCTATAAGTATATAAGCTCCACAGAGTAAAAGATAATTTATCATATCTCGTCTGTCCTAGAACTAGCAGGTACTCAATAAATATTTAAAGAAAAAATATAACTAGATGTTGGTGCTATCGACTGGATATGGTTTAAGTATATATTCCAAGTTTTACGTGCTGAGAGCTTGGGTGCCAGTGTGACAGTATTGAGGCAGTGTTACCATTGGGAGGTTGGGCCTATTGGAACGAAGTCAGATCTCAGGAGAACAGCTCTTGGAAGGGATTAATGCTGGGCTGACAAAAAGTGTTAATTTTGGGCTGAGGCTATAGCTCAGCAGTAGAGCACTTGCCTAGCATATGTGAGGCCCTGGGTTCGATCCTCAGCACCACATAAAAATAAATAAGTAGAATAAAGGTATTAAAACAACAACAACAAAGAACTCAAAAGGGTTAATTTTCATGAGACCTGGTTGTTGTAAAAAAGATTGATCCCTCCTCCGCCTCTTGCTTCCTCTCTCCCCATGTGATCTCTCCCTTTTATATACACTCACACCACAATGCTATCTGATGTTGTGAGGTAACCAGGAGGCCCTCAACAGAGCTGAGCAGATTCTGGCACCATGATCTTTGACCTCAAGAACTGTGAGCTGAATAAACTTCTTTTCCTAACAAATTACCCACCCTCTGTGCCTCAGTAAACCGAGGTTAATAATAGTATTAATAATAGTATCTATTTCATCAGGTTATTGTAAAGATGAAAAAATTTGGACTACAAGTCATATACAGTGGTTTCTGGAACACAGAAAATGCTCAACAGATATTAGGTATATTAGTACCCATTGTGTCATGCAGTCATCCTTATCATCAGCCAATATTCATTGAACAACAGTTAAACAACAGAAGTACATTGTGAGGAAAAACATGGTTTTTCTCCTTGTGAAGCTTAAGCTTTTGTAGGAAAGAAAGCACAAATAAAATGATATGAATTAAATGGGGTAATTTGATAAGGCATAGTCATGGAGGAGTGTGTACATTTGAGTGGACAAGGCCGTGTCTCTGCAGAAATGACATTTAGGCTTAAAGAAAAAGGAAGACACATTCATGGTTGGAGTGTTCTTAGTAAAGAACATATGTGGAAGCTTTAAGGAGCATATTCTAGGCACTTCTAGAAGGCCAGTGTGGCTTCAGTGTCCAAGGCAGAGCATAAAAGTAGATGTGGCTTATGGGGAGGGGAAATGAGGATGAGGCCAGTAAGCATAAGATCTCACAGATCACAGTTTGAAGCCTGGGTCCATTGGAAAGATAGTAAATAATCCAGGTGATTTGTTGGTTTGCCTTGGCCAGAGTTTGTGGTAGCACAGACTAAGGTGAAGCCACTATGATGAAGGGACACAAATGATTTCAAAATATATTTTGGCAATAAGACTCTTAGTATTTGCAATGGCTCAAATGTGGAGGAAGAAGTAATGTGAAGAGTTGAGTCTGCAATCTGGTTTTTCTGGCTTGAATGAGGAGGTGATGGAGGGGCCCTATATTGAGTCAGGAAAACTTGGCGGTAAAAGCAGTTATGGGGAGAATAAAACTATTGAGATAAATATTATGGAAAGAGAAAGAAAGGGCATGCATACTTTTTCATTGCAATAACTCGAGAGAAAAAGTTTCCAAAACAAGAAATGAGTTTTCTGTAAATTTAGGAAGATAGTAAAATATTTCAGCAAGCATTCAACCAGTTTTATATTTGAAATACCACATCTAGCACCCTAGTCATGTTGCTACACCGACTGAGGCAGCACCAGCAAATGTTATTACAACAGCACTTTCGTTCTTCTAAAAGTTAAGGGTCTGTCTGTATTTCCATTATAAACTCCAATTTTCAGGGGTTTATAACTTGGCTATTTTAAAATTACATCAGGCTGAAACTTGCAAGTAATAAAACATTTTTTAAAAATAGATTTAATGCATTTTTGTCAAGATCTACTTAAAATATTGCCTAATTTTTCTGAGATAAAGTGTCTTTTAGGTAATATATTGTGAGACAAATGTTTAATTAAAAACACTTTATTTTAAAGTTTCTGAAAATAATTACACTTTATAATAATGTCACATTTCCTATGTATAGATTAGATATGATGAACCACAGACCTTATGCTGAAGCAATTTAACACACTATACCAAAACTTGGCATATGCATTGAAGTTTTGGATGAAGTTCTTCCCAATAAAACTTGCTGTAAATTGGTTAAGGTTTTTTTTTTTTGTTTTTTTTTTTTTTTTTTGAGGAACAATAACAAGTTCAATTTTGTTTTATAGCTAGATATTTTATTATTTTTCCAGGCAGAACTCAGCCTTATAGCTATCGTTCAATTAAAAATATACTACCTTCAGATTGGGATACAATAATTGATTTCCTTTTAGTAATAAAATTTATTAATATATGGTCACCATGTTCTCCTAATACCTTTAGCAAATTCAGTTGAGCCAGTGCTACAGTTTGGATTTTAAATGCCTCCCAAAACGTCCATATGGTAAAAGCTTGCTCCCCAGGGTGATGTTTATTGGGGACCACACACTCCCATCATGATGTGCCACCTCATCCAAAGCAAAAGGAACAATTGACCATGGATGGAAACCTCCATTGTGAACCAAAATAAACCTTTTGTCTTTATAAGCTGATTATTTTAGGTATTTGTTACAGTGACAGAAAACGGACTCATTCAGCCAGGAAATCTAACTGAAGTTATAAAATACTCTCTTCTTTTCTGAGGAACACAAAGAAACACAGAATATGTTAACAGAATAAAAACCATCAGGTACTACATGCTATGTAAAATGGGAGATGCTAAGATGTATAAGAAATGTGTCTTTTCCTGAAAGAATAATAAAACTAAATGAAAGTAGATAGAGGCAAGGTCCAAAAGCTTAAAGTGCATGAAGCAGAGTATGAGATTGTGAAAGGACTCCTTTGAACAGAGAGATGAGGAAAGCTTAAGATGAGAGGGAGTACTTAAGCAGACTCTTGAATAGGAAATAGGAAGGGAAGGAGAGAAGATGGGCGTTCTAGATAAGCAGGGGGTGGCAGCATGAGCAAAGAAAAGCTAGGGAATTGCATGACATTTATTGGGATGACATCACTGTATTTTTCAAGAATTGCATTACATTTGCCAATCGATGTTTTCTGAGTCTGTTTCAAACTCTTCTAAAAAAAGTATAAGTATGTGCATGTGTGTCAGCACGTGAATGCAAGCTGGTTTGCTGAAGAATCCATTCCTGGGGTACCTAACCTAAGACAAGTTCCAATCTATTTTTAGTGCCTATAAATGTCACTTTAACTCTGAGAGCCCAACTGTCACATATAGGACATACAGTTGAGAAGATGAGGTGTTCAGATTTTGAGGGGTGAGTCCCAGGCTCTGCCACTTACTGTATAGCCTGGGACAATTTGCCAAACTCCTTCATGCCTTTGTTTTCTCATCTATAAGATAGGATTGATAATAGAACTACTTCACAGAACTATTTTGATAAATAAAATAATGTATCTAAAGTATATATTAGCTACTCAATATGATTTAAAAATTTACAAAGATGCTTGAGTATCATGATTGCTTATTCTGTTTGACGAGGGAGGTATTTGCTTAGATGAACGTTTGTAACAAATATGGAATCTTCTTTTGGATGAAAGTCATTCTTTATGGGATATTATTTTATTATGTATAACTCATGTGAAGTAAACAATGTTAATGTCATTGATTTTAATGAAACTGCATGGTTTGATGTAATATAACATTTTGCATAAAAAAAATTTCACATACTAAGTAGTAATGGGTGCAATGGAATATCATTTGGTATAAAGTTTCAGCATATGATATTTTCATAATATATTCCTAAGAATGCATTATCATCTGATATAAAATAAATCAGACATAACAGATCAAAAATGAAAAACTATAGCCTATTAACAACCATATAACATATTTTACCACTGAATAATACATCATTTTAATGTCTTAACATCACTGTTTATGGGGTGCTGCAATGACTACATCCTTTATTGATCTTGTTTTATGTTGACTGTATAGAGTAACTCAACTATTCTACCACCTACCTGCATAAGAACTTACTTACCATTCTGAAGCTTTAGCATAATATTTTTCTTGGACCCAATATTACAAAATTAATTTATATGTGCTTCCATCTTATAATAATGCCTGGGCTCTATAAACCTCTTGAGGTTTCAAGCAAAGCTGGCTGGTATTTAATACTATTTATTATAAACAGCACATTTCCTGGTGGTTTCTAATTTCATTTTGTATTAAAATCTGTTTGTTGTAATTGCCGTCATTCTCTCCTTGTTTTCCTCTAATTATTCTGACTAGAAAAAATTCTCAATTATTCAAGGACTGCATATTTAATCTTTGGATTTCCAAATCCTCTTTTTTACAATTCTCTTACTGTACATTCCTAACCATTTAAATGTTTCCTATTTTTATAATTCCCCCAAATGATAAATATTGTAGAATGAAAAGTACACAGTGAAATAAGCAGTGTGGGGTCTGAGGATGTGGCTCAGTGATAGCCTGCTTGCCTGGCATGCGTGAGGCCCTGGGTTCAAACCCCTATGACAAGAATTAAAAGACAAATAAGCAGTTTGCTACTTTTATAAAAAGTCCTGGTAAAAAGTCTGATACTAATGAAAGCATAAAATAAAAATGTTAACCACTTGTGGATCTCAATCTTTTTCCATCATCACATATAAGGTCAAAATTCCTTACTTTATTCTTATAATGATTTAAATACAATAATATATGATTATCTTAACATATAAAATAAGTAATATATAATAGTGTTAAAAAGAGCAAAGCTGCAAGGGTTTATTTAAAAAGATCTAACAGTCTAGTAGTCACATCACTCCACACCACCCATTACCAAATTATGTATAGCTTGAAATAATATGTGTTGGAAGATTTTGTTCCCTAATTTGAGAGGATTAAATAGTTCTTGAATACACAAATCCTCAAATAGGTTTAGGAATTTTTAGGAATTAAGCTGAAAAGAAAAAGTCAAACATCAAAATAAGCAGCAGTTGCCAGGCTCAGTGGTATGTGCCTATAATCTCTCCTGGGGAGGCTGAAGCAGGAGAATGTGTGTTTTGAGGCCAAAGTCAGCAACTTATGAGATCCTGTCTCAAAAAAAAAAAAAAAAAATTCTGGGGACATAGTGTAGTGGTCGAGTGGCCCTGGGTTCAATCCCTAGTACAACAACAACAACAAAAAAGACAAAAAATAAGCAGTAGTTTGCCATCAATCACAATACTTACTTTTGTTATAAGCCCACAATTTCAGGGAAAAAATAAAAATTTACTCTAAGGAAATTGTGATGAGTAGAATATACAAATCAGGATCCAAATCATTTATTTGCTTATTTCACTATAGGTTTCTATGTCTCCAAGGTTTTTATGCTGTCCAGTGACTTTGGAAAAACAGCTATTGTCCCCATTCCCATCTATCCAACTAACACCTAAACTCAAGTAGCTGTACTCAACCATTTTCCTTCCACTCTACACAGGTCAGTATTTTCATTCCTCAAACTTTCTATATATGTTCCTTGTGACTAAAATTATAGAGTATATAAATTTATACTTAAGTATAGTTATGGCCACATGTGACTCTCCATTCTACTTCCCTTCAAAATTTGCACTGAAAGATCTATAAACCCAATGGAATTTTAAATTACTTTAATTTTTGAAAATTGAACAAAAGACAAAGTGTTCTGCTTCAATGAATGCTTCTGTAAATCAAATGAATTTGAATTCAACCGGTATGTAGGGAAATAATGCCAGTGTAAGTGGAAGTCAGCTGATTTATATGCCATCAGTGTCATCATTATTACTTAGCACCCCCTGGTAACTGCTGCTGAACACAAAGCACAAATGTGTAGTTCAATACAGTGAGCTAAGAGGAATGTATCATGCACTAGGTTCTTCCTGCTGGCTCTGACCATATTCTCTTTATCTTAGAATTATTTATTGAGCCTTTTCCCCATCTTTGCGGGTTTTGTTTGTGAAGTTATATCTTATTTCCTTCCTTTGAGCTATCCTTACTTATATTTATTTTAGAATTTGTTAGGAATTAACTGCTACTACTTTTATTATAAATAGTACCGTATTAGTACTCTTAGTTACAAAGCTTTATAGGTTTTGGTGGATCACCCATCTTATGTTTCTCATCACTTTGTTATTTTTAGCCAACAATTTTGCAGAATGTGAAAGTTTTTCACAAACACATATCTCACTTCATTAGTGGAGTGCCTGCAAAGATTTTAAAAAGTACAGAGATCATTTCCTTCTGACTGCCTTTCCTTCTCTATTTTCTTCCTTTTTTTTGTACTTGAAGGAGCATACTGAAAAGATATCAGCACCCCACCACAGTTCCCTGTACTGTACATGTCTGCTGTGTTTAAAGCTACTCAATCAACTGAAATCTTCACCAGTCTTCCCCTACTACTTCTATTATCAACAATGATGAATTTAATTATGAAAGATACCAAAGGAGCACAATTTCACTGCTACTGGTCATGTCCTGATTTTTATTAAAATCCTCTTAATGTTTAATCAGGTCCAAGGTTTTTGTTTCTTTACCTGCAAATATGTACAATATTTTGACAAATAGTCTAATTATGCCACATTCCGCCTTATCGTTACCATAACTATTTTGACACATTTTTGAAAAAGGTTTAGAAACCTATAATTCTTCTTACTAAGTGTGTTTAAGATTTAATCAAGACTTGTCCTAGGCTTCGAAAGAGCTTTATTCACGATTTTATTCGAGATTCTCTACATGTCTTGAGTTTTCATATACTCTGAAATTTTGATTCTACAAAATGTATTATTCTGTAAAGTTGGCTAAAAGTATGGGAATCAAATCAGCTGTCCAACCCAATGAAAAATGTGAGACAAACACATTTTGTAGGAAATTACGGGGACATGTATCTGAGTTCTCGGGTCCTTTCTCTAACCTCCTCACCCTCAGACATCTTGTAGGTATTTCAAGTAGGAAAACATTTTAATGTCAAAAAAATTTAGAAGAGAAAAAGGTTACATAAATACCAACAAAACATATATGATGTATTACAAGTGTGAGAGGAAAAATCAGAGAAAAAATTAGAGTGTGGAAGGGAGCCAGATGCAAAGATTAAAAAAAAAAAAATAGGACAAGTGAGGCATAAAATTGGCTCAGCCTTCTAGCAGCCATTGTGGAGGGTCATCTAACCAATATGCTATGTCTTTTATGAAACAAACCAGTTATTCAGAGGATATAGACTTTGTTTCTGGAATTAATGTCAGAGAGGATTTTTTCCTGAGGATTTCATTATGTATCTGAGAGTATAAGCTATATTTTTGCTGCCTTTCCAATCTTGCTTCAACAGAGATAAGGTTTAGTTGAATGAAGCTTTTCCAGACTCAACAATGCATGTAAATTATTGATGTTGTTAATTAAGTTCCCTACCATATTATAGTCAAGTAGAATTTACTTATTTAGAATTTATATTGCTGGTTTATTGGATCAGTGAATAAATCAATGCATCAAAAGATGCACATGTAAGAGTGGGGTATCTTTGTTATTAAGTGCCCCCAAGACCAATCCCTCAGCCACATTAGGTAGTGTGAAGTATGAAGATAACAATAGGGCTGACCATAAGCAAAATGTTGTTTGCTGAAATGCTTTTCACATTTTTACCTACTTGACTCTAGGCCATTTTCAGCATCACTTTCAAACTCATCTGGTTCTTCTCTCTCTGATACCAAGGACCAAGGACAAATGGCCTCACAGTGTTGAGGATTCAGTTTTCTGGGGGCCTCAGGATATGTATCACATTTGATTAGCTGTTAAAGAATGGGTATTGGGAGTGTTTAATGAGTGCTTAGTATTTGTCAAACCTTGAGACCCTATTCTTAAAGGGGGTGGTTTTTCAAGGCCTAAGAGCTCTCCAGTGAGACTTCCAAGGGCTAAGGAGTTTTCCCTTTCTTGGTCATAAAAGGAAAAAATTAGTTGTTACCTACTCAGGAGGTATGTACTTTTATGTTTTTGACTGAAGCATGCAGGATTGATATAATGAAAAAGTGAATTTTTGAGGTTAGGAGGACTTAAGTTATCAGACATACAACGTTATGCAAATCCTTCAATATCTGTGTAAATCTGTGTGAGAAAGGAAGATAATTATCTGTCCTTCCTAACACCAAGACCAACCCAGTCCTTAGCCTGTTGTTTATTATACTTAGTAGTTTATCTTATAAAGGTATGTATCTGAAGGCAGAATCTGTTCTATTGGTTTGTATCCTACATGGTTATAACAATGACTATTACTTCATATAATCAATAAAATATTCATTGGTCCAATGAATTAATGAAAATATTTGGGACATTTCATAGGGTTAAATAAACGTAAGTTGTTTGAGGGAAACAAGTATAACTTTACCATATTTTTGGGGGAGCTAGGAATTCTTGCCTGGGGCCCTAATGGCCCCAAGCAATCAGTACCAGTCCACAAGAGAGGACAATGCCTGTATACTGATATATATTAGACTTGCATCCTTCAGGAAGTATCCTCACTCCAAAAGTCTTGGTTTTCCTTTGGATCATTTGGTGTCCAGGGTCATACATTGCTCTTCATGTATAGCCATGATGATACCATCACACGATACCTGTAAAAAAAAACCAAAATGTTGAATATTTATTCTGTAGCAAAATTTGTATGTATCTAACAGCTCCAGATTTCCATGAATTTTATATAATCACAAGATTGAGAGGGTGCTGAGAACTTTTTACATATCAGGCATTATGTGTTTACCTGAATTAACCATTATACTCTCACATTTCTATGAAGTAGGTACTATTGTTACCTCCCTTTTGCCGGGAAAAATGAGAGGTTAGAGTAGTTTGTCCAAGGAAACTATGGCGGGGCCTAGGTGCAGGCATGGACTGTCTGGCTCCCTAGGCCAACCTCTTAACTTTTATACTATGCTGTTTCTTGATTGCCTGTTTTTATAATTCATTTTTCTTTGGAAAAAGAGTAACATGAATTTTGAAACTTACTTTGATTAAGTATGACATATCCACCTTCACACCTATAGTTTCCCAAGTTTTAAATGGAGTTTTCTTTGTGTGCTTATATTAGTTAATGAGAAAACTATAATGTATGTGAAATATGGAATTCTGAAGAATGCTTTCTTTTGGCTACATAGTACAGAGATTGTTATAAAAAGTTTAAACAAACAAAACCACTAGAAATCTACTCAAACCACACATTAAAACTCTTAAGTAAATATTTGATTTTAAGTATATAGATGGCTCCAAAATAAGGAGCTCTTACCTCTAACTTAAACCAAACCTAGCTTCCTACAAGGTAGCATTTTTAGAATAATGGTATTAAAACAGTGACAATTGTAACTGAACTGCTTGTTGTTTAATTATTTTGTAAAATTGATGAATTTGTACATGTATGTTTTCCTTCCTTCAAAATGGAAGATTAAATGGATCATGTATAACAATATCAAATTTTAACAAATTAGTTAGACTTAAATACCTTAATATGCAATGAACAAAAGAGCAGAAAATGCAAGTTACAAATAAAATGCTAGAGTACTTAAGAACACAATTTCCACACTTTTTCTATTAGCATATAAAAGCTACTAATATGCAAAAACCATACCTTTAGTCCTTTGAATTGCCCTGAAGCTGTGTTCTGAAGGGTTTGTAACACTTAAGAACTGATATTAAAAAGGCAAAAAGCATTGTAACTCATAAACAGCACACAAAACTTACTTAATCTGTAAAAATAATAGGAATGGAAATGTTTTATTTGCCATAGAGATAAAGAGGGAAACATCAGTGGAATGAATTTGACATGACTCACACTTCATTACAAGCCATTTTCCCAAATTCACAACTTTCACATTTGGGTGATCTAAAAAAAAAAAGGTTAAAAAAGAAAAGAAAGGAACTTTCACTAGATGTAAATAGGCCAAGTCATTTGATCCCTCCACATGTTTAAATTGACTACATTTTTCTCTAGCTGGGAATGTATTTTCCTTATTTTCGTGAGCTTAAATAATGTACCCATGGTAATGAATAAGGCCTGGGTTTAGGTCCAGAAACCTTCTCTATCAGCCTGTTTCATAATTACCCCAATATTATGGAACATAATGAGACATTTTCTTGGTACAGTTTTAAGAGTAATAAGAATTTTAAAATCCATGCTACTTCGCAGTTTTTCAGACTTTTTTTTCTCTAAATGTTGTATTTTGAATTTCTTAGGTATGCTATATAATTTATATAAAGTCCATTTCCATGTATTCATAAACTTTAGCACCCAATAGAAGTAGTAAGAAGTGGGCTATTTAAACTACTTCCTCTTCTCCACCCTTTAATGACCAGTAGTGAGATTTATTTAGAAAACAATGAGGAACAAGTACCATAGCCTACAAACATCTAGGAATGGGGGGGAATTCAGACAAAGAAAATAAGACTCTGGAGAGGTTAAGTCATAGTGGAAATTTCTGGAGTGGAACTGAACTCCTATACCCTCTTCCCAGCTGCAGACTTTATCTAAGTGTGAGGTGTTTGGTTTGTGCATGGACCCATCATAAACTGACATTTTATCCGTCTTTTTTTTCCCCGTGAAACAAAAGAAATGGAATTACAAGTGCTTGTTTCCATATGCTTTTAAGGCTTAAAAGCCTATCATTAAGCACGCTGTATCCATGGTTGGGGACATCGCTTTATAAATTGCCAGAAGAATCTCCTCAAACTGAAGTCACTCTCCCTCCCCAAGAACCATGAGGGAAAAGAGAGATAGTCCCCTACTTGCACATGGGATCTCCCTTTCTCCTCCGACCTCCCTATGCCTCTCCCAAACAGGCCAGGCTGCCTTAGGAGGTGGGGCTGGGAGAAAAGGCAACGCTCAGTCTTCCATGGCAAAGTCTTTGGTCTTTTCCTCCTGGTCCCCCACTTTGTAGCGCAGCAGAACGCGCAGGCGACGAGGGTTGTCCCGGGAGGGCAGCAGCGTGATCTCTCCTGAAACGTCCGTGTCTTGCTCCACTTGTACCGGCTCGTTTAGGTAGAGGAGTGCCTGCTTCCAGTGTGTGGCTGGGTGAAAAGGCGAGGTGGACAGCACCAGGGGTTTCTCCGAATCTCCTCCAGGGAAGGTCACCTGGAACCAGATGGCAAAACCATGCATGGGCGCTGAGCCATAACAACTGCAGCGGAAGCGCCCGCCCACCCCGGCCTCCAGCTCCTGCTCCAGGCCGGCGCGGGCCAGCTCCAGCTGAGCAAAGCGCTGTGGCCGGGCCAGCACGTCCTCGCCGGACAGACCCTGCACCACGATCTCCGAGTGGCTCATGAGGCATCGTGTGGCGAAACTCTCTAGGCAACTCATGTCCACGCCATAGTGCTGCTTCACTTGGCTCCAAAAGCCTAGGCGCCACTCCAGCATCTGGTCGCTGATGGGGGCTACGAAGAGCTCAGCGGAAGCCGGTAGGAGAATACCGCCCTCCTTCAGCCACTTGGTCCGCGCGTGCAGCACAGAGCTCAGCATGGACTCGTGCAGAAGTCCATAGCCCATCCACTCGCTCACGATGGCATCCACCTGCTCTGGCAACTCCACCGTCTCCACCGGACCCGGCAGGACGTGCACTCGGTCCTCCAGCCCGTTGAGCCGCACTACCTCCCGGGCCTGTTGCCAAATGGCGCTGGCCTCCACCGCGTACACGCGCCGGGCCCCGGCCTGGGCACAGAAGATGCTCAAAATGCCGGTGCCTGCACCCACGTCCAACACGGTCTTGCCTCGCAGAGCTGCCCAGTTCCGCAGGATACCCAGGCGGTAGGCATCGGTGCGGACGCGGTCGGCGATCATCTCCTCGTGGACCGACACGTCCGAGTAGCACTCGTAGTACAGCTGGTCCCGCTCGCGCTTAGTCCTCCGGGGTCGTGGCACGGCCACCTCCTGCTCCCCGCCATCTTCCTCTTCAGTTCCCTCCCCTCCTTCGCCGCCGCCCGCCGACTCAAGCTTTCTCTTCTTAGTCTGCGACATCTTGGCGGCTGCAGCCGGCTCCCGGCGGGCTTTGCGAGGCGCGGCGCGGCGCGGCGCGGCTCGGAGCCCGAGGTTTCTGGGACTTGTAGTTTCCGCCCGCGTTCCCGCTTCCCGCGGGGCGCCCAGCGTTTGCTGGAGCTAGCTCGCCTGCCCGCGTTCTGCCGCTTTTAGGTCCTGGCAACGCCTTTCCCACCCACCACACCCGCGTTTTGCGATTTGAGTTCTCCCTCCTTCTCTTAATCCTTCAGTTCTGTTTTGCTTTCACTCCCCTCCTGAAGTAGACACCCACTTAAGACTAGAAATTCACCATTGTTTCTATGCTCAAATCACTGTTTTTTTTTTTTTCCCCTACCGATTTAAGGCTGCACTGACAGCGTACTACCACTTTCCCTAGGCAGCTGTGATTCTTCAAGTTCTCCAGCGTATAAGTTAGAAATTGTCTTACGCATTCCTCTCTTTGGTTTTCAGTGGAGTTAGGCTTCAAAGAAGGTGTAAATAGATTTAGTGAATACCTAACTTTGTAAAACCTTTGTAATTCTAATGCGACCACTAATCTACTGAATGGTTTAGGTCTAGTAATGGAACCCTATGGCTTTCAATTTTTCAACCATCCCCAAGCAACAAAGGCATGCATCTTCCTTCCACCTGAAGAAGGGTTGTATTTCTGATCTCTCTTCTATTTCAGGAGAATAGTTGCTTGGCTCACGGAACTGCTCTGGTAATCCTGTGGCTAATTTAGGGGTTAAATCCCAGAAGGACGCCCACTAAACAGTTAAAAAGCAACAGTGGTATAATACAGTCAAACCCATTGCCAGTGTATTCTGTGACCAATTTTATTTATATATATGTGTATGTGTGTGTATACATATTCATATGTGTGTGTGTGTGTGTGTGTATATATATATCTCCCAGATATCAAAATCCTTCACTTCTTTTGCTCACTTTTCCACTGCACTTTGTCTCCTTGTATAAACAAGATTGCACACATTTATTCCTCTTCTATTTTGCTTTCAGTCAAACTTCAGATGTGAATCTCTTCCTTCATTGTTGTTCATAATGGGAATAAAATATATTTTAAGTATATGAGTGTCCGTGTTTTTAATAAGATGACAATAACATTATCTCCCAGCTTAAAAAAAAATAATTACACAGAAGGAAATGAGCTTTTATTTTCTTGTGGTCTCAAAATGTATAATTGTTTAACTGATGGGTATATACTGTTCTTTGAGGGAAGAATTCCTTCACCCCATTCTATTGTTCTTACATTAACAGAATAGTGTTATTGATGTGGCATCCTCAGCTCTACTTCTAATTCAGGACTTTCAATCCTGGCTGCTCATTATAATTCTCTAAGGAGGGACTGGAGTTGTAGCTTCGTGGTAGAGGGCTTGCCTAGCATATGTGAGGCACTGGGTTCCATCCCAAGCACCACATAAAACTAAATAAACAAAGATATTGTGTAATAATAATATTAATTCTCTAAGGAGCTTAAATTAAAAAAAAAAAAAAACCCACCTATGGCTGGCTGGCCTAGTGTGCAGGACTGTAATCCCATCTACTCTGGAAGCTGAGTTGGAAGATCCCAAATTCAAGGCCATCAATTTAGGGAGACCCTGTCTCAAAAAAAAAAAAAAAAAAAAAAGGGCTGGATGGTGTAGTTTGATGGTAGAACATTTGTCTAGTATGAGGCAGTCCTTGGGCTCAATCCCCAGCACCACAAAACAATTTATGCCTGAGTCCACCTTAGACCAATTAAATCAGATACTCCACAAATGATCTTAGTTAAAATTTCCTTCATTGTTTTCATTGGGTAAGTTAAGGTTTTTTGGTGGCCTGGGCTCATCCATTTAAGACCCAAAACTCTTAAAGCTAGTTCTTTTTCTTTCTACCCTGGTTAAATACCTTATTTTAAGAAATTAGAGGCCCAGAGAGGAACATGGGATTTGAGTTACAGAGGTGAAAGATTATTTTTACCCTGTTACTTTGTGTATATGTCTCCCATTCTTTCTGCAGAGTATAATTTTTCCCCTTCAGTGTTATCTTTCCCTTTTTATGTGTTCACTTATCCACCAATTTTTTATTAACTTCCTTGTGGCCTCTTAAGAAAATTCTAAATTTGCCTTGTTTGTTCTAACTCCCAAATACATCTCAAGTTCAACTGTTTTTCTCCATCTCCAGCCAACACCTAATTCCATTGTTCCATTGGTTCTTCTCTGGAGATCAGTCTCCCCAAGGGAACTTTGAGCCTCTAATCCCTGTCTAATCCCTTCTCCACAGAGCTGCAAGCATGAGATTTTAAAAACCCATATTGGATCACCTCATTCTCCAATAACTTTCCCTTCCAGTTAATCGAACAATCCAGTAATTTCAAGTAACTTCCTATTTCATCTTATGTCAGTGTTCCCAACTTCACACTGTGATTGAGATACAGTAGTCTTCTCATACCACATATCTTTCCTGCATGAGGTCTTCACTTAGGCATGTCCAGTGCTTGGAAAATTGTTTTTCTCCCTTTAGAATTTTACTTTAGGGGCTGGGGATGTGGCTCAAGCAGTAGCACGCTCGCCTGGCATGCATGCGGCCCGGGTTCGATCCTCAGCACCACATACATACAAACAAAGATGTAATGTCCGCCGATAACTAAAAAATAAATATTAAAAAACTCTCTCTCTCTCTCTCTCTCTCTCTCTCTCTTTCTCTCTCTGTCTCTTTCTCTCTCTTTAAAAAAAAAAAAAGAATTTTACTTTAATGGGCTTTTCTCTTCCTTCAGGTATCATTTAAAATGTTATCTCCTAATAACAGCCTTCCCTGGTTACTTGAAGTAATACTTTCTAATCCAAAACACTATTTTTTCCTGTATAGCTTCATAGCTTTTGTTATTATTTGTATGTGTTCAATTAACTTGATCTTTCTAGGTTGGGAGACTTGGATTCCTATTTCCCCACTCTTGTAATCCCTAGCACTAGAAGAAGGCCTGGTATCTAGAAAATACCTATAAATAGTCTTGAATGAAGACTATTGTGGATACATAAATCATTATTCGTGGAGGAATTATTAGAGTCCTGCTTTTTTTTTTTTTAAAGAATGCAATGTGATTCTAGTAAACTGAGATAAATTTTAGTATAAATTGAATTTGGGATTATCCTGGAAATGAGAATAGTTTCATTTTCCAAAAATATTGCTAGATAAAATAATTGTTACAGTCAAAACATATCTAGAAAAGAGAAGAAAAGCCCCATGGTACTCTACTGTCTCATACTTTGGACTGATATAGAGAAGTTCACTACTGATTTGTTCTACCACACTGTGTAGTTTTAAGTAGGAGAGTGACCCACAGCAGAGTTCTGTAAGTACTGCAGTTCAGCAACAAATCACCTGGATGGGAGAAGAGTTGCAGCTATTCTGGCAGCTGGCTTCCACTTCAGTGGTCTATTCAACATTATCTATTCAATGTTCAAATCAATGTTTTTCAGACAAATGGGTCTTGAAATTGATTCAGTACACCTTGACCAGCAATAAAGAGGATGAAATAGATTAGAAAATACCAGATATATCAAATGAGAAAAGGTAGGTATGATTTCATAAAATTTGTTTCAGTTAAATATATGTGTATTTCTTGCTGCACTTTTTTTTTTTTTGAACCAGGGATTGAACCCAGGGGCACTCAACAACTCAGCCACATTCCCAAACAATTTTTATTTTTTATTTTGAGACAGGGTCTCCCTAAATTGCTTAGGGCTTGCTAAGGAGCTGAGGCTTGCTTTGAACTTGTGTTTCTCCTGCCTCAGCCTCCTGAGTCATTGGGATTATAGGAGTGGGCCACTGCACCTGGCTTGCACGTTTTGGTTAAAAACTTTTAAAATCCACAGTTTACTCTCTTTCAAAAATACTGTGCTATTTGACATTTTTGTGCCTTTGCCTTGGGTACCTGTACTGTTTTGTCCTCTCCCTCTTCATTTTAGTAATGCTCACACATAGTGTATTTGTAGCTTTTTCAACCAGTATGTGGCCTCAGAATACTTAGTACAACCCTTTTTTCATTTATCCTAGTATCAGCGCTATTTACGTGCTAGGCTTTCCCATTCTAATCTGTGGACATTTGAATACCAAGATTTTGCATTTTTCACTTTTATATTAATTGTTCTTCAGTCTGAACCATTTTCACATTTCAGATTGTTAATTCTGGAATCAAGGGATCATAGATGCGTTTTATATGACCAGGATAAGCATGATCAATTTTCTGTATCCCATACATTCATTCATTTGTTCAATCATTCATTTCCCCAACAAACATTCTGGACTTCTATCCTGCACTAAATATTACTCAGAACACATGGGTCATAACAAAAGGAAAAATTCCTTCCCCTCAAAAGTTTATATTTTTTGTGTTAATGTTATCTATTATTATTATTATTATACTTTCTTACTAGTGAATTATTTACCACTGAAATCTCACCTCTTATATTTATTATTTATCTTGGATTTGCTGATATGATTTCTTTCCACAAAAACCTATTTCTAATTTCTCTTTAATTTGAAGGTCTGTTGTTAGTATAAAGATTGAAGATTTTTCCTTCAGGATTTAAAGAATTCATTGTAATTCTCAAAGTGTGTATAGAGGAAGGGTAAAGGAGCAATGGCATGAGAAATATTATAAATATCTCTTTGATATGAATATTCATTAAATGATGTAGTTCTTGCCATTCTGCAGTTACAAGGAAGCTGCAGAGAAAGAAAGAGGTACTTCTATCAAGGAAAAAAAAAATCTCTGTAGAAAATAAAGACAAAAGGTGATGATTTTTGTATTTAAACAGATTGGAATATCAAACATAAAAACCTATGTATGTTATGCTCTTGATGTATATGATATCTTTTAGATTTGCAGTGTACTGGCCCAGCTATTAAACCTAGTGATAAAACAGATAAATTGTAAATTCATAGTTCCCTGATGATATTATTATGATATGATAATTCTTTTTTAAAAATGTTTTTATTGAATTTTTTAGATAGTGATAACAGGGATATTGTTGAGAGCCACAGTTTAGTCAGAATGATGCCTGGCATTTTTGCCAGAGGGAATGGTTGAAAGGTGACCCTGCTCTGGGATTAGGGCGGCTCCTAGATTAGGGCGGATCTTGCTGGGATTAGGGCGGATCCTGCTGCCTCGGGTGCAAGGAGGCAGTGTGTTCCCAGGAAGTGTGCCTAGAGGGCCGGTGAGAGTTCGGGAATAAAGGTTGCTGTCTGAACCTACAAGGCTGTGAGGCGGCTGGGTTATTTTGTGCCCAGCCAGACTGCGGCAGGATATTATGAACTTTATCCACAATTATCAATTCCGTTTATTGAGCCTATCGAGTATAGGATATGGCGTTTTAACAATTTCAAGTATAAATATTGTCTAGGGCATTTCAACAAGCTCTGCTATAAATCAGGCCACCATAATGGAAATAGTAAAGTGGGAATGTAAATTGTAATATGGGACAAAAAAATCAGTGCATCCATCAAAATAAGCAGTTGCTCATTTGCCCTAGGCATCATAAGAACCAGGTATCTTAATGAAACTCAGGGATTAAGCCTATTGAATATCATGTAATAGATCTTTCTGTTTATTTACATTTTCTAAAAATCTTTAATACAAAAGAAGACAACCATTTGCTTCCCTCAGAAGAAGCATATTCTCATAGTAGTTTGTTGCTGAGGGCATAAGTGCAAAGAAGTAATTGTAGTCATGGTGATCCAGTGCTTCCCAAAGTGTGGTCTCTAGACCTACAGCAGCAGTGTTCCTTGGGAAATTACTTGAATTACAAAATCTTGGACCACGCCCTAGATTTAATAAATTAGCCTCTCTGGGGATGGCATTCTCAGTCTAATTTAATGGGCTCTTCAGGTGATTCTGGGACACACTGAAAATTGAGAACCACTACCTAGATCTGGACCATGGCTACTGTAAAGTCATGTACACTTTGTGGAATTAACAGTTTATTACTTTTTCTGCTGCTTCTTAATGAATTACTACAAACTTTGCATTGATATGCTGTTGATGTCCTTGGGCGTGGCTCAGGAATGTCATCTGTAAGGCTGCCCTCAATGCAGTCAAGGTGTTAGCCTTATTTTTCCTTACTAGAGTCACAGGTCAGAGACCTGACTTTCAGGGTTTCAAAAAATCACGACCAGCCTCTTGCTCCCCAAACAAGACAGAAAATGTGATGGTGAAAACAGGATAGAAACTTTAATCAATATGCCCTTTTGGAAGGCAAAGTAAGATCAAGCATCTCAGCCCTGTCTTTGGGGTACAGAATGAGTTTTAGATTTGAATGAAAGAAAAATTGGGATGGGGGTGGGTGAAAGATATGCATAATTAAGCAGTCTTGGCTAAATTGTGGTCTGATCATTATTTTAGTTCTGTAATGCTCAGGATGTTTATTTATCAAGACCAATGATCCTAGAAGAGGGCAATTTGGTTCCCATGAGATGATTGCTACTGTTTAGGGGAGTCATGTGCCTGCAAAACTCAACTATTACTAGAAGGTGTAAGGCAATGATTAGATACTTCCAGGCGCCCCTCGGGGGTTTTAAACAGGGTGATATAAATGTGCTTGCAAATCTTGTCCCAGTCTTGAAGGGGAAAAAGATAGGTCAGGTAAATTTAGGGCTAATAAAACTTGTATTACCAGTTTTTAGGTGAACACACTTTAAATGATTAACATTCCGATGTGCAGAACTGAGCAGGTCACAAAGTTTAAAGTAATGAAGGAGACAGATACAAAATGAAATCAGAGATGCCAAGTTTTATCCTACTTTTAGTACCTCATTGGGCATCTGTAGGTCTAAGTAAAGAGCCGCTTCTTTTAGCAAAGGCAGCCTCTCTAAGTCTCTCTTATGTTTTCTTGATCTGAGGGGTTTCTTCCAAGCTATTGTGATTGTTGACAGAACTCAGTTCCTTGCATTTGTAAGATTGACGTTCTCTTTTACCAGATTGTCAGGGGCTCCTTTCAGATCTTAGAGACTACAGGTAGTTCTCTCCCATGTAACCCACTCCCAGGCTCTCTCATAACAGGGTAGCTTACTTCTTCAAGATTCTGTATTCTCAGGAAGTCCTTAGTCCAAGTCAGCTGCCCCTCTCACTCAAGGATAATTTACCTTTTGATTAATTCAAAAACAACTGATTTAGGGCATCATTACATCTGTAAAATGATTTGTTAAGCTGTAGAAAATAACTCAAGTTAAAGAGACCAAGGCTGTGTTCCCACTGAAAGTTGATAAACTCAAAATATCTGCAAAAAGTCTCTGTATCCTAGAAATATAGGTGTAGTTCATGGCATGTGGAAATGTCTCCATCAAATAGAAATAAAACAAAGTTTTGAAAAAGATACACACCACATCTGACCAGAGAATTTTAATGCAGCTAGCAGTTTAGTTTGCCTCTGTTATCCTTGAGTTTCTGAACCCTGACATGTGAGAAGCATGCCCCAAAGAGTGGCTACTCCTTTAGTCTGCATCTCAGAAGAGAAGATAGCTGGAGTGAAGCCAAGCTGAGGCCAAGTGAACCCAGGAGAACATAATAGTCCACAGCTTCAATGTAATGGAAGCAAACAACAAAAACATTTGTTGTTGTAAGCACTGATATATTCAGGCTATTTTATTTAACTGCAGCAAAACAAAGCCAATTAATACAATATATATACAGAATGAATTATAATTATAAAATCACTTCCTGGGTCAAGACAAAACATTACTAGCATCAGAGTCTTCCCGGTGTACTTTTTCAATTCTGTGCTTTTTCTTTTTTTCAGAGGTAGACATTCCTAATAATACCATAAAAAAACTTAGTGACCAGGTTTTTGAATCTTTCAGAACTGATGCTAAGCACTGAGGCCTAACATCCAATTTAATTTCACTTGATCCTTGTCTTTCACAATAATCAGGTGAAGTATGTTTTATTTCATTACCTTGAGTTTGGTGATCAGCAAGAGGGTCTTGGGGAGTTACCTCTTCTAGCCTGTTCATTGCTTAAGATGTCAGGAACTGCATATAGGCAAACTAATGAATGATGAGAATTGCCTGAGGTGATAATAATCTTTGCTCTTAAAATTTGCAAAACTAGAAAACATTTTGTCACTAGGTGATTAAGATTAAGGTATGCATCATTTGGCCACAAACTTTCACCTGTGAGAAGGTACTCATGGGTCAGCCATCACTCATCTTCTATATAAATCACTCCTAAATCAGCTTCCCAGCAGGATGGTCCTTTGGAATGATAGCTTACTCATCAACTTATTCATCCTAACATTGTGGGGCTATTAGAGCCCACCTTTTTGCACTAACAAGTTCATATGGTATATTGTCCCAAACATATTTTTTCACTTTCAGTACTTTTCTTTTTTTTCCCAAATCATGAATATGCTTTAATTTCCATTGTTGTACAGATCCTTTTAGATGGAAATAATCATTCCCGCCAGGAATTTCAAAGATTCTTTTGGTAACTTTACTGCATTGTTCGTCCAACTTTTTATATTTTTTATTTTAGATAGTTTAGGTTTTTTTTATAATTATATATTGAGTGGCTAATGAAAACAAAATTGTGTTTTCTATGTTTTGGGCATTGCTTAAATGTGTTATATGCTTTTAGTCATTCATTTAACAAATATTTACTTAATACCTGGCACTCTATCATCTCTAAAAATAAAGGACAAACAAAATGGAGAAAAAAACTCCCATTTTTATAAAATTTATATAGTGTCTTATTAGGGTTCTCCAGGAGACAGAATCAACTTATGGTTTGATTTATAATTTTTTGATTTTATAATGGTGTGCAAATGATACATTCAATAGAAAACATGCTTCACATATGGATTTTAATAAAATTTTCTCAGCAATATACAGTATGGTACTACTTTGGGATGCTGGGGAATGGCAGAAAGTCACAGCTCCTAGTTGGCCACAATGTCCTGTGTTCCTAAGCTATAGTATTGAGTATATTAGGTATTGAGTATATTAGGTATTGAGTATATTAGGTATATTAAGTGCATTTTCAATTGATGAATTTATTAGGACATAATTTATCAGGACATAATTCTATTATAAATCAAGGCGCATCTGGATGGATAATTGGAAGGGGTTTTATTAGGGTAACTGACTCATAATTACAGAAGCTAAGGAGTCCCATGATATGCTGTGTGGTGCTGATAGTATGGGTGTGAAAGCATCAAATCCAAGAAAGCTGATGATTAATTCTCAGTCTGAATTCAAAAGCCAGAGATTTTGGGAGACCACTTGTATGAGTTTTGAATTCCCAAGGTTGGAGAGTTGGAATTCTGATGCCCAAAGGGCAGACTGAGGCAAGAGTTCCAGCACCAGGAGAAAGCAAATCTTTTTCTCTCATTTTATTCTACCCTGGTCCTCAGTTGATTGGATGGTCCATGTCCACATGAAGAGTGAATTTTTTCTACTCTACTGACTCACGGGTCAATTTCTTCTGGAAACACCCTCTCAGACACACAAATAATGCTCTTTTGGTATTCCTTAGACCAGTCAAGTTGACATCTGAAATTAATAATCACTAATTCACCCCTTGTTGATTCATCAATTATTTGCATCTCCTTAAACCAGATTTAGTTGCCAAATAAAGGCAATAACAAGGTAATGTTTCCACCTAATATGATACAATTATCCTGCATCCATACAAAAGAGGAGATAAAGTCACTGGATAATGTTACTCTTCTTCTGATATCCCATAACTTAAATACGATGGTGTAAAATCAATGATACTTAGATACTGATGTAAAGTCAATATATGTTACATGATAACGAAATAAAAGAATGAAAACAAAAGTATTTACGTGATGTATTGATATACACACAAAAAATGTATTCTTAAAATATAGAGAAAACACCAATGACAATTATAATCTTCATAGCTGATATTTATAACTGACTTCTTTTCTTAGCCATTCTGTATTCTTGCTTTCAGCAAGCACCTCAACTGATTTTGGTTCATTTTCTGGCAAACGACCCAACCTTTTTTTTTTTTTTTTTTTTTTTTTGAGATTGATCTCGCAGGTTTCCCAGCTGGACTGGAACTCATGAGTTTCAGGAGATCCTCCCAGCCTTGCTTCCCAAGTAGCTGGACTACAGGGTGCACCCAGACTTCTTCGTGTTTGGCTGAATGACCTGTGTTTTTATTCCTGAAAGGTCGGGGCTCTTCATAGTCCTGCCTGAATTGATAGCTATAATTTTCCATTGACTTTAATCATGCAGCATGGTAATACTATGTATTCTACACATCCTCTTCCTTATGTCCACTTGGTAGTCTGGATTAATCATCCCAGTCAACCCTGTAACTTCTTTCTTAGCCTTTGACTCAGAAGCATAAGGGTCCCAAAGTGGAGAGACAACAGCCTTAACTTCCAGTTTGATGAAATTATCACTGTATCTTCTGGTGGCAACATTTCTATCTCTGGAACTAAGACTTCTCTGTCAACAGAGCATAAATCAGGGAAACAAGAGAAAAAAATATTTGCTAGTGTGTCACTAGAGATAATTGTGAGTGCTACCACTCCTATTTTTACCCCTTGATTCCTGTACCGATAAGTCCTGGCTATGGAAAAAACAGTGCCATAAATTGGATGTTGATTCAGAGCAAATAGAGCCTTCTGAAAACCTTGCCCTACCCCTGCAAAATACTATTATCTAGATGGTGCCATTATAAAGTCTTCAAAGGCCATTCCATGATTCTATCACGACACCTGCTTCAGGACGAGGGGGAGCATGTGAACTCCAAGAGCATGAGCTCATTCATTGCTGCACTTTTTTTTTCCCCTGTGAAGTGAGTTCTTTGGTCAGAAGCAATGCTATGTGGGATATATATTGAAGGATAAGTTTTTCTGTAAGTCTATGGATGGTAGTTTGGGCAGAAACATTGTGTGCAGGGAAGGCAAATCCACATCCAGAGCATCTATTCCAGTAAGAATAAGATACCACCCTTTTCATGATGGAAGGGGCCCAGTGGAATTAATCAACCATGAGGAAAGGAACTCAAGCTCAGTGTTGGTCTCTGCTGTTGGTAGATTGAGCACTGAGGTGGCCATACCCAATTTGGTCTTGGTAAGTGAGTACATGTTGCTAGGCCCATGCATAACCTCCATCAATACCACCATGGCCACTTTGTGCATAAGCTCATTGGGTCATGACATAGATGTCTCTGGAAAGAGGCTGACTGATATCCACAGAATGGGTTAAACTATGCATTTGATTATTAAAGTCTCCTTTACTTAGGTCACACTTTGGTCAGAATTCACAAATATCTCCACATCTTTTGTCCGCTCAAAGAGATATATCCACATTGAGTATCCCTTGTCCAAAATGCTTTGGATCAGAAATGCTTTGAATTTTAGATTTAAAAAAATTGAATATCTGCACATACACATATGTATATTTTTATGAATGCTGCCCAAATCTAAACATGAAATTAATTTGTTTCATATAATCTTTATATACATAAGGTTAATTTTATACAGTACTTTAACTATTGATGTGCATTAAACAGAGCTTCACAATATGTAATTTTCTACTATGGTCTCATTGACACTCAAAAATTTTGATTTGGAAGTATTTCAGTTATAGACTTTTTGATTAGGGATGCTCAATTTCTATCTGAGGAGTTCACAATATGAAGAGCACATAATCCACTTGGAAGTCCTTTAATATAGGTTTGTCTATGGTTTGCAAATAATGATGAGTACATTTCTGAAAAACTTGAGGATAATTCTTGTGTTATCCAAATACCTTTCTTTACATGGTTCCACAGATATTTAAGTAGCACTAAATTTTGTTGCTGGTTCAAGGAACTGTTTTATTGGTCATCTGATGAATACCATATGTTTTCTACTTAGTTTTCTAATGTATATTCCTTAGAACTAATTTTCAGTTTCACACATATAAAGCCCTTTGTAAAATGCTATGTAATGAGGGTACAATTGTTATTGTTACAGTGTAGGTTTATGTTTTATCAGTATAAGCAATATGAGAAAATATCTGGATGACTGATCTATTTTTTTTTAAATGTCCATTGAATTGAAGACTTTCTCCAAGGACAGGAAGCAAAATTTAACACATGCATCTAAGCTTCTTTTTATAGTCTCAAGTATGGTTTACAACCTCAAGCACCATTGTTCTTACTGACGGTATTACCTTTTATCTTCTTTTTACAAGATAAGATTGATCTATTTTTTAAGTTAATACACCACTGGCTTTACAACCTTGTTGTGGGCTTTGGGAATAGGTTAAAACCTCTTTGTGTTGCATTATTTACTGCTTAGCCACATTCAAAACCACAACAAATATGCTGAAATTAATAATTCTAGGAGAATGCAAAGTAAAAGTATTCACACTCAATTACAGAGTTGATCCATCACATTGATATAATAGTGATGTTATTTGAATGCAATAATGAATAAAAATAAAGAGCCAGGTAACAGAATTTTAGCCTTTAAGTCTAGGGGAAAAAAGAAGATCAATGGTGAGAAGACATGGTTAATAGCTCAAATGCATATTCTATAAGCCCTTATTTCAGTGTCAACTCTTAGCAAAGGATACTAGGCAAATGAACTTGAATACCCGTTTGATTAACTAGCTTTGTAAAAAGTGAAATTAGCTTTTATAGGCTTTGGAAAGAATTTCTGGCAAAAAGGATAAGAGGGTGGGTTTTAATGGAGGTAATCCTCTAAGAAATTACTCCTCAGCAGTTAGAAATATAGAAAAGCAAGATAAACTTGAGGTAAGCCCGATAAATCCTATTTTACCCATTGTCTTCATTTAATAGATACTTTAGATCTGGATTAAACTATGTTCAGTAGTCACCCTGAGAAATCCTATTCTTGATGTATTTTTCTTCCACCCCTCTTTGTATCTGACTAAAGATTACTTTCCAATCTACCAGTTGTGAATAATGTCACTGAAAGGAGCTATTGGTGGAGTCCTAGTTCATGAGATCAGACTCCACGTGATGTACAAATACAGCTTCCTGGACCTCACAGTCATCTGCACAGCTTATCAGACATGAATGCCTGGGTCTCTCACCCGTTTTGATTCTATAGATCTGGGAAAAGCCAGGGCAATTGCATCTTTAAACAAGCTCTACCAGTAATTATGATGGATTAACAGGACTGAGAGTGCTATACCACTGTCAGTTAAAAATGTATTTCAAAAGGAAATGGGAATTTTAAAAAATTATGTACATTTCAGTATCAGTTTGAATTTATATAATTTTACAAATTTATTCATATAAATTTTCATTATCTAAATAATACTATGTGACATAGAAGCATCAGAAAATACAGAAGCAAAAAAACCCTTCAGATATGAGTACTACTAATATTTAAAAATATTTAATGGAAATTTATAGTCAAACCATAGTGAGGAGAGCATTTATCTTTTCAATGGAATTCCATGGGTGCTCCACAGAGTTGTTTTTCTTGTACAGAAGTAGATTTCATTGTTAATTTGAGATTCTTGAATAAAGCAGGGAAATCCATCCTTTCTGCCTTTTTCTACAGGAATATTTTTCTGGTTCTTTCCCTTTGGGAAATGGCATAGTTGAGTTCAGCAAGGAGGTTCAGCAAAACTGTTAATGGACTTTTTGGATTCTCCATCCTGGTGACAGGCCAAACTGATGTGATAGCATTTTACTCATCCATTCAGTTTATACATTGAGCAAAGTTTTTGGAAGCACCTACTAATATACCAGGCACTATGCTATGTGTTGTCAACATTCTCTCTCTTCTGGAGAAACTTCAGACCCTAGTGTAGGAAATAGGCAATTATGGGATATTGTATATGTGCGATGAAAGATGTATACACAGGATAGTTGGGTACACAGATAAGAGGTATCCAAACTAGAATAAACAGTCAGGAAAGATGAAAATAAAGGGTGCGAAATCAGGATGTCTGAGCCAGGAGATGCTTACATGTAGCTACTGCTGACCTGGGATATCAACTAGTCACACTTATTCCACTTATTGTACCACTGCCTAGAGCAGAGACCAGGCAGCTCTACTTTGTTCTCGATATTCATTTTTTTAAAAAGCATTCTATCTTTTTTAATAGATGCATTATATTTTATTATATTTCCAAAGGTCATAATAATAATATTTTGAAAATTTCTGTTCCTTGGATAGTTTCTGTTCTGATAATAAGCCTTTTCACTTTGTTTTACTCCCTAATTTTCAAGGTAGAAGTCAGATTCTTCTGAGAAAACTTTTCCATTATCTTATCCGAAACATCCTAGGCCTAATTTTCAACTTTTATCAAGTATATGGGGTGAGAAGATGGGTCTCCACATTTACAGATTCATTCACCCAGCTCATCTGGTGATATTATGGTGAGATAACATCACCAGATGTTATTTAGAAAGACTTTTCACCAATCCTCATATATTGGCTTTATCAACCTACATCTCCAGAGGAGGGCAGTTATATGCTATATAGTGTTGCTTCTTGTAACCTCCAATGCTAGCTTTGCATTTTGTCTTCCCACGGCTGCTGTCCGTTGTTATTAGTTGGTTATCATTCACATTCTGGCTTCCAAACTTTTAAAAATTTTCTTTTCTCTTTTGTTCTCTTTGTCCTGTGGCTTTGTGCCTTGAACAAGCCAAAACACTCTACTGTGGTATGGTTTCAGGAAGGAGAGATTTTCATGAGTTTGGTCTACTCTTTTACCTGCATCTTAGGGTCCTCTTTTTTTGTAGGACTCTTGTTCTAAGGACTTAGTTCACAATAATTCTAGGTGCCAGGCACAATTATTATACCATTTTTGCAGATTAAGAATTGAATTTCAGGGAGATTAAATGGTTAGAGTGGGTAAGTGGGAGAGGTGTGGCTAATAAGTGACTATTCTGCAGATAAGTGTGTTGAGTTCTCTTTTGGGCTAACATTGCTATTAAACACAAGCTTATTCTCTTCCTGCATTTGTCAGAGCTAATACTGATTCCAAACCCAGCCTTAGGGACTCTTGACAGTAGGAACAAGTAACAGAAAAATAGGGTGTGGAGTGCTATGAGACAACTATATCCTATAAAGAGCTGACTTTATGGTCTCTTTTTCACTATTATGGATTAGACTCTATTTTGATATGAATTCTTTTTTTTTTTAGATCTTGACAAAGTTGCATTTGATGATATATTTTTGTATTTTACTAATTTTGCACTTCAAGCCACCTGCTTTCAAAAGAAGGAGCGGGATGGAGAATAATAGAGAAGTAAATATGGTGACTTTTTATGGGTAAAAGCAGATTTTTACCAGTATGTTTTAAAAAATTAAATATTTAACATCTGTTTTATAAAATAAGTGAAAAAAAGATGCACAGGTACTTAATTTTAAAGTACTTTTCCAGTCTCTTTAAAAGAGATGTTAAAAAAGATGCGCTGGGCGTAGGTACTTAATTTTAAAGTAAAACTTGTAACCTCATTTGACTGCAGATGGCATAACTAACATAATTAGCTGATTTTGTAATTGACTGGTTTTAAGTCCCTGCTCCTTAAAAATATTATTTTCCAAAACAAGAAAAATATAAATATAAAAAAGAAGATGAATTTTTTATGTGGCTTGTGAAATTCCTCATGGTTTTATGTACATAACTGGTATGGGATAAAGTATGTACGTATTACCTTTTTCTGTAAGTGATGAATAGGAGTAAGAAGGGGTAAAAGATAAGATTGGGAGGAGATAAATTTATAAAGTGAAGTTTGGAGTGGAGAAAGGTTATTAAATGCACTGAATTTAAGGGTGGTATGAGATAATTTAAAATTTATCTCTTCCAACAAGGCTTTCATTAATATGTAAATCTGTTTCCCAGCAAGCAGTTGACTGTAGCTTCTTGTTAAGAAATGAATGTTTGTGTTTCCCTCAAATTCATATGTTAAATCCCTGAGCCCCAAATGTGATGGTATAGGACTTGGGGCCTTTGGAATGTCCTTAGAGTTAGATTTTGTGAAGTAGGTGGAAGCTTCATGATGTGATTAGGGGTCATATAAGACAAGGGAGAAAGCAGATCACTCTCAACTATGTGAGGACATGGTATGAAGGTGACAGTATGCAAACTAGGAAAAGAGCCCTCAGAAGCACCCAACTAAGCTTGCACCTGGATCTCAGACTTCCAGCCTCAGAACAGTGAGGAAAATCAGGTTCCATTGTGTAAGCTGCACAGTCTATGGCATTTCAGTAGTAGCCCAAACTAACCAAACAATCTAGTTCTTCACGTTGTACTTTATTTTGCCCTAAACTTTTAGGCCTGAGGACCTTATCAGTTCCTCTATCTTCCTCCTAGTGAAAAATCCTTCCCATAATATGGGAATCACCTCCTGCTTTCCATACTCAACAACCCTCTCTTGTTCTACTTTTTGAAATGGAGCTGAACATCCAGATTTTCTAATTAAATTGTTCAATATTTTTAATATTGTTATATTGCGGTATTATTTAACACATTTCTATGCTGGATACACCCACGAGAGATCAGTTTATAACCTTTATTTTAATGCGTGTGTCTTATCTCCTAAGTTCCTTAAAGGCTGAGTTTGTGTTTTGTTTTGTATTGTTTTTTAATTCTCTAATTTCCAAGTCCTAAACTGGCTGGTGATCAAATAATATTTGTTCTTGCTGATGCAAATTCTAGTTGCTGTTTCTTTTACTATTCTCTTTTTTAGGTTAAATAGCCTTAATTCAATCTTATATTTTTAATTTGTTAGGTTGCCTTACTTGTATCTTTCAGGTTTTGGTGATACTTCTGTTCAGTTGTAGTGGGAGGTACCTGCTTATCCCTGCTCACCACTTTCAACAGTTTACTTGAGGACTCAAATGAGGAGCATTGGGGTGGAGGTCCCTTTTTGAAGATTGGCCTTCAACTGTATGTACCTGGAAAATAATGGACTGATGCTAAATATAAAGGAGGGCTTTCTCAATGTTTCACTGTTTTCCTTCTGTTTCCATCACTTACTATCTTCATTGTTATCGCAACTGCAATGATAGGGCCATGTTTCTTTTCTGTGGTCCAATTTCTCTTAGTATCAGCAGGAAGGCTTCTCTTTTATGTATCCATTTGTTCCTATTATGTGGAAATTATGCTTAAAGCGGCTATACACCTGTTTTTCATTCTGCAAGTAGCATTGCTTACTGTCAGTGGTTGTTTTTGATGCTAATACCGCTTCTTGCCTTGTTTTATCTGAGTTCCTGACATGTTTGCAGGCCTGCAGTATCTCATAAATAACAATAATGAATTCTTTGCCAGTTCCTGTTCTTCTCTCTCTACAATCTTCCTGAAATCAAAATGGGAAAACAAACAAACAAATTTATTTTTACCTGACTTTATATTTAGTATATGTAAATTGTTCAGTGAAGGTATTTACAAAACAAAGTTGATTTGTATTAAAATAATATAATGTTGGGAATCTTTTTCTTATGAGCTATTTTTCTGCAATTATTTTTGTCATTTAGTATATTTTTTGCAATGTAGAAGTAACATAAAAATTTCAAAATATTTATTACAAAGTGAAATGTTTCACACTTACCTTTTCCTCTCCTTTGCCTGTTTCCTATTACACAACTCCACAGGTAAATAATGTTTTAGATCCTACTTAAACAGTGTCTGTTTAAGTACATGTGGTATGGTCTGAATGTCTGTGTCCCACCAAAATTCACATGTAGAAATCAATTATATGAAGTGAGGGTACTAAGAAGTGGGGAAATTGGGAGATGATTAAATCATGAGGATGGAGCCTTCATCAACAGGATTAATACCTTATGTAAAGAGGTCTTAATAGAGCCTCTGGGCCTTTTCTACCATGTGAGAAGGTGCCAACTATGAACCAGAAATGGAGTCTTCACCAGACACCAACTTGTCTGAAGCCTTAATCATGGACTTTCCAGACTCCAGAAGTATAAAAACAAATTCATGTTGTTTATAAGATACCAGTTTGTGTTATTTTTTTGCAGTAGCCCAAATGGATTGAAGCAATATGTAAGCAATTGCAAATATGTTATCATTTCTTTGCTCTTTAAATACAATATACCATTATACTTTACCTTGCAGTTGTCACAATATTATATCTTAGAGTTCCTGGTATATCAAAATAGGAGATCTGTGTTCTTTATATATACTCGAGTAGTATTTCATTTGATTTAGGTGCTATAATGTGTATAACCAATGCTGTATTCATTTATATAATTTTCACTAGTGTCTTACTAGAACATGAAATATTATAACAGATAACCTCTTACAGACTTCATGCCAGATTTACCAAAGAGATTTGTATGGGATAATAGATTTGAAATAGGTATTACTAGGTCAAAAGGTGTATGTATTTGTGATTTTGTCAGATATCAGTAAATCACCTTCTACAGAAGTCATGCCAGTTTATAATCTAATCCGCAAGGTGCAAGTGATAATATCCAACTCACCTGTGAAATGCTTCCTTGAGCTTTTGGATTTGTTATTCTGAAGGATAAATATAAAATCTCAGAGGAGTTTTAATATATATTTCTCTTATTATGAGAGCAGTCTGAAATCTTTTTATATGGTTAAAAGTTATCATTATTTTCCTTTATTTGAATTTAGCCTTTGCCTATTTTCCTACTGCATTATTAGATTTTCTTCTTATAAATTTTTAGATGCTATTTATTATAAGATCTTTATCTTTGATTTTTGTGATTTTAGATTTATTTGGCTTATGGAGTTTTGTTTGTACAAAAGTTTATTTTTTAAAATTATTTTAATTATTTATAAATATGTATATTCATACTTATTTATTTTTTTCTGGACCTAGGATCTTGAAATACAATAGAAAACCCTTTTCTATTCCCTTCTTTCCAATATAAAACAAATATTTATTGAGTCCCATGGTTGTGAACCATTTTAAGTATTGGGGATGTATCAGTGATCAAGACAGAGAAATATCATTGCCCTTGAGGACCTCACATTCCAGGGGAGGGAGATAGACATATATTCGAGTGAAAGGAAATGGGTAAAATAAACAAGTAAATTTCATAGTATGTTTATAAAGTGATGGATAGTATTAGAATTAAGACAGAGAAAGCAGGTGAAGTGGATCTGGGATGCCAAGTGGAAAGTATAAATTGAAATTCTGAGTAAGATGATCAATTTAGAGCTTATTGAAAACATGTCATGTGAGCAAAGCCAAGGAAGAAAATAAATGAATTTCATGTAAAGCTTTGGAGGAAGAATGTTCTAAGCAGAGATCCTAAATCAAGAGAATGCTTGAGAAAAACAGGAAGCCAAGGGACTGGAGTTTAATGAATGAGGATAGATGGAGATGAACATGAAACATAGAGATCACAGTGTATGGAGTTTTCTATATACTTCAAAGGACCTTAGCTTTTCTTTTGAGTGAAATGAGGGGATCACTGTTGAGTTTTGGTAGATAAGTAACAAATACGACATGTTTTAAGGGGACACAATTATTTAAGCTGAGTCAGGGAAAGGTTGAGGCTATTAAAGCCCAGAGAAAAGGTCACAGGATTTATTTTAGTGGAGATGAGGAATTATTGAGAGTGAAGTTTTAGGAGGAATATGGCAGAAGAGGAAAGGCCGGGAGTGGGCAGCAGTAAACTGAGATTATGGAGAGCTAAAGTTATAAGGACACCTGTGGTGTGATGTGAGTGACTGGCTGAGCAAAAGTGAATGGTGTAATATAAGACACATTCTTGGGCTGGGGATGTGGCTCAAGTGGTAGCGTGCTCCTCTGTCATGCGTGCAGCCCCGGTTCGATCTTCAGCACCACATACAAACAAAGATGTTGTGTCCACTGAAAAAACTAAAAAATAAATATTATAAAAAGACACATTCTTAAAAGACATGCTTTGATGACAAGTAAATTAAACAGGATGAGGTCAAGAAAAAGACAAAAATATGAGATGACTCATCTGTACACTTGATGAACTGAATTGTGTCTTCCCAACATTTCCTATTTTGAAGCCCTAAACTTAGTGTCTCAGAATATAAGTGCATTTGGACATAGGACTTTTAAAGGTAATTAAGTTAAATCTGTTATGATGTGGATATGAGGTGTCCCCCCAAAGCTCCTGTATTAATGCAGAAATGTTCAGAGGTGAACTGATTGGATTGTGAGAGCTGTAACCTAACTAGTCCATCTCAATTTGAATGTATGGACTGGTTGTTAACTGGCAGGTAGGGTGTGACTGGAGGAGGATGGTCACTGGGGGTGTGCCCGGAAGGGTGCATCTTCTCTGTGGTAACTTCAGCTCTCTCTGCTTCCTGGCTGCCATGAACTGAGCAGCTTTCTTCCACTGTACCCTTTTGCCATGTTGTACTGCCTTAGGTTGAGCCCAGAGCAATGGAGTTGGCCGTCTATGGACTAAGACTTCTGAACTCATGAGCCTCAAATAAACTTTCCCTCTTCTAAAGTTGTTCTCATCAGGTATTTTGGTCATAGGGAGAAAAGCTGACTAAAGTGTCCTTAGAGGAGTTTAGAACATACATAAAGAAGCACCAGGGATGCATGCACACTGAGAAGAAACCACCAGCAGCAAGCCAAGAAGAGAAGACTTACAAGAAACCAAACTTCCCTGCATCTCAATTTGGATTTCTAGCTTCTAGAACTTATGAGAAAATGAGTTTCTGCTGTTTAAGCCATGGAGTCTGGTATTTTGTTATGGCAGCCACAGCAAACAAATACAATATGTTTATTGAATCATCTTGGAAGAAGGAAGGAATTGTATAGGAGAGAGTGATGATGGATCAAGTTTTGACCCTGTTGAGAAATTAGGGGAATAGAGCACATGCCATACTGACACAAATAGGGAGTATTTGGCGATGAGATCTGATAATGATAGATTCAAAGCAGGGTGTTTTAGGGAAGAGAATGGTCTGTGACTCCAAGATGAAATCTGCATCACCCAGAAGGTCAGGGGCAGTGGGCAATGTGTCAAATACCCACCACCTCAGATATCTTCAGGGAAAGCAGGATCCAAAGGCAGAGGAAGCTTGGTTGTGCATGCCTGTGACTGGGGAGGCTGAGGCAGGAGGATTGCAAGATTGAGGCTAGACACAGCAACTCAGCAATATCTCAGAATAAGAAATAAAAATGGCTGGAGATGTAACTCAGTGGTAAAAATATACCTGGGTTCAGTCCCAGGTAGAAGAAAATGAAAACAGTTGAGGAAGAAGATGAAGGGAATAGGATTTTGCTAGTAATGGACCCATGATTTTAGAGGGGAGAGTGAAAGCGTTTCAGCAGTTGAATGGTTTGGGAGAAAGGGACAGAAAAGAAGATGTAAATTGTGAATAGAGCATAGAAGTTCTAAGACTGTGGTGATCCCTAAATAGGGATAAAATTTGGGTGTATTCAAAACAGAAAACCCCTTCAAACTGCATAGTTTAAATAGGAGGGTGTGTTGTGGGGGAGCTGAGTTTCTGATTGAGGAGGTAAAAGTCCCAGCACATATGGTTTTCAGTTCTTGACCTTGAAGGGAGTGGTTGTGATCTTATTCAGAATGTGCTGTCTGGACCTCCTGGTGATAGTCTTGGAGACATCTGGGGAAGCAGATTATTACACTGAATGTGTTGACTGCTTTACTTCTGATCAATTAGAAATTCATTCTGTTTGTGTGAGGAATTTCACAAAATTTCGTTTTGATATTTATCCAGTTGGCTGAAAACCTACATTTCCATATGTATTCTGTATTTCCATATGCATATTGTTTTAAAGCTTTTGTGATTAATAAAATAGATGTTCAGAATTTATACAAGTCTTTTGTTAATGTGATTCTCTCAAAAGGTAGGACATAAAAGTGTAAAAATACCATTTGCTAGAGGGAATGATGGAAGTCATTAAAATTTCTTTATGTTATAAAAGAATCATTGTAACAAAATATTATGAGAGAGACCTTCACTGGGATTGTGATTCTGCAGATGTTGGTCACTGTTTTCTGTGTTAGCTTGGCCTTGCCTATCAAACAATGACAGCAGCGCAGCGTAACTCCCACGGAGTAACACTACCGCAAATTGCCATCTGCCATAAGGTAGGTCAATAAGGCAGGGTTGAGCATGTCCTTCTCTCAAGTAACCAGTGCGTCCCTGCAGGGTCAGATATTACAATTTCATCTGGGCATAGACTGTTGGAACTTCTGTCAACAATCTGAGATTTACAATTGATTAGTACTAGTAACAATGATGATTTAAAAACAACAACAACAAAAAAAACCTATTGCTAATAATTAAATAAATGCCAACTTTTGAGTACCTCCCTAGATGCCTGATACTATGTCTAAAGAGTTTGATAGTGTATATTTAAAATCAATATGAAATTTTTGTCTTGGTATTATAGAAGAGTATGCTAAGGCTCAGGAAATCTGAGTAACTTGCTAATTGTCACACAGCTAGTAAAAGGCAGAATTAGGACTTAACACAATATCTATGTTCTAGGTGTTCTATTTAAAGTAGCAGCTTTTTTTGTTTGTTTCTCACTTTGCTGCTAAATATTGTTTAGATTAGTCATGAGAGAGATAATATCATAAAAGACTAACCTCCAAGAGCAAATAATATAAGAGTACTTTATTTTGCTTTTACATAAGTAATTGTCATTTCCATTTAATGTGTTTGTAAAATCATGTATACATACTTTTATCTATCTATCCATCCATCCATGTTGAGCAAGAATAAAATTTTGTAAGTAATTACAAATTACTTACTTCTATAAATTAAGATATTCTTAAAAAGCCAAAAAATATTGTGGTTTTAATCTCAAGAAACCCAGAATTATGGAAATCTCAGTAACAAAAATATATAATTAAGGGCCTTTTACTTGGCTATTATAAATTACTTACCTTTTTATTAATAATGTCTGAGGAAATTTGAGAATTAAACTACAGTTTTATCAGATTCTGAAGTCTGTATTCTAATTTTTTTCACAAATAATGAGTGGATTTTTAAACATTTTTCCAGTTAAGAATTGAATGTAACATATATTTATTTGATGTATAAAGTGTAACTAAAGAATTTTCTAAGACATTAGAAAAACCTAGTTTCTAGGTGTTTCTAGTTTCTAGGTATTTCCACTTTCTAATTTCTAGGTGGTATTCTTTTTCTTTACTATAATGGGTCCACATTTTGGTCACATGTTTTTTATTCAGTATATTTATCTATTTTATTAAGAAGTTTTTCTTTTTGCATTGTGTTTGGCAATCAGTATTTCAAGCTGGTTCATGGGAAACTAATGGCCACTGTCAAAAGTAGTCTAATCAAAGATGGACTTCCTACTGTGGTGTAGTTACAAAGGCCTCAATTCCACTCCTCAAAATTGTTGAGAAATCTACTACCTCAGGACCTTTGCATAAGTTTCTTTGTACTGCAATGTATTTACACCACAAATTCCCATGTCTCTGCTCTACTAGTTGGGTTTTCTTTCATCTGTTGTTTTCTTAGATCTTTTATAACTGGCCGAAAAGATTTTATACCTCATTCATCCTGCAGCCCATAATCTGCTTTTATGCATTTATACAGGACTGCCACATTATTATTTTATCTTTATTTGTTTATTGCTATATTTCAGCTAGAATATAAATCAAATATATCAGAGGTTATTTTTGTTAATTAATTTGACTCTTTATTAAAGTAGTGTCTGGGATCGAATGGGAACTACACAAACATATGTTAGTGTGTTGAGTATTTAATGTGTAAATGTTTGTGGGTTTTCTTCCTTTATCTTTTCATTTCCCAAAGTATTTGATCTATAGAGGACAGTCTTTTATTTCTTTAAACAAAGTAATCATATATTATATCTTTGATAAATGGTGTGATCCCTAGCAACATGGGTATCTTTCATGATCTTTTCAATTGTTGTTCTTTTACAACACATGGGGTCAAATTATTTCTTTTAAATAAATTGTCAGAATTTCTATCAACCTTTGTGCTCTAATTTGTAAAATAAATTATGAAAATTGTTCACTAAAAAGAACCAAAAGGAGAATATTTATCTCTATGTAAAAACATTTAGAGCATCTATATTCCATCATTAATTGAAACACTCAGGATGCAGTAATATGGATAATGCTTATGAAAGTACTTTGAAGTGTTTTGCAGGTAAAAGACATTATCATTTAATATTTTGTTACAGTTATTTAGAAAATATCTCTAAAGCCAGCATTAGATATTTTGTCTTTATTTTAAACAAAATGCATTTACTTGGACTGTTGAAAACCCACTTGTAAATATTTAAACTTAAAATAATGAAAATGAACATTCTTAAAACATTTGAAATTCTCCTGCTAATGTAGAATTATTTGCTTGCAGTTGGCAAAAAACTTATCATTAAATATTTGAACTTAAAGTCATGGGGAAACACCATCCTGAGATTAGTAGTCTTTTTATTGATATTCTGTCTGCCTCTGTTGGGATATGATCTTCATGGCAAGTCGTTTAGACCATTAACAAGAGAGCAAACCCATTAAAAATATGCAAGCTCTTGGAAAACAAAATCTAGTATACTAATTAAACCTATTAAGGCAATTATAGAGAACCACAAATGATGCAGAAGTTATGTTGGGCTCCTCCTAGTACCAATGACAAAAAAAACTGAGAAGTTTCTATTTTTCTAAGTAGAGATAAAGAGTATGGGTGATTAATTTTAGCACTGAGTTAATTTGAAATGAGTTAACAGCAGAAAACATTTCTATGGGCATAGAAAAAAATGGTAGAAGTGGGTTTATTTATTTATTTTTTTAACCACTCACTGGTAACATAGCTACTTGTGAGGGAACACATCACTCATAGGAGGAAAACTACAGCCACCTGTTGGTAGAAAAGTAGAAATAGTAAGCTTTGTGAAATCTTTGGGGTCCTCAATTGTAGTCACATCACTGAGGTTTCTCTGACTCTAAAAAGAATCTTAACTGATGCCTTTTTTATGGGTGATCAAAATATCACGGCTTATGTTTCAGAAGATGACTTCAGCCTTATGACCCAGTATTGGGAATTTCAAACCTGTCCCCTGAAAGATACTGGTTATTCTTATGTGGTGGCAAAAAAAAAAAAAAAATCATTTTATTTATAAAATATGAAAATCTGCCTAAGATCAATAAAATCTTGAAGAAAATCATGTACACATAGGCTTGTGAGAGACTCTTTTTTCATGTTTTTAAAAAAAACCCTCAATTAACGTTTGTAATCATTCTGTGCAGAAAATTGCAGCAGAAAAAAAAATTCCTACTCCTTGGATGAATGATTGAGGCAAAAAAGTTAAGAAATTTTCTTAAGATTTCTCAACAAAGGAGCAATAGAAGTGTTAGATCAGAACTCAGCTTTCTGAAATCCTCATCTGGCACAAGATGGCTACGACAAGGTACTTATTTCCTCACTCTTAGCTGCCTCATGAATTTTCAGTTGTTTGTGCTCTGCAGCATCACACATTGCAAAGGTGTATTTATTATTATTCACCAAATTATAACAGATGTGCAAAGTCAGCCAGGGCAGAGTAAGCGTGAAGGAAGGGCAACTAATGGCATATGTGCAGATGCAACATCCATTAGAGTCATCCTCAGTGGTTTTGTCAGGGAATGGAAGCCATCAACAGAACTGCTGGAGGCTGCAGAATCTCACACTGCTCACCTCTAGAGCTCATTGCAGCAGAACAACTTGGTTGTTTTGGTACTGCATTAGTGAGTGTCATCCCCATTTAATGTGTTCATAAAACAATCTGTATACATTCAATTGGTATATGTCCCATGACAGAATGAAGTGGTTTAGAAGATGAATGAAACTAAACATAATTAATGGCCTGTTTTAACCTCACAAGATCCAGGATTTAGTAATCCCATTTGGAATGGCATAGCTAATTGAGTTGTTGCAACACACATTCTTTAAGAGTGGATTTTTTTCATTAACATTAGCAACTTTTCCTTTTGACAAGGTATAGATTAAGAATAATGTGGAATAAATCCCTCAGGGATTCTATAATCTGAGGACAGATTGTTTTTGTTCTTGGTTTGTCTTCAGATTGCCTGTCACACGGAGTTCATAATTTCAGCACTCACTGACCATGTAAGGCTTTTGTGTCAAGTCTCCATTCCAGGCTGAGAATTCAAGAAGACAAGAAACTTTCTCTTCCATTTTTTTTATATCATTCTTACTTAATAGCACCCTATAGGCATTGAATAAATGGTACTTGAACCAAAATTTTATATCTGATCAATAGTCAAAATATATATTGAGAAAGAGCTTTATTGAGTCCTGAAATGCTTAACTAGAAAGAGGACTATGTCTTACACAAAGGATGTGATGAAAGATATGGATTATGACTTTGATTTCATTATCTTTTTAAAAAATGAATGTTATGGTTTAGATATGATGTGTGTTCCAAAAGTTCATGTGTGAGACAATACAAGATGGTTTAGAGTGAAATGAATGGGTTATGAGAATCTTAATCTAATCAATGAGTTAATCCCCTGATCTGGATTAACTGGGTGTGACTGTAGGCAGGTAGGGTGTGGCTGGAGGAGGTGGGTCAACAGAAGTCCCCATAGGGTTTATATTTTGTCTGTGAGGGGAGTGCTTTCCCTGCTTCTCTCCCTGTCCCCCCCTCTCTCTCTGCTTCCTGGTGCTATGTCCCCAACTGCTTTCCTCTGCCACATACTTCTGCCCTGATGTTCTGCTACACCTCAGGCCCTGACAAATGGAGTCAGCCATCTATGGACTGAGAATGAAACTGTGAGCCACAAAATAAACTTTTCTTTCTCAAATTGTTCTGGTCAGGTGTTTTGGTCCCAGAAGTAAAAAATCTGACTAAAACAATCAATAAAACTTCTGAAGAAATCTACAGAACATATCCACTGTTTATAAATCCTTGAATTCCTTTTTTCTCCATATAAAGTATATATTATAGAAGAGAAGGGAGAATGTGTTCAATTAAGAACTTGGTTGATAGATTATGTTAGTATTTTCCTAGTAATGGCTTGAGATTACCAAATTTATGGAGAAAATTGAGCTTAAAAGATGGAGAAAATTCATTTGCTAAGAAATCTTCCAGACTGACCAGCTAAAGATAGATCACAGAGCCTGTAAAATGCAAATATATGTAGCTACCATAAGCTCATGAAGAGAAATAGGGATAAAAATGGAGACAGTTCTCAATGGGCCAGTGGAAATAAAAAAAATATATAAAGAGAATAAAAAAAATTACTAAACATGGTAGAATATGCACTACAAGGTTATAGGAATCTAGAGATATAGTATGATAAAATTGAAAAAAAATTTGTCTATGGAAAGGAACTTCTGCCTAATAGTACTGTAATGAGTTCTATATTTATTTTTACATTTTCAAGTAGCCTTTTTATATAATATAGAGTTTGACTTTGCCAAAAGTGAAGGTTAGATTTTGTGTTAGTTTTTAGGAAGTGATCAGCGTCATACCTGAGAGAAATGTCTATGTTTAATTAGGGTCTGTTCACACCAGATCTTAAAGTGGGGACATCCATACCCAGTAGTTTTAAGTGGGGCTATCCATGCCACAGACTAGACATATGATGTAGTTGGGTGTTTGGGTCATATAATATCAGCTGACCTGGAGGCTGAATACAACCCTGTTGAAAAAGTCAGTCATGCCTATGCAGCAAGGACCCGATAAAAATTCTGGACATAGAAGTTTAGGTGAGCTTACCTGACTGGCAATACTGTGTATGTTATCAGTGTTGATGGCAGGAGTGTGACATGGCCTAAGGACAAGAGAAGCTTCACATCTGGAAACTTCCCAAACTTCCTTACTAGTCTCTTCCATGGCTGATTGCAATTTGTAACCCTCATCTTTGTTAAAACATAACCATGAGTATAATAGCTTCCAGTGAATTCTGAGATCCTCCTAGGGAATTGTCAAAACTAAGGGCTGTCTTGGAAATTCTGTGAACTTGCAGTGTGAGTTTGAAGTGAGAGTGGCTTTCCCTTGAACTCTGTAGTTGGACTCCAACTCCTTGTAATTGGTGTCAGAAGTCTTGTGTATTCGTGGCAGTCTGCATATTTGTGCCCCCAGCTTTGCAGTTTGGCAAACTCTTGGTACATATTAATTAAGTAAAAAGAAAAAAGGCAAATTAATATTATTAATACATTTCATTTAACTCAATATATTCAACATATTAACATTTCAACAGGCAATCAAATACAAATTACTAACAAGTTAGTTTGCATTCTTTTTTCTCATACTAAATCTACTGACTTAGTGGCTCTTATGTTGGACAGAGCAGATATACACAGTTAAAAAACAGACTTCTAATCAGCAAAGACAGCTGATGGCATTTGTTAAGGCAATATTCACTTATCATAAAAACTCATGTACCTGAAGGATGAGGCAGATTAAAGAACATTTGACATAGAGTGAAAGAAGTAGAGAATATGTACAACAAACGACTTCATGTCCAGGTCAAGTACATGGATTTTGTACGTTTGAATCTGATCAGAAAGCTGGCATTATATGACTGCAGCAAAGGGGAAGTGTTTTAGTCAGATTTTTCACTGTTGTGACTAAAAGACCTGACAAGAACAATTTTAGAGGAGGAAAAGTTTATGTGGGGGCTCAGGGTTTCAGAGGTCTCAGTTGAGGCTTCAAACTTTGGGGCTCAAGGTGAGGCAGAACAACATGGCAAAAGAGTATGGTGGAGGGAAACAGCTCACATGATGATCAAGAAGCAAAGAGACTAAGTTTAGCTCACCAAATATATACCCCAAAGGCCTACCTCCTCTAACCACACCCTACCCGCCTTCAGTTACCACTCTGCTAATCCCATCAGGAGATTAACTCACTGATCTGGTTAAGGGTCTCATAACCCAATCATTTTTCCTCTAAACCTTACATTGTTTTACACATGAGCTTTTGGGGAACATCTCATATTCAAACCATATCAGGGACCTCAGTTCCCTCATCATCTACTGATGCTCTCCTTCAGTTCAGTGTTGTGTACAGCATCAATCCTTGCCATTTGTTGCAGAAAATGTCTTCTCTCTCTTTTACCTTCTTTAATTTCACTTTCCCTATCCCCCTTTCTTTCCTCTCTTCCTTCTCCTTTGCTTCTTTTTTAAAACAAATATTTATTGACTGCTTATTTATGTCATGTACGATTTTTCTACTCATAATTTTGACCCTCTACTCTCAATAAACAGGCAACAAATATCTTTTAAAAAGATGAAATTTCATTCTTCAACTTTAGTGTTCTTAATGAATATTGGCAGGATTCTAAAATGAATTAGTTTTTGAGTGTTTGTTAAATAAAATTGTAATCGTTCGGAATGTGTTTTGGATCTTTGGATGATTCCCTTGTATCCTTGGACCTTTTAGAAATAAAAAGATGCAGAATTCTCCCCACGTAGAGTCAAACAATTTGGTGATACCAATCATATCACAGTTTCTAAATAATAAAAAATTGTATATAGATAGATAAGCTCCACATACATGATTTTTATCTCATAGCAAGATTATAGCATGAAGAGTCTTACTTAAATGAATATGGCTGACTACGTTTTCTCCTTTTTTAATTGGTGCATTATAATTATACATCATAGTGGGATTCATTATGTCACATTTGTATGAGCACATAACATAAGTTGATCGATCTCATTCCCTACGACCGTCCCCTCTCCTTCCCCTGGTCCACTTATTCCCCTCTACTGATCTCCATTGTCTTTTTATGATTATTCTTTTAATTAGTGCACAATAATATACATAAGTGGGATTAGTTGTGGTATTTTCGTAGATGAGCCTAGCATAATTGGGTAGATTTGTTTTCCAGTACTTTTTCATGAACTGCACTCTTTTCTTCTCTTCAATCCCCTACCTCTATTGGCCCCCCTTCTATTTCCATGAGATCTCCCTCTTTTTAAAATTCATTTTATTAAAATGGGTAAATGACATAAGCACATTTATCAAAATAAGGAAAACAAATATATGAAAAAATGTTCAATCTCCTTAGTATCTAGGGACTTGCAAACCAAAACTACACTGAGATTTCTTCTCATACCAGTTACACTGGTAATCTTCAAGAATACAAATAACAATTATTGCTGATTAGGATGTGGGGAAGAGGATAAACTTATACATGTTGGTGACAATGCAAATCAGTGCTTTGGGAAGCAATATGGATATTCTTCAAGACTAGAAATGGTATCATCATAGGACCCTTTATTCCCACTCCTTGGGATTTTATCCCAAACAACAAAAATGAGCACATTATGATGAAACTTGCATACTGGTGTTTGTAGGAGTACAATCCACAATATCTAAGTTCTGGAACCTGTTGAAATGCCTGTCAACAGATGAAGTGGATAAAGAAAATGTGGTATATACACAATGGAGTTCTACTCAGCCATTAAAAAAGAGTGAAATTATGTCATTTGCTGGTAGATAGATGGAACTAGAGGACATGATGCTAAGTGAAATAAACTAGATTCAAAGAGTCCAGGGTCAAATGTTTCTATCATATGTTGAAACTAGAGAGAAAAAAGAGAAAAAGAGAGAAAAGGCTAACTACATTTTAAAAAAGCCTCAAAGGGGTTGTGAGTGTGGCTCAGTGTCAAACTCGTGCCTTAGCATGCATGAAGTCCTGGGTTAAATACTCAGAACCCTCTCAAAAAAGCTTCAAGAGAATTCAAAAGTGCATTTATTTCATTTTAGTCCCCACTCTTTGATTGCTGAGAGCTTGCTATGGTCTAGAAGACCAAAGAAAATAAATCTAACAATAAGAGAGCTATGCAAATTATGAACTATTTGAAATGATTTGCATTGTATTAACTTAAATTATTAACATAAAGACACAATTATGAATTTTGCACTCCTGTAATTGTAAGATGATGAATTACTATTTTTTCAGTGTAATATTAACGATTGGAATATCTAGTGACAGACATCATAAATAAAAACATTCAATTCTATTTTTTGCTTTGGTGCTGCTTAAGTCGTTTAATTTAGACAATTTTGCATTTTATTTGAACTGTGTGGAAATTTCCATGTGCATATTTGTAATTTAGAATTTAGAGGACTCATAAGCCCTGTATAAATATTAAAATATTAATCTATTTAAAAACAACACACTGTTCTCACCTCTCCTCAGACGTGTTCCAAAATAGCAGATCCAATGAGTAAAAGCAGCTGATTCTCATGGACGCATTCTGCTTTCCTTTTGAATTAAATCCCAGTCCACTCATTTCTAAATGCCCTTCTTGCCTTTTACAGGGGTGGTGGCTGCAGGGACAGTGGAGAATGAAAGCCTGCATCCCGAAGCACATGGGGATGGTAAGTTGTTGGTTATTTTAAAAAGTCGGTGAGAGTAAATTGAGATTTCAGTGACGAGGGGCTTGGATATCTACTTCTTGTCGACACATAACTAGGAGCAGGGTTGTAGCCTCATCAGCACTTTCCCTCCTCATTGAGCCTGTACTGGCTGAAAACTGTCATCTCCTGAATGCCTGCTCCTGATGTGTACAGCCCCATAATGCTGCAGAGAAGGAGCACAGGCTGATGGCAGGACCTGCTGGTGAGCAGGCCAGCCACATCGCTGTGCAGCCCGCGTTCTGTAGGATCTTCTTTTTTTTTTTTTTTTTTTTTTTCAATTTTTTATTGTGGGTTGTTCAAAACATTACAAATTTCTTGACATATCATATTCGACACTTTGATTCAAGTGGGTTATGAACTCCCACCTTCACCCCATACACAGATTGCAGAATCACATCAGTTACACATCCATTGATTTACAAATTGCCATCCTAGTGTCTGTTGTGCTCCGCTGCCTTTCCCATCCTCCACCCTCCCCCCTCCCCACCTCTCCCCTCCCCTCCCCTCCTCTCTCTCTACCTCCTCCACTGTGTAACCCTGAGGGTCTCCTTCTATTACCATGCACTTTCCTTTCTCTCTCCCTTTCCCTCCCACCTCTCATCCCTGTTAAATGTTAATCTTCTTCTCCTGCTCTTCGTCCCTACTCTGTTCTTAGTTACTCTCCTTATATCAAAGAAGACATTTGGCATTTGTTTTTTAGGGATTGGCTAGCTTCACTTAGCATAATCTGCTCTAATGCCATCCATTTCCCTGTAAATTCTATGATTTTGTCATTTTTTAATGCAGAGTAATACTCCATTGTGTATAAATGCCACATTTTTTTTATCCATTCGTCTATTGAAGGGCATCTAGGTTGGTTCCACAGTCTTGCTATTGTGAACTGTGCTGCTATGAACATCGATGTAGCAGTGTCCCTGTAGCATGCTCTTTTTAGGTCTTTAGGGAATAGACCAAGAAGGGGAATAGCTGGGTCAAATGGTGGCTCCATTCCCAGCTTTCCAAGAAATCTCCATACTGCTTTCCAAATTGGCTGCACCAATCTGCAGTCCCACCAGCAATGTACAAGTGTACCCTTTTCCCCACATCCTCGCCAGCACTTGTTGTTGTTTGACTTCCTAATGGCTGCCAATCTTACTGGAGTGAGATGGTATCTTAGGGTGGTTTTGATTTGCATTTCTCTGACAGCTAGAGATGGTGAGCATTTTTTCATGTACTTGTTGATTGACTGTATGTCCTCCTCTGAGAAGTGTCTGTTCAGGTCCTTGGCCCATTTGTTGATTGGGTTGTTTGTTCTCTTATTGTCTAATTTTTGGAGTTCTTTGTATACTCTGGATATTAGGGCTCTATCTGAAGTGTGAGGAGTAAAGATTTGTTCCCAGGGTGTAGGCTCCCTATTTACCTCTCTTATTGTTTCTTTTGCTGAGAAAAAACTATTTAGTTTGAGTAAGTCCCATTTGTTGATTCTAGTTATTAACTTTTGTGCTATGGGTGTCCTATTGAGGAATTTGGAGCCCGACCCCACAGTATGTAGATCGTAGCCAACTTTTTCTTCTATCAGACGGCGCGTCTCTGATTTGATATCAAGCTCCTTTCCTGTAGGATCTTCTAATGGAAAGCTGTGGAGCCATCGGGAAGGTCTTAACTTGTCAACACATTTCAGTTAATTCAATGTTTGTGTGCCCAGCAGATATATTAAACGCCACATGGGGCGTTTGTTTTCCTGTTTCACTTTCATAACTTTTGTCAAGATGTATTTTCAAGTCAGCCTGGCAGCAACTCACATCCAGGGAGGTCTGCGGGCCTCCAGAAAGTGAGAAAATGGGGCATCTATTCCAAGGAAGTGAACCCCAGCGTCAATTTAGGAGTAGCACAAAACCGTCGAACACAGTTTTCTGCTCTTTCTTGCTTTTTTTTTTCCTTGTCAATGTTGCAGCTTCAAAATTTCTACCGAAATTACAGATCTGTCAGATTTTAGGAATGCAGTAATTAAACGATTTCATTAATCAAGTCGATAATAAGTTTTAGTCTGAAAAAATGACCATCTTCCTCTCCACTCTTTTATCCATTTTCCCGCAAAGAAATTACTTTTACCACTTTAAAACATCTTTCTATTTGAACGTGTGCATATGTGTGATTTATCTGCTGATTCTACATAATGCATTTGTTGCTTTTCAAATTTAAGATCTCAAACTAACACATAAAACATAAACATTATATGTATTTATGATGTGCTGTGATATTTTGATATGTGTATACATTGTGTGATGTTTTAAAAACAGTAAACATGCATATCTCCTCAAACATTTCTTTACTGTGAAAACATTAACATTTTTTTCTTCTGTTTTTTTTTTTTAAATATACAGTAGATTATTTTTATAGTCATCCTCCTGGTGGAATAGTAGATCAGATGGTCTTACTCCTATCTAATTATAATTATTACACTTGATCAACTTCTCCCCGTTCTCCCTTCTACTTTCTCCAGCCTCTGGTAACCACCATTCTAATCTCAATTTCAATGAGGTCAATTTTTCTTCTATATATTCTGCATATGAGTGAGATCCTGCAGTACTTTTCTTTCTGTGGCAGGGTGATTTTATTTAACATTATGATCTCCAGTTCCATCCATGTTGTCACAAATGATAGAGTTTCATTCTTTTTAATGGCTGAATAGTATTCCATGGTGTAGATGTGCAACATTTGCTTTTTCCATTCATCATTTGAGTGAATACTTAGGTTTTCTCCTGTTCTTCACTGTTGTGGTTAGTGCTGCAATAAACATGAGAGTGTGGATGTTTCTTCCACATACTGCCTTCATGCTTTATTTCTTTTGTCTTCCTGAGAATATTGATGATTTGATGATTGCTTTTTTAAAAAGAATTTCACCCTTCTACAGTCTATTTGCTTTCCAAATTTCTTTTCTTTTCTTGTTTGATTATTTTGACCTCAATTTTTCAGGTTAAATATTTTCCTGTGATGTCTGGTATTACTCACTTGTCTCTTATTCAAAAGTGGAGAAATGGAAGTCTGGCTGGAATTCAGAAACCTTGAAGGGAGTTATTTTAGTGTAATATGCTTTCCCTGAATGCCATCTGACATGTGGAAAAGACTGACTTGGAAAGGGTTTCATTATACCTTCATAAATTCAAAGTCACCAAGTATCTATGGGCATTACAATTTGTCTAAGAAAAGGAGACACCCCACATGGAATAAAATTTATTTTATTTTTATATTGTATATAATTTATTTCATTTATTTATATTTTATATTGTATATAATGTAAATTTTTGAAATATCAAATTTGTTTTTAAAGCCACAAAGATCTACTCAGAGTTATGCAAAAATTTAGCTCACAGTGTTTTCAGAGGTAACTCTTTGATAATACTAGACCTGACCAAGGGTATGAAAATATTCCACGAAGATTAGGGCATTTTGGCTTTTTATAGTATTTACTTTAGAACTCACAAATAAGAAGCAATGAAGCAAAAATTTAAGATAGTAACATTAGAGGGAAATATCAAATTCACGAAAATGCTGCTATCGATCATGTTGAGTCAAAACTTATTAATAATCACTCAGTGGCACTGGCTGTGGTTAGGGCTTATGACATCATCTATAGTTTTGGCTCTTGACTTCACTTTGGTTTAATTTGTGAAAACCCAGGTTACCTTCAAATGGTATTTCTTAAACATTAGAGTCTAGATAACACTATCTGTTTGAGGAAAATGTACGGAATGAAAGAATAAAAAAACAGGTTTTAAATATATATATATATTTTAAAAATATATATATATAACAAATATATATTTGTTTTTTAGTTGTAGGTGACATAATAGCCTTTATTTTATTTTTATGTGGTGCCAAGGATAGAACTCAGTGCCTCACACATGCTAGATGAGCGCTCTACTGCTGGGCCACAACCCTAGCCCAAGACAGGTTTTTTTGATTGGTATGACGAAATTAAAAAACAGATTGGAGGGCTGGGGATGTGGCTCAAGTGGTAGCCGCTCGCCTGGCATGTGCGGGGCGCTGGGTTCAATCCTCAGCACCACATACAAATAAAATAAGATATTGTGACTGCTGAAAAGTAAATATTAAAAAATTCTCTCTCCCTCTCTCTCTCTCTCTCCCTTTAAAAAAACCAAAACAACAACAAAAAACAACAGATTGGAAAGAGTCGTGAGGAACCATTCTCTCAAATGATTCTCACCCAGGGTTAGGAGAGTCCCTCTAAGGCAGCATTTGGGCATTTTCTGGTGTTACATGACTGAATGAGAGGGGTCATGTTGGCAGTTAGTGGGTGGGGGCAGGGTGGGGGCAGGCTACCAAGTTCAGGATGGTTTGGGATGATGGGGGCAGGGTGGGGGCAGGCTACCAGGTTCAGGATGGTTTGGGATGATAAGGAATACTCTTTCCCACTTCCTGGAAGTCCATCACCATCTGTTGTGTGAATCCTCCCTTATATCCTCTTACTATAAGAACACAAAATGAAATTCAGTTTTAGGATGACAACAATGATTCTGAGAAGCTGAAGAGTAGCTATAAAAGCGATGACAACTTCAATTCACTGGATTGGGGAGGTCATATAACAGACTCTGTCATGTATTTATCTAACAGTTATGGTTTTCAACATCGTCTGAATAAAATTTTTCCAAGTATTAAATTTAATCTATTCAAATAGGTTAAAATAATGATTTTTCTTCAAATAGAATTTCTTTTCACCCAGTTAACAAAAAAGTAAAACTAAAATATCTACTTTTAGTAAATAATCCAACACATAACAAAGCAAAAAAGGAACAACAGTCACTCTTCATTCCATTACCCAGAGAAACAATTATTAATGCTCAGATTGGAGTTTTTCAACAGTCGCACTATTGAAATTTTAGGTTGGCAGATTCTCTGGTGGGGAGCTATCCTGTGCATTGGAGGATGCTTATTGTCATTCTGGCCATTACTTACTAGATGCCAAGAACAATCTTATAATCTGACAATTTATAATTTCTCCAGAGATAGCTGAATATTCCCAGGGCACAATCACCCTTGGTTGTGAACCACTGGGGTGGGGAGAAAGAAAGAGAGAGAAAAAGAGATAAAAAATTCCAATGCTTAACTAAACTAACAAGTTTGATGTCACAATGTATTTTGAAACATCTTTCATAGTTGTGACTGACAGGGATTCCTGGGGTTCACTGAATTCTCTTTGTTCTCTGCATATATAGAACAAGGCCCTTTGCATTGTGTCTTTATCAACTTGCTCATCTTTGAGATGTGGACTAAAGTCTCCAAGGATGATGATCTTCACAGGTGACCTAACCTGCCTAACTGGCTTGCAGGACATCTTGGTCTCACACTGTAGTCAATAGCTGTTGTGTTGCTGTTTGTTGTTTGATATTCTCTTTATTCTCTCAACTCTGAGCTCACATTTTTTGTAACTCAGGCTGAATATCACTTGCTAGTGGTTTTATGTTCTGCTCACATGAGGTAAAGACATTTTTAATATAGCAACATACATTTTCTCCTGTGTTGTTTGGCAATTTTGAATTCATTTCTGCTTAAACTGATCACTGGGATGGCTGATGAGAATTCCTTTTACGAAAGAACAAGATAACTGTTTTCTACTTTTTCCAAGTGACTCAGACTGCGAATGCTGTTTTGTGATTTATTAAAACATAAAAAATATGTGTTAGCAAGTAATAACATGCAGTTGGCTTACACTGGCATATTCCATATGGATGCATGAGGACTTTGTCTTTTTAACTTTTCTGCATGCATGGAAATAGATTCACATGACATGTTCTTTGGATAAATTAAACAAGGCCCTTCATGCCGAGCTCATATCTCCTTTCATTTTTCTATGACAAAAAGAGGAGATTGACTTCTGTTGACAAGCTATGCATCCGCCTGCCTTTAGCCTAGTTCAATGACCCTAGAAGAACAAATGTTTCCTAAAATCTGTATTTAGCCAGCTTCTGGTAAAATTCTGTGTATACTAAGGGTAAGAGTTTCTCAATAGGAATAAGACCACAAAAATGGTCTCTTAAGATGAGCAAAGCTGTAACATTAGAAAATCTCAGTTAAAGAGGGGAATTATGAAAACAGTTCTAGAAGTTCACTTTTGTGTCAGAGAAGACTAACACCAACTACCCATTCACTGTCTACACTTCTCAACCTCCCTGTATTTGGTGTTTCTATAAAGTAGGATGTTAAGTGTCTCCACTGTAGTCTAAAGAGTCTGGAGGCTACCCAGTACATCTATTACTGCTATAGTATTTTTACAGCTTTCATGGTCCAGTTAACATGGCTCTATAATGGAAGCTGCCCAGAAGCCTGAGTCACATGGAGAATTCTCCAAGTTCTGGCCTGAGCCCTGAATGAGAAATTATTTGTTACTTCAGCCTGGCTTCTCCGAACCTAAGACATTAGCCAGCCTTAAATGGCTGAGAAACAAAAATAAGGGAATGTGAACCAGACACATACAATTAAGTGGAGCAGAACAGAGATGTAATTAGCTAAATTTAAGAATTACAGAAGCATTTAAACAATTGTTTTCTTTGGAGACTCAAAAAGAGATTTTGTTTGAGCCTTTAGTTTGTCTACAGTGATCAACTCTCCTGGCAAATTTTTAAAAGAAATTTAAAAAGACCTATTTGGGGTTTTACTTTTTAAACTTTGTTTTTTTACATTAAAAATGTAAGTTAAACCTAAATTACCCAAATGGAAAGTTTATTTTTTGAAAGTGTTTTTTTTTTTAAACAGAGTATTTATTGCTATTGTAGTACTTGATCCCAAATAATTACAGACAATCATAAGATTGGCAGAAATTTAGAGATTCTAAATCTTCACTTTGGACTTCTTAAAAAAAATATTTTACAACACTTCTAAAGTTACAAGGAGACAGGATTCCCCTATTTTGTCCTCAAAAGATGACAGAGAGAATTGGCAAATGAATTAAGTCTGGGAAGAAGGCCACCTGGCTTTTGTACATCAGATAAGAAGGAGTAAGAGAAGCCAAAGGGTTTTCCCCAGAAGGAGACAGTGGAAGGGAGGAGGATTCTTGAAGGATGGAAAAAGACAGGGAGTATCAGAAGCTGGAATCCAGCCTACATCCACACATGATTTGGAAAGCTTGATTTCACACCAAAAATGAGCCAAGGCTCAGTGAAAGCTTTACACTTTAACAAATGTCAATTGAATTTCAGATTTCAGAGAAGAACCTAAAAGAAGAAGAAATAGAGCTTTGGCAGTGGTGGTAACTGACTGGCAATTGCTGCCACTGGTGTTGGCCACACAAGTCACACTATACACTCCCCATCACTATCCTAGTCAATGATGCAAGGGTGCATTTTTAATCTGTGAAAGTGTTCAGCAGCAGAGAGAATCATGAATTCTTAGCTGTCTGTACAGTCTTCATGTTAAAAGTGGTAGACAGTCCATCAGCAATTTATGAAAAACGGGGATAATAAGAGCTTTATTGAAAAAGAAAAAAAAAAAAAGCTTTTGTGATGTGTCAATTTGCCTGGAAGGGATGCCCTGATAACTTGTAAGACATTATTTCTGTGTGCATCTATGAAAACGTTTTTGGTAAGATTTGCATTTGAATCAGAAGATTGTGTAAGGAAGATCAACCCTCACTAACATTGGTGGGCATCATCCAATCCACTGAGGGTACAAATAGAACAAATAGAGAAAGGGTGAATTTTCTCTTTCTTTGTAAATTGGGATATCCATCTTCTCCTGCCCTTGGAGCTCTTGGTTCTATGACCTTTGGACTCTGAAAGTTAACAGCAGCTCCTCTGGTGCACACGCCTCTGGTCTCAGACTGATTCATGCCACTGGCTTTCCTGGTTACCCAGCTTGCTGATGGCATATGGTGTGAATTCTCAGCCTCCAGAATTTGTGAGCCAATTCTCACAATAAATATCCTCTCATAGATTTACATTTATCCTATTGGTTCTTTCTCTGGAGAACCCTGGCTAATACAAGCATCTATTTATTTTATCTGTTTATCTTATTCAGTATCTTGCAGTCCACAGTCACACAAGTACACAATGGAGTATTACTCTGCATTAAAAAATGACAAAATCATAGAATTTGCAGGGAAATGGATGGCATTAGAGCAGATTATGCTAAGTGAAGCTAGCCAATCCCTAAAAAACAAATGCCAAATGTCTTCTTTGATATAAGGAGAGTAACCAAGAACAGAGTAGGGACGAAGAGCATGAGAAGAAGATTAACATTAAACAGGGATGAGAGGTGGGAGGGAAAGGGAGAGAGAAGGGAAATTGCATGGAAATGGAAGGAGACCCTCAGGGTTATACAAAAGTACATACAAGAGGAAGTGTGGGGAAAGGGAAAAAAAGTACAAGGGGGAGAAATGAATACAGTAGAGGGAGTAGAGAGAGAAGAGGGGAGGTGAGGGGAGGGGAGAGGTGGGGAGGGGGGAGGGTGGAGGATGGGAAAGGCAGCGGAGCACAACAGACACTAGTATGGCAATATGTAAATCAATGGATGTGTAACTGATATGATTCTGCAATCTGTGTATGGGGTGAAGGTGGGAGTTCATAACCCACTTGAATCAAAGTGTGGAATATGATATGTCAAGAAATTTGTAATGTTTTGAACAACCCACAATAAAAAATTAAAAATTAAAAAAAAATGTTTGCCATCTTTGGCCAGTAGCCATAATACCTTTCCTGATGACAGCCTTGTTATAAATGAATATATTGTCCAATTAAGTATTTCTTTTGGCTAATATATTAAGGTGTTTAATCCTAGAATTGAGTCAAAGAGCAAGGAGTGGGCAGAAGAGAAATTCCTAAGTACAGAGTAGCAAAGGCATCATCACTCGAGAGAGGGACTGAGACAGGTAGGAGGTAGGTAATGCTTTCAGGCTCACCAGTTCTAGGCAGAGGCTTGATGGATACACCACACACAGACAACCTCCTGCTTCTTGTCTGTATAATGTTTGATGTTTAAAGCTTGGAGTTCACTCTTCAGAAGCTGAACATGACAAAGAGAAAAGGAAGAAATAGTAAGAGCTCTGGATGCCAATGAACTATGCCACATTTCCCATGCTGGCTAGAGTAAGTTGCTACTCTTTAGTGAAATAAAATATTTATCATCACATTTAAGCTTCCAGTTCCAGTGTTTTTCAGGTTCCAATGTTTAATCAGATGTTGGACCTTCTGTGCTGCAGACATGTAATTATTTTTTTCTGTCAGCTTTCCTGGGACCTATGCTCCTGAGAGCTTTCTCCTCTTCATGCCCTGACATGGGGAATGCTCTGTTCAGGCTTAATTCCCCTCTCTCTTCAGAACCTAACTTCTGATAGTTCATCTACATGGATTTTTCTCTAGTGGGTCGCTTTGCTCATTTGGGGTCTCTTGGGTAGGATGGATGTATTGAAAGCAAATCTGAGTTTCCATAAACCCATGAGTCCAAGTGTCTGCTTGCTGCACTGTTGCCTTCTTTACTTGCCCTGCTGACAGATGGATCCATCAGCACCACCTTCAGACTCCCCAGAAGAGCATCAGTTTCCAGTGGATTTGTGATCCCCACGTTCCAAGGAATGCAAGTCAGCTTCCCAAATGTTTCTCTGGGCATCCCTCAATTTCATCTTCCTTGGCTTTGTAGAAATGGGCAAAGATACAGTGAAGAGCACAGCAAAGACAATACCTCCAAGAAAGTTTCCAGATGTACTCCACCTCTAATGAATCCTTAGCATTCACATGGTATGGTAGTGGCCTATGCAGTGGTAAAATGAGTTTGGGGCCAATCCACTTTGCAAACTTTTTCTTTTTATGGTATCAGGGATTGAATCCAGAGTTGCTTAACCACTGAGCCACATTCCCAGCCTCTCTCCCCCACTTTTATTTTTTATTTTAAGACAGGGTCTGGCAAAGTTGTTTAGGGCCTCTCTAACTTGCTGAAGCTGGCTTTGAACTTGCAATCCTCCTGCCTCAGCCTCCCGAGCCGCTGGGATAACAGACATGACCAGCTATAAACTCGTCATAAATTATTTTATGTGTTTGTTTTTCAATAAAGAGGTTACTTGCACTCATTGGTTATGATCTTGTGGTTTTAGCTGAAGTTCCAGGATAGAAAGTCTCATTTGAATAATTGGTTACACATGAAACCACTAAAAGGCTATTATAAGCACTTAAAATAATATAAATGGCAATAACAACTCCAAAACAAGTTGAGGGGAGAAATAATAATTATTATAATCATAATAAAAAGGAATTGATTAATCAAAAACAAGGCAGAAAAAGAAAAGTGCCAAATTATACATAAATTAGGACAAATAAAAAGAACCAAATGAGATAGATTCCCAAATATATCTACAAAAGCAAAAATTGTGAACAGATTAACCTGTTAGTAGAAAAAGAAATTATCAGACTAGAATTTTTAAAAAAATATATAGTTACATGTTACTTGAAGAAAAAAAAGCCCACATTCTCAATCAGATACAGAAAAATCGTAACTAAAACAAGTAAAATGTACAGTAAACAAATATTAAGCAAAATAAAGCTGGACTATTGAAATCAGACAAAGTAGATTTTAAGGAAAATATTGTCAAGTTATTAAGGCATTTTTGTGCAGAAGTAGAAAAGACATGATATAGAGATCATAGAACCAGACTCAAAAACTTGATATATGACAGAGTTGGCATTTTTTATCTGAAGGGAAAGGTTGATCTAGTTAGAAAAAAATCATACTCAAACAATGATTCACCTATCAGGAATAAAATATATATTTGATTCTTACCTCTTACCATACTCAAAAGTTAATACCAGGCAGACTAATAAAACTTGTGCAAATTAAATGTTTAGATCATTTAGAAATTATAAAGAATTTCTCTGTTGGAATATATCTTTTAATATACCTAGAGGGGGGAATAGGGAGGGCCCAAGGAGCATAAAGAATAAAGAAAAATTGTTTGGCTACACAAAAATTAAAATTTAAACAGTATTTGTAAAGAGATGTCATAAGCAACAACAGAAAACTAGAACTATAAGTCATGGAATAGAAGACAGTTTTATTGCATGCAACCAGGAGAGGGTTGGTTTGCAGAATTTAGGAACCTCCTACAAATAATTACAGTAGAGATTAAAAACCCAATAGGAAAAAATGAACAAGATATTTAAATTCAGAAGGAAATTTAAAGGGCCAAAAATGAAGACGTGCCAGATTGTTCATTGTTGGTATGGTTCATAGTAGCAAATATGTAACTTGACAGGAGAAAAAGAAATACCTCATAATAAATTAAAAATAACAAACTCAAGCACACAAGCCATAATATCTGCATTTGGTTAGCTTAACCTGCCCCTCACCAATAAACACCAAGACCTGTTGTTTTTTTCTTGATTTACATCACTAACAATTTTTCATCGATTATACTGTCACTTTCCTCCTCTATCTGCTATTCCTCCTATTATACCCTTTCCTCCTCGAGTCTGTATGTATACCAGATAATCCCTTCTAAAAACACACTATCATCAAAACATCTATTACATTTAACAATTATTTCTTAACATCATCTAATACCTAGTGTGCCGGCAAATTTCTTCCATTGGTAGAAAACAATCTTTTTATCATTGGTATGCTTGAATCAGAATCAAAGTGCATACAGTGCAATAGGTTGATTTGTTAATCTATAATAAATCCTTTCCCCCATTTTAAAAGCCATCTGTTTTTTTTAACCCATTCATGCACCTGGTATAATTTATATATATCATATTTCAAAAATTTTAGTTGTATAGTAACATTTAACACAGTCTATGTCCAGTCTACCAGTCGGCTTATCATTTCTGTTACAGGTTTTCCTTTACTCGGCCTTTTCCTTCTCCCTCCCTTCTTCTTTTTCTTCTTTTCTTCTTCCTCTTCTCCTCCCCCTACTTCTCTTTAGAGATGAGCCTCACTATGCTACCCAGGCTGGTCTTGAACTCCTGGGCTCAAGCAATCCTCCTCTTGCAACCTCTTGAGTAGCTGGTATTATGGCAAACACCATGTCCAGTTTCTGGGCATTTCAATCTGTTTCTTAGGATAGCTTTCTTTTGGCTTACATTGCCCATCTGTACTTGCTTATTGCCTACTTTTTCCTTAGCATCTTACTCATCATTGTTTTGAACTCCTGTTTGATTATCCAAATATTCCTGCCATATCTGAATCTGGTTCTGATGCTGGCTTAGTGTGTTCAAAACTGTGTTAGCATTTCTTGTAATTCTTAGCATTTCTTTCTTTCTTTTTTTTTATTAGCTACACATGATATTACAATGATCTTGGTAATTCATACATTTGAATCAATTGGGGTATAATTTCTCATTTTTATGATTGTACAGATTGCAGAATCACACTGGTCATACAGTCACCTATATACATACAGCAATCATAATGTCTATTCTATTCTGTTGCTCTTTATTCTTAGTGGCTGAACATGATGTGGGTAAAAGTGCAGTAAATAGGCCTTTAATAATGTGGTAAGGTGTGGGGAAGGGCAACCTTTCTATATTCCTTATAGTGAGTCTCAGAATTCTAGTGAGATTGTGTCCCTGAACCATGAACCTCAGCTGGGCTGGGGATGGGTAATTCTTTTTCCCCCAAGGTCAGTTAAACCCTGATAAAATACCAGCAGATGAGGCTCCAGATAAATAGCTTTTTTTTTTTTCTTTGAGGGCTGTCTTCATTAAGAACAGAATGCTCTGGCACATTTCAAAATGATTTTTTTCTCTTCCTGCTGGAAGGAAGAGATTCTTCTCTGATATTCCCTGTCAGAACATGGAACTCCTGGAAGAAAAAATTAGAAAAATGTGACTGTCCCTGATGATTGGGCTCCCGTGGAACTTTTCTCTCTCAAACTTTTCCATATGGAGCCTCCATCACTCTGCCATATTTCAGTTTTCCCTATCTCTACATAAGTTTTTTTGGAGATTCTGCTCTGTGATGTTATGATTCTCTGGCTTTGCCTTTGCTTATAGCTATCTGTGATTGGAAGGAAGTGATTTATTTGCCCAGTGACCTCACTTCTCTGATAGATCTAAGAAAAATTTTTGTTTTCTCAGCTTTATTCTTTTTAAAAAATTTTTTTATTTGTTTTAATTATATCAGTAACTGTTATACATAACAGTAGAATGCATTTATGCATTTTGATATGTCATACATAGATGGGATATAATTTCTCATTTTTCTGAGTGTACATGTTGCAGATTCATATTGGTCATGTAGTCACATATATACATACAGTAATAATGTCTGTTTCATCCTACTGTCTTTCCTATTCCCACATCCCCTCCGCTTCCCTCCCATCACTTCCCTCTACCTAATCTAAGGTAACACTACTCTTCCCTATTCTTCCCTGCCTTATTGTGAATTAGCATCTGCATATTAGAGAAAACATTCCACCTTTGGTTTTGTGGGATTGGCTTATTTTGCTTGGCATGACATTCTCCAACTCCAACCATTTACTGTCAAATGCCATAATTTCATTCTTCTTTAAAGCTTTGTACTTATATTTCAAAATAGTTTTGAGTATTATTGGTCTTTGCATTTCCACATGGAAATGCCATGTTTTACAAGAAGTTTTCAGGGGTCTTTGGAGAGATCATGTTGTCTGTTGAGATCAATTTTGAAAAAACTAACATGTTAGCAACATTGAGTCTTTTGACCCATGAATGAAGAATATATCTCCATTGGTCTAAGGTTTTAGAAATATCTCCCAGAAATTATATGTCTACCATTCACATATTTTGTCCAATTTATCATCATGTATTTAATATTTTTATATTAAGTAGTATTTTAACATTTTATCTATTTTCTGTTGCTAGCATAAATGAGTACATTTTTTCTTTGCAAATATATCCTACAACCTTAAATTATTTGTTATTTTTAGTGGATTATTTGTAACTTGTAAATTCCATCTGGTTTTGTACATTGATGACATCTTGACTATGAATAGCTGGTTTTACTCCTTCCTTTCCTATCCAGATACCATATATTACTTTTCCTACTTTGTTGCCCTGGATACAACCTCCAAAACAACCTGGAATGGAAGTAATGATGATGGACATGTATGCTTTTCAATGTTTCACCATTAAATAAATGATACCTGTTAATGTTTTATTGATGTCTTTTACCAGTTGAGGAAGTCCTCTTCTCTTTATTCCCAGTTTTCCAAGATTTTAATAAAGAACAGTGTTAGATATTTTTGAAATGCTTTTCCTGTATCTCCTGAAATGCTGTTTTGGTTTTCTATCATTATATAACAATACTGTTTTAAACTTGGCAGTTTTTATTCAAATGTATGATATGTCAAGGTCAATGTACTGTCATGAGTAACTAATTAAAACAAATAGAAAAATTTTTTAAAAAATATTGTCACTTGGATTTGGTGAATTGGGCATACAATAATGCTTGTTCACTTTAGTCCCTTGCTTCAGGGTCTCTGGAGACTGTTGTCATAGTGTTGGCTTAGGCTGTAGTCTGATATGAGGCTCACTTCAGAAAAAGTCTACTTTTAAACTCAGATTCAAACTTCCATAGTTGCAGACAGTGTACAATATTTTGCATGTTGCAGAACCCAGTGCCTCAATTTCTTGCTGGCTGGTGGTATAGAAGCACTTTTCTCTGCAACCCACTCCCTGTTCATGCATACAACAGTAGTTTGTTTCTTTGAAGCCCACAGGGAAGAGTATCATTTAAAGAGTGGCGTCCTATGTGATGTGATTGCTTATGCGAAATCACATATATTCTTTCACTTTTGCTGTATTCTATTGATTAGCAGCAAGTGATAGGTGCTTCCCACGCTCAAAGGAAGGAATCGAACAAAGCCGGAGTACCCAGGTGAAGACCATGTGGTCATCTTAGAGTCTGCCTAAAACTTCACTGTGGACCTCTCTCAAGTCTCAGGTAGTTTCTTGACACATTGTTCATCTCCATGATTCCCTCTCTCTGCAGGTGTCTCTTACAGAGTTCTGTCCTGTGAACTTGAGCTTTTAAGCTGTTATTTTTTTGCCCCTCTATCTGGGCTCTTCCCATTGCACATATCATGCCCTGGAAAACTGAACGCAGTGAAGTGATGTAATTTTAAGGATGACCTCATTTGACTTGTTCCTCAGGGATTACTGTTCTTTACTGCCTGATGTCCACTGTCTTGAAAACCACTGTTTTTTTTTTTTGTATTTTAGTTTATTGGTTACCTTAGGAAATAGGATAAATCCAGTCCATTTAATTAGATCTTAGATGGAAGTTTCAGAGGTTTATTTTGATGACTAGACTAAATAGCATGCTAAAATATGTTTGAGTATAAAGCTCCATATGTGTGCTTATATTTCCAGAAAAAATGTGCAAAGTGTCAAGCCGTCTTACTGTTCAAAAAAGTAATCAAAATTTGACATAAAATTTTCTTATAAAAACATATTATACTTATGGCTATTTATTTGAAAAACAGCAATACATATTAGAACAGTAAAATCCCCAAAAATCATACCACTAATGTATAATCACTGATGTGTGTTCCTAATACATATTTTTTAATGCATAGGGAACTCCCCCCCCCAATATTATACAATAAGTATATCTGGGTGACAGTTACTTGTTTTCAAAATATAATTTTCAGTGGAAGGATAAAAATCTATGGATCCACAACTTTTTATTTAACCATTACCTCTTTCTAGTAGCATTGAGATAATTTTAAATTTTCACTACTATAATTAACCACTTTTACATAAACCTTTGTTCATAGTTTGGATTTTTAAATTTAAAATAGATTTTGAATAGATAATTTACCGGTCAATCTTCTTTGTTGAAAACAAAGGAAACTGATGAATTCTCTGTGTGAAATTTACTTCTCTGTTGTCTAGTAGATGGGATACTTTATCTTGTAACCTTATAGTTGATTGATGCTAAAGATCATTTTGCCATATTGCATTGTAACACTACATAGATAAATAAACTTCCTATAGCCAAGACACCGCTCTATATTCATGCTAGTTAATTGAGAAATCTTACAACCAGGAGGAATATTTTGAAGGATTGATGAAGGTTGTTGAAAGAACAAGCAGTCATCCAGATGCTAAGATAATTTTTTTCTGATAGCTTTTCACTTGCACCATGTTAGAATAAATAAATGAGAAAATATAAATTTAGTACAAAAATTCCCCTCAAAAATCCTTCTGTATTCACAATGTATGGATTTCTGATATGTGATCAGATCTCTGGTGTTCAAACTCTGGTCTGTGCATTTATTATATTAAATGGACCACTTAAACTCTAGTTTTTGTACCTGCAAAACAGGGACAGTGTAATATTCAAATGACTATTGTGAGCATTTAGTTAGATGCTAAATGTGTAGCATTTTAGAATGAAGCTTGACCTGTAGTGAACATATATAGTGTCAATCCTTTATAATATTTTTAATAAGAATTAAATTTTCCTTAGTAAATAATCCCTAAATATTTATTGGGTGAAGCAATTGAATTGACTAGTTTCTGGTACTGAAGAAAATAAAGCTTAAATTTCAATTTTTTGGATTGGTAGATTTAACTTTGGCTTCATCCCGAATCAAAAATTCTATAAGGGAAAATTTAATCTCCTATGTTGCATAAGAATCCCTTTCAAAGTCTCTCTGATAGCTGATGTCACCACCTTCTTCTGTGAATCTTGATTACCAGTGCTTGTTTCCTTTCTGAAATTTTATGTCTTTGTGGAGCAATCTTTGTAGGAGGACAGGTCCCTAGATAGCATTGGTCACCCAGCTCTGCCCATCCCCCTCCACTTGCAGTTCTTGGAATGACTGCACAATGTGCTCAGGATGCAACATCCTGAGGAAAGTAGGATGGCTGGAGTAATCTGGGTTGTACCCTTATTCCTCTGAGAGCAGGATATTCTGCAGTGTTTTTGCTCAGCAAGTCAAGTTATACCCAAGGTAGACAAATCCAGGTGGAGTACTCTCAGGGTCCCTCAGATATGGTGCAATGTGGGGCCTGAGCAGATGAGGCTTATCCACCCTGAGCAGCTTTACTGAGCCTTGGGGGACCGGCTTACCATGGATCCCAGTCTTCTGTTTATCACTGCTGCCTCTGTGAGTAATAAATCTGCTTTGGCAGATTTGTTGAGTGCGTTCTGTCTCCCCTGACTCATGCAATTGGCAAAGGTACTGGGGCTCCTTTTGCTCCTCACACCTGTCTTTCTTGTCTTGGATCTTCTCTGGCAGCCGGGTCGACAATGAAAAATAAGTGTCCCACCCTTTCAATACCTCTGACCACTGTCCTTTCATTATCAGCTTTCTTATCCTTAATGAATTCATTAAAATGATTTTTTTGTGCTTTCGATTGGTTTTAGGTTTACAGAAAGAAAAAAAAAAAGCCCAAGACAGTAGAGAGATTCCCTGTATATTATTGCTATAATTTCTTTCTAATTGGGTCTTGAGGTCACTCTCTTGAGAGTGATCATAAGCCATGATAGCTGTTTACTAGGGGATCCCCGACCCAGGGGAATGTTAGGTTCATGTCTGTTAGTCAAGTGTGACAATGACAAAGTGAAACCACAATGAATAAAACAGAAGGAAAGTATTTCTCCTAAGTGACAAAGCCCCTAAGACATTCCCTTGTGGGTTGTGGATGGGCTAAAGGAAACAAAGAGAGCTGGAAGTATATTCACTTGACTCTCAGGTTGACCCTGGGGTTTTACCCTCTTCAGCAGCTATGGTGTGTGCTGTTTATTTTGGTCAGTGGAATGAAGAACAAGTGCACAATTATGTAAACCCCTGTAGAGGGGAAGTTTGAACCGGGCCAAAGGAGACACTGTGTGACTAGATTTTTAGACAACTTATGTCAGACCTAAAAGGAATGCTGAGACAGCAGCTACACTCAACAAATTTATTGTTAACAAAAGTTCATATTTTATTCCGATTCCTCAGTTTTCACCTAATCCTCTTTTTCTGTTCCAGGATCCCAGCCAGGATGAACCATTACAATGGTTGATCATTTCTCTTTAGATACATCCTGGTTGTGACAGTTTCCCTGCCTTTTCTTGTTTTTGATTTCATAACAGTTTGGAGAGTACAGATACATTGCAGAATGATACTCCGTAAGAATTTTCCTGATCTTTTCCTCACAGTTAGACTGTGCTTATTGGCTTTGTAGATGAAGATCACCAAAGTGAGGTGTGCATCTTCTTGTTTAGTACCAAGGATCTATCATATCAACATGATTTGATTGTTGGCATGGATCATGGTCACCTGGATGAAGTCTTGTTTGTCACAGCCAATGTTCAGGCAGTGGAATATTATGTTTTTATCTTTAGGTGGTGGAAATTGAAGAAGGGAAGAACTTACCGGAGGAAGTAGGTCACTGGGAACATGTCCTTGAAGGGTTTATCTTGTTCTTGGGTACTTCCTCTCTCTTTCTTTCTACTTCCTGGTTGCCATAAAGTGAGCAGCTTGGCTTCACATACACTTTCAACCATGGTGTTCTGCCTCACTGGGGACCCAGAGTGATGGTATTAAGTGACCATGGACTGAAACCATCATCCAAGATAATTTTTTTCCTCTTTAAGTTAAGTTTCACAGGTATTTTGTCATAGCAACGGAGAGCAAACTAACACAAATACCATTGTTATTTTGATAAGGATTGCACTGAATTTATAGATCATTTTGGATAGTATTGATATTTTAGTGATATTGATTCTTCCAATCCATGAACACACCATTCCATTTGAGGAGGATAATCTTCAATTTTTTTCATTAATATTTTATGGTTATTAAAACTACCAAAACCCCCCCAGGTTTTTATTTCTTTGATCTTTTGTACTTTTGTTTCATTTATTTCTATTTCTTTCCTTCTACTAATTTTGGGTTTGCTTTTTTTTTTTTCTAATTCATTGAGATACAGTGACAGATTGTTTAATTAAGATCTATCTATTGTTAGAGGTGAAGTGAGTTTCTTGTAGGCAACATGTAGTTTGGTCTTATTGTTTTTTATCCATTAGTCACTATGACTTTTAATTGAGAATTTAATTCACTTAAATTCAAGATAATTATTGATAGATAAGGTTGTACTACAGGCATTTTTGTAAACTATTTTATAATTTTATTGTAACTCATTTTTTCTTTATCCCTCTTGTATAGTCTCCCTTTGTGGGTAGTTGATGTACTATAATAGTATATTTTGATTCCTTGCTTATAATTTTTGGTTTGTCTATTACAGATTTTTTTCTTTGTGCTTATTATGAGGCTTATAATAAACATCTTTTGCTTGTAACAGGTTTTTGCAATGATAGCAACAAAATATATAGGTAAAAAAGAAACATGAAAAAAGAAAGATAAAATTACTAATGAGAAAACCCTACACTTGTACTGCATTCATCTCCATTTTTTGTAGTTTTGATGTCTCATTGTGCATCTTTTTGTATTGCCTATCTCATATCATATTAATATAGACATTATCATTATTAATTGTTTTATTTTTTAGTAAAGGCACGAATGGTTTGTGAACTGTGTTTATGATATCAGGGCAATGTTTTCTTCTTACTCATTGACATCTTTTTCTTTCTATTTGAAGAACTTCCATTAGCATTTCCTGAATGACAGGTCTGGTGTAGATATAGTCTCTCAGCTTTTCTTTCTCTGGGAACATCTTCATCTCTTCTTAATTTATTTTTCTTTCTTTCTTTCTTTCTTTTTTTTTTTTTGGCATTTCAAAGTACATAGTTGGGTCACTTCCAAACATGAAAGAGACCTTTTTTTTTTTTTTTTTTTAGTTTGTAATATATGACAGCAGAATGCATTACAATTAATATTACACAATAGAACACATTTTTTTTTATCTCTGGTTGTATACATAATAGAGTCACACCACTTGTGTCTTCATACATGTACTTAGCATAATGATGCCCATCTCATTCCACTGTCTTTTCTTCTCCATACCCCTTCCCTTTTTCTCCCTCCCCTCTGCCCTATCTAGAGTTCATCTAATTCTCCCATTCCCCCTCCCCCCTACCACATTATGAATCAGCATCTTTAAATCTAGGAAAACATTGTATTTTTGGGGGATTGGCTAACTTCATTTAGCATTGTATTCTCCAACTCCATCCATTTACTTGCAGATGCAATGATTTTATTCTCTTTTAATGCTGAATATCTTCTTTATTTCTAAAGGACTTTTCTGGGTACAGTACTCTTTGTTGGCAGTTTTTTTTCCTTTGGTAGTGTGCAAATCTCATGCCACTCTATTGGCCTTTAAGGTTTCTTCTGAGAAGTGTGCTGTTAGGCACATGGAACACCCTTGTGTGTTATTTGTTTATTTTCTCTTGAGTCCTTTGAGAATCTTCTTTTTATATTTCATCTTTGAAAGTCTGATTATAATATATCCTGGGATAAGCTTGGTTGAATTAAATCTGGTTATCTTTGACCTTCCTGTACCTGGATATAAATATCCTTCTCCAGGTCTGAGAAGTTTTCTGTTATTATCCCTTTGAATAAGCTTTCTTTCTACATCTTTGGCATTCTCTGATCTCTCTTGAACCCCAATAACCCAAATATATGTTCTTTTAATGCTGTCCAAAAATCTCTTTTGGTTTTTTACATTCTTCTTCATTCTTTTTTCTCCTTTGTGTATTTTCAAATAGCCTGTTTTTGAGCTCACTGATTCTTTCTTCTCTTTGATTTTTCTTTTCTATTCATGTTTTCTTTCATGTTTTTAATTTTACTTAGTGTATATTTTAGCTTAAAGTTTTCTGCTTTATTTTTTAAAGGTTGCTTCTATCTCTCTGTTAAGTTTCTGTGCTAAAATATTGATTCCTTTCTCTGTGTTTTCAGGAAGCTCATTGAGTTTCCTTATCACAGCTGTTTTAAATTCTACATTGGAGACCTTGTCAATACTAACTACAACCTAGTTAGTCTCCAGAACCTTACTTTGATCATTAATTGAGGTCACAGTCCCCTGAAAGTTCTCGATGATTGTTGGTCAGTAACATTGTCTGCATATTGAATGTTTAGTTGTTCATTTTATTGTTATCTAGATTTATTTGTGACTGTCTCTTCAGAAATTTCATTTTCCCTGATCCTGAAATCACTTCCTGTATTTAATTACTAGATGGAGCCTTACGTCTAGATTTTCTGAAAATCCACTTTCGGTGTGTTGCTGTTGTTTTAACATAAAAGAATGATCCAAGCCCAGGTTTGTAGCTTGTTTGTTATGGACTGAGGAAGTATCTAGAGAGGGTAGTCCATCCTGGACAAGTCTTCCCTTGGGGTAGGCACAAACACCTTGTCCACAGACACTGGCTTTTAGTCAGGATTGAAGAACCAGATCCAAGTTCCTGTGGCATGTGTGTGTCCCCAGTGCCACAACACTGTCACACCCTGAATCTAAACCTGCTTGGACCAGTGCAGCACTGGGTAGGACCAAGACCTACAATGCTATGGATTGCTACTCATTGCCTAAGACTGCTGCGACCAGCCACAGGTGATACTGGCTGGAATACCAGTCCTATAGACTTGGTCTCAATGTGTCCACCTGGCTCTGGGGCTGTTCAAGATACTGTTTGTGGACAGTGGCCTTGAGATGGTTGAGATAAGAATTAATTTGTTAGGTTTCACCAGCCTAGCACTGAGTTCAAGGGTGTATTAGCTTTCCATTACTGTGACAAAATACTTGAGAAAATTATCATAGAGGAGGAAAGATTTATTTTGGCTCATGATTTTAGATGTTTCAGTCCATGGTTAATTGGCTCCATTGATTCTGGGCCTATGGCAAGGCAGAACATTATGGTGGGAAGCATGTGTGGTGGAACAAAGCTCCTAATCTCAAAGGAGCCAGAAAGGAGGGAGGGAGGCAGGGAGGGAGGCAGGGAGGGAGAGAGGCGGGGGAAGGGAAGGGGGACAAGATATATCCTTCAAGGACATGACCCCAGTGAGCTCTTCTTTCAACTTGGCACTATTTCCTGAAGTTTGCATCACTTTCCAATAGCACCAACAGCTAGGGACCAAATCTTCAACACCCGAGCTTTTGGGGAAAAGTCAGACACCAATCATAACACAGGGAAGTCCTGTGTTTACTACTCCACATACCTCCAGTGAATGGAGTTTTACTTCATATTGTGGTGCCTGAGGTTGGGACTGTGTTAGTGAAGGCAGTTCCTTGGCCTTCAAGGCCAATAGTAGGCTGGTTTGCAACTGAGCCTCATACCCTCAGACTTGGACAGAAGCGCCTGCAGCCCCCTGCTACAGCTGGTGGTGATGCAGGCTGAAACAGGAGTTTATTCCACTGGGATACAGGTCTCTGTCTAGTACAGGGCAGTTATTGAGTACCATCTGTGAGTGCTGTTCTGGTGACAGATGTGTTGCCTGAAGTTGGAAGACGGGTGTTGGAGTGAGTCCCCTGGCCACTAAGAATGATCTAATCTGGGTTGCACCTAAATCTCAAAGTGGCAAGGCCTATACAATATTGGGCATGGGGTGGGGTGGGTGTGTCCCAGACCTACTCCAAGGCCAGCAGTGTTTCAGGCTGAAACACTCATCTATCCCACCAGGATGCAGTTCACTACCCCATAGTTGCAGCACATTCAGAGACAATATGGGTGAGATGTTGCTTGGGTATAGAGACTTTTGGTTTCTGTATGATTCTTTATCTCACTGAGCAGGTGTGCTCAGTATTGAGTTCTAAGGCACAGTACAGAGAGAGAGAGAGAGAGAGAGAGAGAGAGAGAGAGAGAGAGGGGCCCTTCTATGCCCTTCTCCCCAGCATGTTGAGTCTTGCTCCCCACTCTGCTGCTTTTGATTGAAGTCAGGTTTTGAGAAACAGTCCCTTGGCCACTTGTCTAATATAGTTCCAGAGGTTGACTCTTACTGTAGCAACCTGGGAGTAGTCTGTTGAGCTTCACCCAACACTGGGTCTTGGTAACTGGTTTCAATGTGGTAGTCCTGATACTAGATTTCGTATCTAAACCCTGGGCTTAATTCTTTCTTCCTCTCCCAGCTGGAAGGGGTCTCTCTCCATGCTGAATTGCTTGGAGTTGAGGGAGTTGAGGGAGGGGTGATACAGTAACTCTTTGCTTCCTGCTCTTATCGTTGCATATTTTCTTTCTGTTATACAAAACCCAGGCACTGTGCTCTCTCACCTGGCCTTCAGCTCTTGTGAAAGTAGTTTGGTGTGAGAATAGCTATTCATTTGGTGTGTTTGTGAGAAGGTCATTGTAGGATCTCACTCAGCCACCGTCTTGCTCCACCTCTTGCTATTCTTTGAAGGTTAGTGTTTTCTAGGTCCCAATTCCAGTCTTCTTTACTTCTCATATTCTCCTTGGTTGACTTCCTTTGATCATATGATCCTCATGAGCTCTTCAACTTGAATGATTTCTAAAATCACTTTTTAATCTTGTGGTGCTTAATGTTAAGGGTCAATTTTACTGCATTAAAGAATATCCAGAACTCTGTAAAAGTATCATTTTAGGTATGTCTGGGAGGTCATTTCCAGTAGGTAGTATGTGAATGAGTGGAGCAGGTGAGCAAGTGTGTGTGTGGACACCATCCTATTAGCTAGGGGTCTGGAAAGAATAAATTTAGGCGACAAATTGGTTCTTTCTTCCTAGGAGTGGGACACACTTGTATCCTACCATGGACATCAGATTTCCAGGCTTTTTGGCCTTGTAATCCAGGGTTATACAGTAGCCTCCTCCTTAGGTTCTCAGCCTTTCAACCTAAAACACAGCTATACCTTTGGCCTCCCTGGTTCTGAGGCTTTCAGATATGGACTGAGCCAGACTACAGGTATGTTAGGGTCTCCAACCTATGTGGGACCTCTCAGCTACCCATTCCTCCAATAAATCCTCTTTTATCTTTCTATGTACATCTCTTATTAATTCTATCTTTCTGAAGAATTCTGAGTGATATATATCTTAATCATTTTTTTGTATATTCTGATGTCTTTAATATTACATTCTAGACACTTCCGTTTGAATGTTTGGTATTTCAGAGTCCATGCATCCCTATGTGAAACAAGCAATGCCATTTCCTATACTGGCCATCCCTAAACTGGTATGTGATTGTATTATATCTGTGAAAGATTGTACTAGGCATCAATCATACGATTATAATTATACCTCAAAATTTTATTTCACTTGTCCTTTATAATTTAGTCAGTCATCTTGTATTTTAGTTCTGCAACATCTGGAAAACATACTTTCTACCACTAATCTTGTCTCCATCACTAGTGTCCTAAGTTGGTGGTTAACAAACTTTAGTGTGCCTTAGCTAACATACAGATGACTGGGACAGAGTCTGTAGTTTGTGATTCAATAGATTTGAAATGGGGCATAAAAATTTGCATTTCTAACAACTTGCAAGGTGATTTTGATTTTGTTGGTTTGAGAACTACTCTTTGACAATCATTGTCCTAGATTTATTACAATAGCCACCTAATGAATTTCACTGCTTCCATTCAGGATTTCTTCCAAGTCATATTTCACACCATTGTCTTGATTCTAAAACATAAATCTGCTTAAAACCTGTAATTGCTCTTCATGGTATTTTGGACCAAGCAAGTGCCTGGCAATGCTCTGTGATTACTGTTTGCATAAACAAGAGAGGCATTAGAAAATGAGTAGGATTTACATAGGATGAGCAGTTGAGACACATTTTATTCTGGCATGGGGGTGAGGAGAGGAGGAGAGGGGAAGGACAGGGCACAGCATTAGTCAAAATAACATCATAAAAAGAATGCTAAATAAGTTTATATATATGTGTGTGTGTGTATGTATTCACATACATTCATACCTAGGTTAGTGAGAAAATCAACTTATTTGAGCAAAAGGATTATATTAGACTGTGATCTCTGCAAGGATAGAGAGGATTCAGTATCTTAAACATTTTATTTTGCCTACAGTGTTAAAGAAGTATAGATTTACTTTTATACATTCACCCATCTTGCATAGTTTGAATATTTGTTTTAGGATTCCTCCATGTAGCTTTTTAGAGCCCAAGAAATATATATTTATAGAATCTGTCTACTTATTCGGTTTGTGTATAGAAACTTTTCCATTAAAATTAGCTCAAGGACTTTATTTAGCTTTCCACCATAGTCAAGAATATATTTGCTCTATCCCTAGAGTCTTAATATTATGATTTCTTTATGAAAGAACTGTCATTTTCTTGAAGCTTCTCCTTCAAAGATCTTTTTATGTGGAGCATAGAAACTTGTCTCCTGAAATATTATTCATCTTATTTTGGAAATCCGTTATAAACTACTTTTCTCCTGTCCACAGAGGTGAATAAATTTAAGGAATATAAAAAAGTAAGGAAGATTTGGGTCTTCTAAGGATGACAGTTGGTCATTCTCTCCTAACAGCAGTGGATGTCAATTAGGGTATGTATCGGATTTTTATTTAAAAATACACATCTCCTTCTTCTCCTGCCTTATTTCTTCCCCAAGAGCTCACAATAGAGAGTAGGAACAACATCTATTTTGAAACTGCTTCCAAGGTAATTTTCTTGCACCCTCTTGAAGAGAACTGACAGTTTGTTGGGCCTCAGACTTTTGTTTTTTGTCAGACATAACATTTTTTCTTTCTTGAGTGGGGAACAATGTAGTGTTGCTGACCTGTAATTTGATCAATAGGGGCAATGAAAAAAAAATAACAATAAAAACTATCATACATTATCACCATGTCTTCCAAAAGGGGATATTTTAATGCAAAAAAAAAAATGTTGGTGGAACACACTCCCAGAATAAAGTATATGCCTTTAAATTGAATAAATTACACTTAATGAAAAATTCACTGCTTTGTCCTTACCTTGCAGGGGAATGTTGAAAATGTTATTGGACCAGCACTTTTCCTAGCATCTGGGTGCCATTGCCCTAGATAGCTGCCTCCAGGAAAGAAAGTTAAAATCACCTTTGCTTTCTTTACTCTTTATTTTAATTTGCCGTTTTAAAGCTTTGATTTCCATGTATGTCATAGCAGCCTATTTTTGGTTCAATTAAGCATTTCCTTTCCTGTTTTTCTCTGTTCTGCTCCAGGGGAACCATCCTAACTGCTAAGAATTCATGACATTAGATCAGATGGTCCTTTCTTTCTGTCCTTCATCCAGTGGCAAGTTTAAAACCCTTTGATGATTCAGCTCTATAATATTTAAAGTTCTGTTTCAAATCCTTCAAACTTAGGGGTTCAGGAAACTGCAAGCTGCGTGGGAAGGAAAGAGAAGAGTCTATTAAAATCTACAATCCTCTTAGCGACCCATTCACTGAATCTCGTAACAAATCTATTCAAGTTCTTCCCTCTGCTGAAAACAAAGGCAAAAGCAAGTGGGAAATAAAGCCCTACCAGGACCAATCTAAGAAGAGCCCACCCAGAAATAAGCCTTCTTAAGAGAGAATACTGAAAGGGCTACTTAGTTTGCACATTCTGAGCACTAGGGTCTCAAATCTAAGAGCTGAATGGGATCCAGCCAATTCCAGAAATTCTCCTTTTTATGTCCTGAAGGGACTCATTTCATTTAGGATTCTATGCATATTGGAAAACTGTTAAGGCTACCTTGTATACTGAAAGCTATGTACTGTTTGTACACTTATACCAAACTTCCAAGGCTATACAAGAGTTTTGAGATCAACTTATCTTTTCCTCTTCACTCATTGGCTACTGAACTTTGAAAAGGCATAGCGAAGGATATGACTGGATTTTAATCTGCACTTCCTTCCTCAGATAGCATTGTTCTCATTCATCCAGTTTAGCCAGACATATTCCATTAAATTTCCATTTTCTTTTCTTTTCTTTCTTTTTTATTAAATGTACTTACTCAAAAATTAATTATTAGGCACTGATTCTTTCACAACTGGTTTCTGTGAATGGCTTTCCTCCTTATAAACATTCTTGCTTATTGTTGGACCTTTATAATCCCCAGATGATTGCATCTCTAAGATCAACAACTTCAGTTTTTCTTTTTGGAGGGATCAGTGTCTTTCTATACACTACAGCAATAGTTTGTGAGGAGGGAGAATTCAATTCCTTTTGACAGGTGGACTGTCTTTCTCTTTGAATGAGAGCTGGAGATACATTTACCATTTCTGTAGGACATGATTACATCTACCTGCTTCTATTCTATACCTGTCCTCTGGTCTACCCCAAACCTCCCATGTAAGGGTAGCAGGAGGAGCAAGATGAGTAGAAGTTATGATGATGTATTAATGATAAGCATTTCTATATGCTTCCTATGTGCCAGGCACTATTCTAATGCTTTATTTTTTATTAACTGATTTAATACTTAAATAATTTTCTGCATTAAGTACTATTATGCTGCTTACAGAAAAGGTAACTGAGATAGAAAGAGACTAAGCCCAACTCACCCAGATCATGGCATAGGCAATAATATGCACAGAAGCTGTCTGGTCTAGATTCCAGTTTTCTAAAGGCTAATCTTTATAGAGAGAAAGCAAATAAGAAGGTTTGCTTTTCAACCATTTTGTTCCTCAAATCATGTTTGCTACACACACACACACACACACACACACACATTGCAGAAAATGAAGGTGGGACTAAGAGATGTTATAATAGAATAATAAAAACATCTTGCAAAATCTCTTGGGATCCTGGGGAAGCAGAGGTTTGGAATACACGGATTGGAAATTAGACACAGAATAATTTAAATATTGGTGTCACTTACCAGATGAGATTGTAGGCAAGTTTCTGAGTCTCAGTTTCTGTTTTCTCCTAGTTACACAGAATAAAACCCATTTCTCAAGGTGTTATAAACTATACAAAGAGGAAATGGCAGCTGAAAAACTAAATTAATAGCAGACCAGGAATCTTCTGCTATCTTTTCTAATATGTTTTTATATAATAAATGCATATATTACATTTACTGTTCTATGTCATTTACATGCACGCGTTAAATCCTCATATAACAATTCTGTGAAAATGACCTTTATTGTCCAAACTGCTTTACAAATGAAGAAGCTGAGGCACAGAAGTTTGCCTTGGGTCACAAATGTGGGATTAGCAGAGTTGGGATTCAAATCCAAGCCAACTGATACCCAGTCTATAATTTTAATTGTCATGCCATTCTGCTTAATCTTAGTTAAGTCATGGAATGAGGACTGTCTAGCATTTTAGCATACATGCTTTTACATAAAGATGGGGTAGTAAATGGGGGCTAATCCTGTTACTTAAGAGATTTATTTTTTTTCATACACTGAGGGTAGAGAAATTTAAAGTGTCTTATCCATCCTCAGTTTTTTTTTTTTTTTTTGGTATTTATTTCATAGTTGCTGTGATCTTAACTTTGGAATCTGACATGTGGGTTTGATCAAATGAAAATTTGGGGCTTCCCCCAGAAAATTTAGGACTAGTCTCACTATGACTTTTCCACACTGCAAATGATGTCATCATGCCAGTACCTCCACAATGATGAATAAGCTAAGCTCATACTGCATTATTCTCTTAGATAGGTAGAGAGGCTGTGGATAAGACTAAAATGGGATTTTCTGCTCGGTTTGTTAATGAAATATCTGAAAGCACTTTTCATAACAACAAAATGTTCCGACTCTGGTAACACACACAAATTCCAGCTGAGTGATCAAATTCTGCCTAATTAAAAATTCTCTAATTTCAGATTCTCTTTGTTTATGGTACTCTTTACCTTCTGTTCTAAATTGTTGTTTACTATGTTTTCCTGCTGCTAAGTTCTTCACTGCCATTTCTCCCTGGAGGTGGCTGTATACTGATAACAGTTAAAATAATTTTATATGTAAAGTATGCATAGAATATGTAAATATTTGTACTTTAACTCTGGAATAAATCTAAATTAAAATGTATAAATATATTCTTTTCAGAACTTCTCTCAAATGCCCTACATAATCAAAACTCCTTTTGAATATGAGTTGAAGATTGGACACACAGTTGTAATTATTTATTAATCATACATTTAATATTCCCCATGCTGCCATAAAATGTCTGAGGAGACATGCTGCTAAAAATAAACTTGCTCAGCATTGCAGTATAATGCAGACAATTTTCCCCAAGGAAAAAATAAAAAGAAACATATCTTTTCACCTCTTGCAAAGTAAATCACTAACAATTTGCTCATTTGAGCTGAGAAGTAATTAGTGGTGTGGGATAGAGGCCAAGCATATCAAGAACTTGAAAATATGCTCTGCTCATGTACTAATATGCCCATTTTGAATTTTGCTGTAGTTTCTTTACATTTTGTAAATTTGTGACCTTTACAATTGGTCACAACCTTAATAACTTACTTTCTGAATACAGTAATTTAAAAATAATGACCACATTTTACATAGATAAAAATTGTATGAATTTTAAAATACACCTAAGCCAATTAATGTCTGTGTTATTATTATTTGTGCTTTTGGATGACACCTTAATCTGACCTTTTTTCTCTTTCTCAGTGAAACTGAACCTGAAACGGCAGAGGACCCATACCAGCCTCTGAGTATCATGATGCTAACAGCCAGTGGCCAAGGTTTCATGAGTTAATCCTAGTTTTAAAACCCCAGCATTTTGCAAGGATCAAAGTGGCACTGAGATCATCTGATTTTCTCTCCTGAGGTGATGTGGAAGCATTTAAATGATAGCATGATTCAATCTTTCAAACCTTAAAGATAGATTAGTGTAGTCTCCTTAGGCATTTTTTTTTTTTTAATTTAACCACCTGAAAGTAAAATGAATACATAATCTAATGTACAATCTCATCTTTTGTTTCAGGCAGGTTGGAAAATTAGCTGATTTTTACTTCTGTGTCTAATTGTGTTGATGGGTCATTGTGCAATCATAGAATATGAGAACTGGAGATGCTATGGATTTCTGATTCTGGATACATAAAAGGCAGTCATTTAGCCTGATGGAAGTGGGTCTGGAATACGATAAATAAGTGGTCATGGTCTTATCAGTCAGTCTTGGCTTGAAGTTGTCATTTTATAAGTGTTCTTGGTCCTATCTCCTGCTCATGGTGAATCATTTTTGTTTTTTTTAAAGGAGTGTTTATAATATTAAAATATATAAAATATATAACACATATTATGGTGTTCCAAGAAATGTAAGTGGTGCACCAAGAAACAAGTTTGGAAAGCAAAATTGGCAATTTTGAGATGTGATACTATTTAGTGCTGTAAATAGAGTAGGTAAATGTTAGTTTTTTGAACATTACTTCATAGTACTATCATTTTTAATAATACTATCATATGTTTGAATATTTGCTAAAGGCTATAGTTTTTAAAAATACTTTAACAGAGGAATCACAGAGAGAAAAAAGATGCAAATGTTGTGGAATACTTTAAATGAAATCAGTACTTAATTGATTTAAAATATAAATTACCAAAAGCAAAATGACCTCAATGATGAATCTCAGAGCATGGACTCGAGATATTTTTATCCTTAAAAAAGGAAATGGTCTTATATGAAATAACATATATAAGATACTTTTGGAACCAATCTTAAAATTTGATAAGAATAAATCTCAAATGAAAGAAAGTGTTTTATGTCATTATATTAGTTATGAAATAAAATTCAAGACTACTAAGGGAATTAATACATCATATATGTTAGAATTTTAAGAATAAAAACTTTTGCTGGACGTGGTAGTGCTCACCTATAATCCCAGCGGCTTGGGAGGCTGAGGCAGGAGGATTGTGAGTTCAAAGCCAGCCTCAGAAAAAGTGAGGTTCTAAGCACTCAATGAGACCCTGTCTCTAAATAAAATACAAAATAAGGTTGGGGATGTGGCTTAGTGGTAGAAAAACCCCTGGTACCAAAATAATAATAATAATAATAATAATAATAATAATAATAATATAATAATAATAATAACTTTAAATGTTAAATGTTTATGTTATTGTCTTAATTTTTTTAAATTTTTATTTTTTTTAATTATTATTACCTTAATTTAGGATTTGCCATTATTTAATGTCTACATGGTAAAGGTCATTGGAATGTTATTGAAATATATAATAATATATTACACTGTAATAATAAATAAAAAGCATACATTTATTATTAGAACCTTTTAAAAGTAGAAAAAACTAACAATTTTAATAAAATCTTATGTAGAACATAATTTTCTATGTACTATTATGTTGTAGACTATTATTTTAAGACATGCAAATATATGAAAAATAGTAACTTGTGACTTCAAGTTATGAAATAATTTCAATATGATTAGCTACTTCAGAAATTATTACTGAATATTTTTCTGTATAAAATTGTTATGAATTCCGATACATACAATATGTTTGCTCTAAATATATGAGTTACAACATGGATTAACCTTAAGTATATGATATTAAATGAAATAAACTACGTATAAAGGCAAATGTTATATGATTCCATTTATATGTGATACTTAGAATAGGCAAATTCATAAAAAAAAGTAGAACAAAAGTTACCCAAAGCTGTCTTCAAATAAAATGCAAAATTAGATTGGGGATGTGGTTCAGTGGTAGAAAGCCCCTGCCTATACCAAATAATAATGATAATAATAGTAATTTTAATTTTATTTTTAAAAATTAGGATAGTGTGGAATTATTATTTAATTGCTAAAGAGATTCTGATTGGGATGGTGAAAAATCTTTTGGAAAAGGCTAGTGGTTATGGTTGCACAACACTGTGGTTATACTTTATACCACTGATTGTACACCAAAAATAGCTGAATGGTAAATTCTTTTATATATATTACATATATTTAACATATAAAATATTATACATTTATTTTTTTAGAGACAACAAAAATAAATATCCAAATTAACAGTCTACAAAGACTGGGTTAAAAGATGATGATGCAACACATATAGCTGCAGAAGATGCCTGTATGAGTCATTTTGTGAGACATGACTTTTTATTTAGATCAAAAGATTATTGTAAATTAATCTTGCCATGATGATGAGATTTCTGTGTAGATAGAAGGAATGAAGTAGTAACTATTAATATGTCACTCCTATAGTACAAGAACTTCATAAATAATTAAACATACATATTTGTCATTTCCATAGCAGAAGTTCATAGAAGCATGTGTCATCAAATGTTGAATAGACAATTTAGCTACAATCCAGATATCATTTTACTTATTTTTAATTTGATTAATGAAATTTAAGTTAAAACTTGGAAGTTCATTCTGTTTCAAGTGAAATATGTTATTTAGAATACTCTTGCTAGTCCATTTATAAAAAGCACATTGAAGTAGTCAGGCAGTTTGGTTATACACCTGTAATCCCAGCTGAGGCAGAAGGATCGAGAGTTTAAAGACAGATACAGCAAAAACAAGGTGCTAAGCAACTCAGTGAGACCTTGTCTCTAAACAAAATATATTTTTTAAAACTGGCTGGGGATGTGGCTCGGTGGTTAAGCACCCTATGTTCAATCCCCGGTACAAAAAAAAAAAATTGAAGGTACAAATTTTGTTCATGATGATAATATGACTACAAATTTTGTGTAGCACAATGTATAAAAAAACAACATAATTTATTGATAAATTAGGAAAACCACAGAGCAGACATGCACAAGAAGTTTGTTATAGTATATGGATAACTTACAATCCAAACTATAATATTCTACTACTTTGTAATTATACAAAATTTATAAATATAAATACACAGGATTATTGAACTATAAAATTTTTATGAAAGAATTTCTGTTGAACACCCACAATAAGGATACCATTATGGTAATATATGTTTTCTTTATTTAAGGCTACTGCCCATTATTCAATTTTAGAAAAGTTTGAGTTCATGGAGAATAATTTTGTAAGTCATTTTAATATTCTAAAGTTCAATTTATCTTTATTTTGTAATAAAATTCCTTAATATTTTATAGTTTCAAGTTGTCAAACTCAACTGGAAGTATCTAATCACAGTATAAGGGTACAATTTCAAATTTTGAAGGTTTGGGGGGAATTTCAATTAGTGAAAAAGCAACCAAACATAGATACTAAAATTGACCAATAAAAGAGGGAAATGAACAACTTAAGCGATCAGAATGTAAATGTTGTGCATGATTTAACTTTAAAATTTTGTAATTATATTTCAGAGTATCTTATCTGATGGGAAGAATTTTTTGATGTAGCTTCTGATTTTACTTGTGCATGTTTATATTCTTTATCATAAAGTCAATTGAAAGCATTAATGATTTCATAGAAATATTCAAAAGAATTTGAATATTTCAATTTATTGATGTTTTACTTATAAAATATTTGCTGAGTATCATTCCTTTGAATGAGGCAAAACACAGTACCATGAAAATAGTTGGGCTGAAATATCTCTACATTTAAATGTGAAAAACTAAAATTTAGACTATTCTGAATTGAGTAGAATTTGTTCTGAACATACTGTATATATTCCTTTGAATTTACAGATAATATATTTTTCATATATTTTCTGAAATATTGCCCCAATTAGAAGAGTTCATTGAAATTATCAAGAATGTCTAATTTATTGACCACAAATGTAATTTTGAGGATAATTGTATGCAGTTTTATGAAAAATTAAATCAAAATGCATGCTGAAAACACGTGCTTTAGAAATAATAGTAGTGAAATGATAGTTAAATTATGCAAAAATATAACAAGGATAATTATTGTTTATGTTATTTTTAATGCTCAGTTAACCATTTTAAATATTTCATTTTGCTTTAAATGAAATATGTAACATATTTTTTTATTTTTCAAAAATAATTTCATTTTTGTAATAGTTTTATGTGGAGCAATTTCCTAGGCCTACCAATAAAAGTGAAACCAATTTTAGTTAATAAATATTTAAAAATTTATATTTGAGTTAAAGTCTTTTTTCATTTCTGTATTAGTCAAGGTTCTCTAGAGGAACAGAATCAATAGGAAATATGATTATAAAAAGGGAATTTATTAGATTGGCTTACATAACCGACCAGAGCTGGATAGTTCATGATGGCTATCTGCAGGCAGGAGAGCTGGAGGAACCCGTTACTACATAGTCCAAGAAGCTGAAGCCTCAGAACAAGAGGTATCTGCTACCCCAGACAGAGACTGAAGGCTTCTGGAAACTCCCTAGAGAATCACTGCAGAATCTGCTTTGGAAAAGTGAAGGAGATGAGTCTGATGACCTCAGGTGATCATAATAGCAATCAAGAACCCATTCAAGGACAAAGGAGCTTGCATCTGCTGCTGCTTCCCTGTTCTTCCAATTTTTATTCCTATTGGATAGTGCTGTCCATGTTTAGGAAGGGTCTCCACATCAGTTCACTATTTCACATGCCCATCATTCCTAGACATACCCTCATTGACACAACCAGAAGCCTCTTAATTTTCAGGATCTGTTAATCCAATCAATCGAGTTGACAATTCAGATTAACCATTATAATTCTCAAAAATGATGTGTTGGAACAAACTTCTGTTGGACAGAATATGATTATGTATGTGGTAATATTATAATTCCCATTTTAGATAGAAGAAAATGAAGCCAGAGTCTAATAACCTTACCAGAGTAACATTGCTAGTATGTGTTAAAGTAATCTTTCAAAAAAAAACTTAAAATGTGGTAAGAACTATCATCCATTGACTATTTCCTATGGGTTGAGGAATATATTTGGTGCATAATATGTATTACTTGTTTCTCATAAGAATCCCATAAAGTAGTTCAGGATTATTTTTATCCTTATAAACAAAGAAACAGAGGCTTATTGACATAAGGTGCCCAAGATAATTAGCTAGTAAGTATAAAAAGGGGATTCTGTTTTTCTGTGTGACTTCAGACTCACAATTCATAATCTCCTCTTCTCTTCTCTTCTCTTCTCTTCTCTTCTCTTCTCTTCAGTACTGGGAATTGAACCTAGGAGCACTTAACCCTACCCAGTCCTTTTCCACTTTTTATTTTGAGATAGGGTCTTATTGCACAGTGTGATCCAAACCTGCAATCCTCCTGCCTCAGCCTCCACAGTAGTTGGGTTTACAGGCATGCATCACCATGCCTGGCTCACATCCATTCTTAATGTAGATTTTAAAAGATTCTTAAGAAAACATTAGATGCTCAGAAAAAATACATTAATCATTGCCCTGAAGATAAAGAAACCAAGTTGAACTAATCTAAAAGAATGAGAAGATCAATATTGCTAGCATGTTAAGAGAAAGTTATAAATAAACAAATTAATTAAAAATCTAAGATCTACAACCTACTAGCAGATTAAGCTTCAGGTTCATTTTTATGGTCCATGCATTTTGGTATCTATCCTTATCAACAAAATGACCAAAATAATAACTATCTTAAGAGTGGTTTAAAAATGAACTAGTAATTTAAAAAGCTTAGACTAGTACTTTGACCATATAAGTACTCAGTAAATATTATGTTATCATTATTTTTATTAATAATAAAATACAGCTGCAGTTCTTTGAGAAATGGTTTCCACTGAGACCAGAGATGATGCCGGTGTTGAAAATAAAGATCAGGGTCCTGTTCCCCGGATATTGAAGATTGAACACCTGAGAAATGCTAGGACTAGAGACAAAAGTTTCATTTAAAGGTTAGAAGAGAGAGAGAGAGAGAGAGAGAGAGAGAGAGAGAGAGAGAGGAGGAAAGAGAGAGAGATGGAGTCCAATTCTGATACCCAAGGAATGGAGGGTATCTTGCCCCTTTTATCCTTTCTTCTCATGCCCCCTCCTCCTTTCATCCTAGGTAATCAAAAGGTGGTGTAACCAAGGGCCACCCAGGGGGTATTAATAACGCTTTGCTGAGAGGAACAATTCTCTGGAGGCTGGTAACCTTGGCAACAGGTAGAGGAGGCCAAGTGCTCTGGAGGTATTAGCATTTTATTTCCTTTTGAATCAGCCCCCATCATCCTGACCCAATCATTCATTATCTACACTGACTGTCCTTTTTGCCGCCCTGACCTCACCATTACCACATTATTCTACTTTAAACTAGTCTGATAGCAAGTTGGTATAGTTTGTCTTTACATAATATGTTTCAAATGTTTTAATTTGATGATAAAGTTATTTAGCATTAAACTTTGTGGAAGTGAGGGGTGAATTTAGTAATTGGATCTTATTAATGACACTGAATTAAATTTTTTTTTGTGTGATGTCTTTCAAAGGAATAAATTGCAAGTTAAAGCTATTTCTTCCCTATTTCTCCAAAGGCTAACAAGTGGTTTGGGAACAATGTAGTACACTGTAACAGTATGTGAGATGAGAATCAAAAAACCCCACATTTCTAGAAATGTGAATTTTAGCTACTCTCTTATCTTTCTAAGCCTTAGTTTCATTACCTGCTAACAAAAATGATGTTTGGAAGGTCAAATTCAACAGCAAAATAGAGACACATTGTAAACAGGAAAACTTTCCAGGTGATGATGCCATGTTTCAAACCTTTATAAATTCAGGTATTATATGAGATACAAGCACTAAATGTTTTATATTTCTAATGCAGATTAACCATTATAATTCAGATTAACCATTATAATTCTCAAAAATGATGTGTTGGAACAAACTTCTGTCTATGCACATAGTCAGCATAGTTATTGAACCATTACCAAGGGTAAGTAGTTTAATCTGCTTAAGTTGCCTGTAATGAACTATTTTTGTTATTTGGTTCAGAAACTCATGTATATTAAATAACTGGCTATGATGCAGACACCACATTATAATGGGGAATAAAACAGAAAGTGTTCCTGCTTCATGGAGTTCACTATCTATCACTAGAATTGGACATACACACATACACACACACACACACACAAAAAAAAAAAACACGATTACATAATTGTTCATTGTGATAACTTCTCTGCAGAATCCAGAATCCCACGGAACTGAATTATGTGGGAGAGAATGACATCTAGGGGGTGGTAGATAATTTGGTTAAGAGAGTTGGCGGTACAACCTTTGAACTTAACTCCACAGATGAGCTGATTTTAGCCAAGTGAAGACTCTTAATTGATGAGTGGGAAGAAGTGAAGGAAATGTCCAGACAGAAGAAATACCATAAGTGGGGGGCAGGTCAATGCTTGGTGTTTTCTAGGAACTAAAATGAGCTTGCAGCATAAAATATGAGATGAGACTGAAGATCTGGACAAAGTCCAGATTCTTCAGAGCTTGGGGATGTGTTAATAAGGTTGGATTTCATTTTTAATTGAAAGGGAAAGCCATCGAAAAGCCTAGTGGTAGAAGGAATAAGTATTCCATACAGGGCAAGTTTGTTTGCAGTGAACTTGACACATGTAAATGACTGAGTGAGGTAGTTGGATGGATTTGAGTCTGTGCTCCTGGGGATCAGGACTGGCAATGCCAATTTTAGGAGTCATTAGTGGATCATCTTCAAGGTCATGGGAATGAATGAGACTTTCTAGGGAGACTGTGAGAAGGGAACAAGTACTCTGTCTGAAACCAAGGACCTTTAAATTGAGAATTTTTTTTAAAAAAGAATTAACTGGAGAAGATGACTGAAAAAACAGTTGTCAAAGAAATAGAAGAAAGTATGGTGTCAAAGATTGAATGAAGGCTGTGTTTGGAGAATCAACTGGATCAAATGTTTAAAAATAATTATGGAGGTCAGTGTTAACTTTACCAAGCATGTATTACATGGAATTTTGCTAGCATGTGACACATGTGTGATGGTGAAAGGCAAACAGAAGTTCAGGAGTAAAGTTAGGCCAAGAACAAAATTCTAAAAACAAAAGTTTTTTGCCCTGCCGGTTGGAACACTGAGGCAGGAGAATTCCTTGTTCTAAGCCAGCCTCAGCAACTTAGTGAGGCCCCAAGCAACTTAGTGAGACCCTGTCTCAAAATTTAAAAATTAAAAAAGGGCTGAGGATGCTGTTCAGTGGTTGAGCACCACTGGGTTCAATCCTGGTACCAAATAAATAAATAAATACAGTTTTGAATAAAGTCAGAGAACTATAGATATTTTTCTCTTCCTCTCAAAGGTTGGAAATAGAAGAACATACCTAATTGTTAATACCTAATTGAGAGGACAGTGGTGAAGTGACGGAGAGAGAAAGAACAACCAAGAAATAAATTACTCTGGAAAGCAAGAAGGACTCTTTGTTGGGACTCATTTAATGGCCATAAATACATGGTGACACAAATCTGCTTAGTTTTATAAATCTCCATATATATTCAGCTTCAAGAGTACAGAATCCACCCAACTGGGTTTACCCAGCTTAGTGTTTTTCAGAGCAGTACAAGAGAGGGAGAGGAGTCCATCCAACAACAGGAGTTTGCAAGGGAGTCATAATTAGTTGTGCCTAGGGCTTTTGGTAATAGACTGACACAGACTTGACATTTTTGACAGCATCTTGTGTGGCCCAATCTACTCTGTAGATGTGCCCTGTGATGTATGCTCAATTTGAAGGTTAATATTTACTTGTTTCTTTATTGCATCTTTCCCAGATGCCTTGATGGGAACATTTTAGCAGCTAAAATGGAGAGCCATTTCTTCTCATTGGCATTCCTCTCTTCAAAAAAAATCAAGTAATCTAACTTGTAAGGATAAATAATTGTATGGGTCTCTGTAAAACTTACTTTCATGTTGAATTCTAAAATTCTTGTCTTGTAAACCTCTTTTAAAAATTTCTTTCTGAGTTGGCCCTCATGTGAAGATGTGAGCTAAGACTAAGGCATGGTGGCCGTCAAGAACAACCTTAGGCTGAGAGGAAAAGTGGGCAATGGCCCTGGGGCTCCTGCATCTACTTTAACATTTCTAATAGCAAAGTCGAGTTTGCTACTTCCAGAAACTTCCTCGTTATTTGATATTATGGGTGCTTGCTTGCCTTGCTGGGTGAAAAAATGTTCCAAATTTGCTTCAAGAAATTTAAAAATATGACTTTAAATATGAATATGTTAGGTTAGGGCATACATGTAAAAGAAGTAATCTTTCATATTTTGGAGGCTAATATTTCCCTGCTGGCAACTTATTCTTTCATAAGTCATACTTTGAACAGAATCTTTTAGATGAACTATCTAGTCTCCTACACACACACACACACACACACACACACCACATATTCCCCTAGAAAACTCCCTCCTTTCCATCTATAACAATCCATCCAGCAAATACTCCTTTGATCTTAGACCTGAATGAGAGTTTGAACTCAGCCACCACTGTCTAGTGATAGCACAAGGATGACACAAGGTGACAACACCTTGAGGGGGTGGGGAGAAGGCTTTTCAAATAGGGAAGCCTTCCTTGTGCAACTAGTCTTTCTAGATATTTATGATTTAATTGGATGTTTTGGTATTTCCTCTTCCTGCCCAGTATAACAAAATTTTACAGAGTGTTCACTGTCTCTGGTTGTTATAAGGTTAAGATAATTTTATTCTATGATTAATACATACATAATAATTAATACATACATAATACATAATTAATACATATATAATAATACATACTTTTACAAAAATCTGCAAGCAATTTAATATTTGTTCATATACATGCATATATTTATATTTTAACTTTCTTCATTCTTTTCTCTACCTGTGGGTATTATAGTCCATATTTGGAAAATGGAAGGCAGTTGTTCACAAATTCTTGGAGAGATAATTGATAAATACTGAATAAGTGACCCTTAAATTATCTTATTTAATTCTGACAATAACCCTTGAGAGGTGGAGGTACTGTCAACATGATTATGTAGATATCATACATGACAAAATGAAGACAGGAAGAGTTTAGGAGCTTAAGTAACCAGCTTACAATGACAAAATGAGTAAGTGGTAAAAGCAGGATTCAATCCCAAGGCTTTCTATTCTAATTTCTGTGTTCCTTCTATTAAGACTCACTGCCTTTCCAAAGCAGCACTGTAGTGACGAGGCAAGCCATGTGGCTGCTTTAGGTGGAGATAGGGAGATAGAAGATAAGAGTTGGGGGCCTGGTATGAGCTTCCCTTTAGAAAAACCTTTGGAGGAAGTGGTCCTTAGTACAGAAGTCCACGACTTGAGCCATATCTGCCTTTCTTCTGGAAGGGTCGTTTTTTGTTGTTGTTGTTTTGCTGTGACTTATTTTATAGGATTTTGGGATATTTTAAAGAGAATATTTGTAAGAACAAATCATGAAGAAGGCATATGATGATAGAACAGGCATTATAATGCAGCAGTTTAGTCCTAAATTAATAACCCCTAACTATAAATGTTATACCATTTATAAGGCCTTTTTTTTTTCACCAGAGGGAAAGTATTTATTTGTCATATAAACATGTGTGATGTACACAGTTAGTAAAACTGATAGTATTAATAAAAATCTTAATAGGCTTCATGATTAGAATAAAATGATATTTTGATCCAAATCCCTAATTAGAACAGTACATTTACCAACTGTTCTCATGGGAGATGGAGCCAGGATTCATCATTTAAAGTAATACCTAATTAATCCTTCTTTCTAACAGATGTCAGCCTTATTTTCAAATCTTTTGTAGACAATGACTTGCTGTATGAATCTTAATTGTCTGTCTTGGGTTATTTATTTTTTAGCATTATACTATAGTGGGTAAATAAAAGAGATATAGATAATAATTTTAACTGTGATTTGAGTCTCTTCAGCTGCTATATTGGAGATATGGAATGTTGAATACCACAAATACATTCGTGATTACATCAGAATCAATTTAAAATAGAGCGCAGTAGTAAACCTGCTCTTCACAGTATACTGGGCAGGGAGTTAGGAGACCAGAAGTCTAGTCATGATTCTGCCATGTATTGCATCAACTCCAGCAATTCATCCTATGACTTTGGACCTCAGATATACTGCATTTGCTTTATGAAACCACTGGACCAAGTGCTAGAGTCCCTTTCAAGATGAAGATTTATTATCATTTAAAAAAGTATGTTTTTGTAATTCAAAATCCATTTTAACTTACTCTGTGTATATGTATGTACATGCATATGCATCTGAAGAGAAACGTATGCTTACTCATAGCTCTCTTTCTACCTATCTTTAATATTTAGAATTCATCTCATACTGTCATTTGATGAAAGAGAGGAGCAAAATAGTGACAGTTGACAAAGTTACATATGCTTGTAGACCTATACTATTTATTATTGGGATAAAGAGGACCACTATTTACCAGTAGATTTCAGCGTGTATCTGTGGGAAGAATATTATATGCTGAATGCTTTTTCCTTAATGAGTTAGGAAAAATCAATTATGACAGAAATGGAGGATATTTAGCATTAACTCCTATCAATGCTTCCTTACTAAAGTCAAGCATATTTGTGTTCCAGGAATAATGTGCCAAAAATGGCAAAATAATAATAGAAAAAATATAGAATAGATATGCAAAAAAATCAGTGTCAGTATGTGCACTAACAATTAATGGTAACAGCCTATAAATAGGAACTCATGTATCACTACTGTTAAGGATTTGAACAATGTGATTTGTATTTGGAGGAAGATTATAAAATTTAACCTGTATGAGTCTGTTGGCTTTGAATGCTCTCTACATTGTTTAACAAAACCCCATGAATTTGGAAGCATTTATTATGTGAAAATGGCTAATAATAGCTGATCTTGTTTACAATTATCAGGAGCTCACTGTATACAAGTCTCTAAAACTTCCTAATAACAGCCACCCTTCTTTCAGTGATACTCCTCTTCAACTTATTTTCTAGACTTTAGCCAATGTGATGTTTTAAAATCATATACATAGCACAGCTGCTAAACCTAATACCTCTTTATTACTTTTGGATAAAGTGCAAGTTCTTTCATATGCTCACCAGTTCTGCTCTCTGCTTACCCACCTGGTCCTAAATTCAAATTCAGTATCACCTCCTTACATCTTAGGTTGCTTTTACCTTTACTGGTCTAAGACCTTCACACTTTCATTTAAAAGTTTTTCACTAATCACTTCCTAAATGATTGTTACTTCTAGATAGAGTGGTGAATAAGACCAACAAAGTTTTTGCCCTGAGGTTTGGAGAGACATTTCACAAACAGAGAAGAAGTTATATTTTGTGATGGTGCTGAGTTCTATGAAGGGAAGAGGGAAATGAGGCAGATAGCTAATGGATGTTGACCTACTGTGGCCTATAGGGCTGCCTGTGTTGTCAGGTACCTGGGATGCTCTTACACTCTTCCTCAGCCATCTCATTCCACTTTCTAGCCCGGGCCTGGTTAACTTCTACTTACATTTCAAGTCTTTGCTTAGTTGTTGCTTGGTTGGAAGTCTTTTCTTGAATTCTCTCAGGTGCCTCTCCACCCTACATGCCCCCAGGTCCTCTGTGCTTGCTCTTTTGAAATACTTACCACACTTTAAATTATTAAATTCAATCCCTATGCTGTAAGTTCTATGAGTAAGAACCACTTATATCTGGGTGATATCTCTGTAAAAAAGACAGACCCATAAGTTCCCCACTCTATGGAGCTTATAGTCATATTAGTGCTTGGGAAAATTACATAATTAAAGGAGTAAAATAATATCAGTTAGGAACAAGGGTTTATATCAATATTTAATTGATCATTTTGATCATACATTTACCAAAAAGGTATAGTTTTTTAAGAATCTACAATGGAAAAATATTCCCCGCTCTGTAATTTCAGCAATAACTTCCATGAGAAAGTGAAAAGCTGAGGCTTGTATCTTAGTCTAATTTCTATTGCTATTAAAAACAAACAAACAAACAAACAAACAAAAAACAGAGACTGGGAAATCTATAAAAAAGAGAGTTTTATTTATTTCATAGTTCTGGAGGTGGAGGGTTCAAGAGGTATCTGGTGAGACCCTTCTTGCTGTACCATAACATGAGAATCTCAGGGATAGACGGAGCAAGTGTATCAGCTATGGTCTCTCTCCTCATAAAGTCACTAATGTTGTTATGAGAGATCCACTCTCATGACTTTATCTAATCCTAAGTACCTCTCAAATGCCCAACCTCCAAATGTCCATTCACACATGAATTTGAGGAATAAGCTTCCAACACATGAACATTTGGGTAACATTAAAAACACAGCAGCCTGGGTGGTGAGAGTTATCTCGTAAAGATTTTACTTGACTAGATGAGAAAATCTCTCAGCATAGCATGGTGAGAGTGATAGAGACCAAGTTCAGGGTGATAATTAAACTGGGAGTCAGAGGGGTTTCCCTAAGGACATAAAATTTGAGCTGAGAATGGCAAGAAGGATAATTAGCATGGGGATAGTGATCTAAGGGAAGAGTAGAGAGAAATGAGTCCTGAAAAGTAGGCAAAGGCCAGATCACAGAGTGTCTTTATGGCCGTTGCAAGGAACTTGGCCATTATTCTATGTGCACTAAAAAACCTGGGGGATTTCAGACTGAAAAGTGGCATATCACTTAAATTTTAATGTTTCTCTGGATGTTGTCTAAGCAAAATATTTCAGGAGACAGGAGAACAAAGAACAAGAAGAGTTGAAAGATCATAAGTAACGTAAGTGACTCCCTCTGTAAAATAAATGAAAGTTCATTCCTAATGAGGAAATGCTTTTGGCCTATCATAGCAGTGATACATGGGGAAGACAAATAAATATGTTTTCCTTTTCTTCATTTAAAAGTCAAGTCCTCCATTTGAGAATTAATATTTGAACTCACCAATAGCTATTGATTTAAGAGCAGTGATGAGCATTTCATGGGGGCCTACTATCTGTCAGGCACCATGCCGGGTGCAGAGGCCAAAGTAGGAAATAGGGCAGACCAAATTCTCTTTTTTAGGCATCTTACATTAGAAAAGATAGAAATGAAACACATGATTGCACAAAAAAAGTTATATGACATTAATTTTGATGAATCCTGCAAATGACAAAAATCTTTAAAACACGTAACAGCAAGTCATTTTCTAATTGGAAGTTTTAGGGAGGGGTTTCAGAATGGCATTGCATTATAGAACTGATGGTGCACTTTAGTTACACAATTATTTATTTGACTTGACGTTTTCAAAGGTGACAGCTTTCAGAAAAAGTCTTGATAGGAATTGGAAAGAGAACTCATGAGGCAAAATTTGGCCAGAGGTAAGAAATCCTATGCCAGGAACTCAGATAAATAGCATATGGGCATTGTGATCTATGATGGGGCAAGGGAGATTTGCAAGTTCACGGATCATTCTAGGCAATAGACTATGCATACATTCCAGAGGGTGGAGGGGAGTTACATGTTTATTACTTCACACTTACTCTTTTTGGCTTCTAAGATGTTATGGGTGTAAGTGGAGGGAAAAGGGTTTAGACACAGGAATGTTGGATTTGTAGATGGTTTAAGAATCTGGTTAGCTTTTTCAGTTAGGGTGAATTGAGCAGTTCCAGATTCAAATTATTAAATGATAATTTCTCCTTGCTAGTATTTGTAAAAAACTAAAGATCTGTTTACAGTTCATTTACAGGTGCCCTCATCATACTATGAACATTAAAATATAAATTACATTTCCAAAATCTACACTGATTTATAGACAAAATACTCAAAAAGATATAAAACATTGTATTGATTTGTGTGTAATTATCTCAAAATAATTTACCTGAAAAAAGTTATATAAATTCAAGCAGGATAAGAAATTCCAGAATGTAAGGTAGCTAGTGCTCTATCCCAATTTTGCTATTTTCCCAAACTTTCAGATTAAAATGAAAGTAGAAAGTGTTCAAAATACAGCCTTGATCAAACACCTTGTATGTTAGAAAGAGAATACCAAAATAAAAGTTTGGAGTCCATACTTTCATTTGTCAAATCCATCTTAAGCACATTAAAAAACAAATAAAACAGCAATAAACAAAGAAAAGCCCAAGTCCATCCTCAAGAAAAATATTTTTGCATTTAAGAACTCTTCACTGGGAAGGATTTTTCTCTAGCTACATTCATTTTCTGGCCCTCCTGCTTGCATTTAGAGATGGCCAAGTTGACAGTGTTCCTTCCTGTATGCTGATATGGCTGAAAATCCCAGCGGCCAATCAGTAGTTTTTGCACACTCTGGTTTCCAGTCCAGTGTCCTTTGAGCAAGGATTCTAAGTGCAGCTTGCCAAGCCAGCTCTGTGGGTGGTCTTGGCCTCAAAGTCAGAGCCACGTCAAACTGAATTGTTTCACCTCTGATCATGGAGCTCCTCCTTGTCCTACAGGCTGCTCTGCCTTCTCTGTGCCCTACAAGGTTATCGTCCTTGAAACTGGGTCACTGGAAACATTTTTCTTGCTTGCTGCACATAAGCCAAATCTCCTTCAGTTCTCTCTACTTGTTCTTCTAATCACCTGGAATATTCCATTCTTTCCTGGGAGAGGAAAGTTTAACTTTTAAAAAATGTTCATAAAGACAAAGCTTTGTCATTTGGAGATGCTCAGCCTTAACAATGAGTCAGGACCTAAGGCTTTTCCTTCACTGAAATCACACTCACTGGGAGAGTATACAGCACGGCAAACCTGTGGCTTAACTAACTGCATGGGGGCTTACCATCCCATGTGCTGTTTGAGGACAGTCTCTCATCTTCTGCTGTCAACTTGGTGTCCATATTATGTATACTCACAAGAGTGCAAGAAAGATCCTTCTTCAAAGGCAAAGTTGAATCTTACTCTGATCTGGTACTTTCTTTTATTCATTCCCCTTCCATGATTTGGGCTCTTTGAACTTCTTAGAGGGAGCATCGGATTAACCTGGATTTTTTTTTTTCCTGCTCTTCAGTACAATGTTTAGATGTAAAATGTCTACCAAACTGTCTGACACATAATAGATGGTGATTAAATTATACCTTTATCTCATTTCTTCTAATTCACTCCTTTTTAAAAATAATTGAAATATTAATTTTTCTCTTAATGATTTTTATAATATACCATTACCTTCCACATTATTTTAAATCAGTGGAATTAAAATAGCATACTTAATATGGAAAGATCTAGAGTTCATCAGAGAACAGAGTTAGGACTGGATTTCTTTGTTTGCAGCTTTTACAATTATAGGAAAAGGAATATACTTAAAGAATGAATTCATCCTTTTTAAATTGAAAATAGTAATTTTTTTTGCTATTTTTATAGGAGGAATCTTTGAATCAATAAGTAAATCATACATTTTAAGGTCTTCTTGAAGTGACAATTCATGTTACAAAAATCTCTCAATAATAAATAACTTTAAAAGGTTTTACCATTAGTTTCTATAAATATTGTTTTTAAACTACTATATATGAAAAAAAATCCCTCTTATTTCATTGTTTCAGGAAGGCCTCTTCCCTCCTAAAGGGAGATGTTTTTATCCACTCCTAATGGCCAAACCAACTCTTTAGATAAGTGGCCTTTTGGAGAACCAACTATGTTACCATTGTTTCACAGATTTTTCTATAGGTAGTTCATAAAAGGGTAGAATTTCTTTTGGGATCGATATTATCATGTCCCTGAAAGTGCTACAGATTTTAAAAAAGAATTCTTGAGAAAGCCAAGAAATTAGTCTTACCTTTTAGATACTGTGCAAAAGGGAGTAGAGCAAGAAAAGAAATTCATGGAGAAAAGGAATTAGATCTGATCATTTTGTGCTTTCTTCCACCTTAAATTCACCAAAGTCCAAATATCTGCTTGCATCAAATACTTCTATGCACGGGTAGGAAGAGGCACAAAAATAAATACTTCAGAACTTTAAACATTATAAATTACTGAAATTCAATAAACTCAGAGAAAATCTGTATATATAAAGCAGATTTATTTTCATTATGTGAGCATGAAAATTAAAAAGAAGTTTCTATAATCTTAAAAAAGCTGAAATGATTTTCTTCTATAAAAATTGTGTTCTCCAGTTTCATTGCCTTGTGCCAGTTTTCAGCCTAGAGTGAATTTTTATGGTTGAGTCATAAACCTCTGAAAATCATACCACTGGTTTATAGTGGAAGGCTGACATGGCTTTAACCATAGTGAGGCGAGGGCTGGGGTGAGAAGCCTGGAATTAACCCCTTCATTCTCTCGAGGCTTCAGAGGTGGGTGGGGTGGCCTTGGTGGTGTGGTGCAGTTATAAAAATGCATATCTCAAAAGTTATCGAGCTTGCACATGGGTTTTATTTGTTTCTTTTCCCTTTTTAATAAATACTGTCTTTAGCAGGGATGCGGTGGTGCATTCCTGTAATCCCAGCAACACAGGGGGCTGAAGCAGGAGGATTGCAAATTCAAGGCCAGCCTCGGGAAGTTAGCAAGGTCCTAAGCAACTTAGTGAGACCCTGTCTCAAAAAAAAAAAAAAAAAAAAAGTGAAAAGGGCTAAGGATGGAACTCAGTGGTAAAAGCAACCCTGAGTTAAATCCCTCATATCAAAATAAATAAAATAAAATGTAAGTAAATAAATAAAAATACTGAAAATACTGTCTTTAGACTTACATTGAATAGTTTCATTTCTCAGACTGGGATCAAAGCAATCTGCCACCTCTCAACCATTTAAATGGTCAGACTTTTCCCTCTTCTGATTTCCTGCACACAGCTTGATTAGGTTGGTCTGAGTCTCTTTTGGGCACTTTTCCTTTCCTTAGACCTGACAGCTCTTTTGACTTGCAACTTCTAGACATACCCTAGGCTCACTTATGTCCTTTACATCTATAAAAATCAACTCCTGGATTTCACAGGATGATATAGATGGAAGTGCTTTGGAAACATTAAAAGCATTTACGGATACAGTACTGGCATTTTATCATTTGGGAACGTTACTTTGGGTAAGTAAACCAAATTTGTTAACCTTTTTTTAGGGAACATATTTCAGACCTGGATTGACAAGCTGCATTTGATGACTGTTATCACAGGGATCTTTTGGAAAACTGATTAAATTAAATTAGAACTAGTTAGGTCTTCTAATTTGAGACTGAGAAATGACTTCAAAGCTCATACCCCACAAGAGAAAAATCAGTTTTGGTTATAATTGCTTCTTTGGCGATGTTGTCCATATTTTGATGAACAAGGAAATGATGAAGCAACTGTTTAAGAGGATCGATGAACTATAAGTGGCCTAAAATAACTGACTCATGAAAGCAGCAAAGCTCTTCCCAGGCATCTTAGGGATCTCAAATATGTAGGAAGTTTCTGCATTCACTGATAGGGCATATTTGGAATACAAACTGCTGAGGGATTACAACCATGTACTATAGAGCGCTTAGTACATTGTGAACACTTAAAAAAACATAAATCAATTATAATGACATGTTGGGAAAAAAACGAGGAAAGGAAGACAGGCATTTTCTTTGTAGTGAGATACCTAGGAAATTTTATCCTAAAATGGCTGAGGGTACAGCCCTAATGAAATAAGCTAAGCTGGGACAGATCCATCAAGTCAATAACTACATTAGCAATTACATCCTTTTAGTGAAAAAGCAATCTGGGCCATGTCTCCACAGCTATTGAGGGGCAGTCTCCTCAGCTGTGCTGGGAGAGTCCAGTTCCTTTGGCTGCCTCAGCTCTCTGGGGCTTTCAGTTAAAGCAGTTGATGGATTAAGTTGGCAGCTTGCAATAGCCAGCCACCAGGGTTTAATGGGGCTGGGGTTGGAAACTCATGGAAAATGCTGAGGGATTCTACATCCAAAGCATAGAAATGGATTTTGTGAGCCCTGAGAAGTTTCCTTTCCTTCTTGTTTTTCCTTTTCAATAAACTACTGTCTCAATGAAGACTGATAATGGCAATGTGAACAACTGCGTGCTGCTAAGAATGGAAATGCTGATAAACCATGTTTTCAAGGTGTTCTTCACAGAATCACAGTCCTGTAATGAATCGTAGAGAAAAGTCTTGTTCAATGACTTGCCTAAAGCCACAGAACTACTTAGCGGAGAAACTAAGTCTAAACCCTAAGGTTTGTGAAAACCAGTCAGTGTTGTACTGTTTCTCACCTTTTCTATCTCGTTCATTCTTTTTGGGACGTGGCCACCAATTGAATGAACTCTATTAATGTCCTATTGCTTATTTACTGTGGAAGGTTGTTTCCTTCAGTTATTCTCTTCCATTACCTTTTCTTCTTTCCTTTCCCTCCCTATTCTTCTTTCTCTCTCTCTCTCTCCAGCTACAACTGGGTGATTTTCAGGGATCTTTTGCACATTTACTTTCTAATAGGTACATGATGGAAGGTGCACAATAATAATACTAAGGAAGATCTTTTTGAGGAAGTCTTTTAAGGTGACACTACATCTATTGGATTTTAGGATGACATTTCTTTTGGATATCTTATGACAAAGAAAAGTCTTAACTTCTTCTTCCTCGTATCCAACATGTTGTTGTAATTGGTTTATGTTGATTGAGAACTCACAATGTACTAAGCACTGTGTAATATTGGGGAATGTTTGAATGGTCACATGGTGTTGCAGAATGACAGTGAGCTTTACAGCCAGGCATGGCTTTGAATCCTGCCTCTGATCCTTTCTAGGCATGCAGCATTAGGCAAGTAACTGAACACCTTGAATCATAAATAGTTATCTTTTTGAAAAAAGGTCTTAGTAATTTCTACCACACAGGCTGACTAAATGAATTGTATAACACATAGAAAGTATGTAGAACTATGCCTACAAATAATTATCTCTGACCCCAAATCATTTTCTAATTACAGTGAGTGGTTCTTAAAGTGTGGACCCAGACCAGCAGTACTACTATCATCTTGGAACTTTTAGAAATGCAAATTATGGATCCCTACTAAATATTACTAAATTAGAAACTCTGGGGTTTGGATTCAGAGATTTGAGTTTTAACAAGTCTTTAAAGTGATTTTGATACTTCCTGAAGTTTCAGAACCACTCTCCTAAGGCCACTGGTACAGGGACCATAGTTTATTTCATAATTGTCTTTAGCATGCATTTTTTTTTCTAATTTGTAGTCTTGCAAGTCATAAAAAATGGTACATATATTATGGAGTATTAGCTATCAAAATAATGAAATACCATCATTTATCTCAATATGGATGGAACTGGAAGTCATTATGTTGGAAAAAAATAAGTCAAACACAGAAATACAAATACTATATGTTCGAACTCATTTGAGGAAATGAGTAACATAATGGAATTAGTGGTGGTGGCTGTGTCACTAGAGAGCGAAAAAAACAGGGAGGAAGGTGATGGAAAGAAGTTCCACAAGGGCCACCAAAGTACAGTGAGAAAGGAAGAATTAGTTCTGTTATTTTTTTTCTATAGCACAGTAGTTATTGATTTAAATTATCTATGATATATTTAAAAATGACTTGAAAAAAAGAATACAAATTTCCCACCATATAAAAGTGATTAATGTTTGTAGAGTTAGAAATGCTTTTTAACCTGATTTGCTTATTACACATTGTATTCATGTATTGATTTACCACAATGTACTACATGAAGATGTACAAACATTATGTCTAAATAGAAAAAAAAAAATTAATGCAATGGGTATGTTGGCCACTATCTGTTTTTATTTTCCATCCTGTGTATGGAGTCCAGTTTTTTTTTTGTGTGTGTGTGTTTGACAATCCACCAGGATTAAACCACATTGTGATTCCAGATTGTTTATTTTGTCAGTTTAGAATTTCCAAAATCTGACAAGTCACAGTGAGTTAAAGCCAAAGCAACCAGTGGAAGATGAAAAACCACTGTTTAATTTTTTTGGTGACTGGTTCTGTGAGAACTAAATTAGTCGGTCTTCACTAAAAGTGGTTCTAGTTCATCCCTGTACATTTAGCCCTGCTTAGAATTGCTATTTACATTATTTAAATGGTTGAAATCTCAACCGTTTAAATGGTCAGGCTTTTCCCTCTTCTGATTTCCTGCACACAGCTTGATTAGGTTGGTCTGAGTCTCTTTTGGGCACTTTTCCTTTCATTCGACCTGACAGCTCTTTTGACTGGTAACTTCTGGACATACCCTAGGATCACTTATGTCCTTTACATTTATAAAAATCAACTCTTGGATTTCACAGGATGATATAGATGGATGTGCTTTGAAAACATTAAAAGCATTTATGGATCCAGTACTGGCATTTTATCATTTGGGAACATTATTTTGGGTAAGTAGGCTTGGAACAGCCAGGTGGTTCAACTTTTGCTTTTGCTCTGCCTGCCTCGCTCCTTCCTCCCTGGGAGTTTCTTTTTCCTTCCCTGAAGACTGGAGTAGTTTTTCCACTAGCGCAAAGAATAAACAAAGCAACAGAGTTAGTATTTGGAGGAAAACAACCTACTGACATGTATTTGCTTTTGGAAATAGACAAATCTATTTAACCAGCTTTATAGTACTGGGGAAGCTGGATTATGCTGCTCTCTCAATAGCAGCATAGAGAGAGGCAATACTGCTGGCCAGGATATGTCAGATGGCCAATTTTAGGGGACGGGGATGTGGAGTCAGAGAGTTTTCATGATTCAGATTAGTTCTAAAAATCATCTACTTGGTGATATTTCTTATTTCTCAGTTTATTTCTACTGAAATACATAGGTGCACTTATGAGAAGAGGCATCCTGTAGGGAAAAAATAGTTAAAATTTCTATGAATTAATTTTATATTTCTGGCTTCCACAGTTGCCTGGTGCCTTTTATGTAGGGTTTCTTCCAAAATCAAATGGCAAAAATATGCAAATAGCTATTATATAAATAACACACTCTGAAGATTCAAAGATGCTTCTAATAGGATGCAGGAACTCTGGGTGAAATTGCTAGTGAAAAAGAAAAATGATTAAGAATATATGGCAGAAAAAAGAGTAAGCAAGCTCAAACCCTCAGTTAACAGAGTTAATACCATGTTGGCTAATGCACAAACAGCTTCAATTCCCTTTAATTAGTTTGGAGTTAGGTGACAACGTATTTAATCAGTGAGCTAACAAGTGCAGCTGCTGATTGTTCTCGCCGCCCTGTGCGTATGTGTTGACTGAAAAAGTAAATAAAATTACTTTCACTGCAATAATAAAGTGGCATCCTAATTTTATTATAGTAGCGACCTTTCAGAAGTACCACGCAGCAGTGAAAATTGATTATTTCCTAAGTACTTTCCCCTTTCTTTAACATGTCACTGTTGTTTAACCCTTTGGAAAAGTGATGGCTAAATTGGACTCCATCTTTGTCAAGGAGACAGACCACATCTTCCCCATGTTCTGTGTCTTTTCTGCAAGGTACTGAGATGGTTTGAGAGTCTTGCTTGAGTTCACATTAGCAGCTATATTCCTAGGTGGCAAAATATGGCCCTGAGCAGACAGACAGATCTATTCAAAATTCGGTGTGGTTCCAATTAGTTAAACACACCTAGAAACTGGCAAAGTGTCTGCTTGTGTGTATGTGTGTGTGCGTGTGTGTGTGTTTAAGTTTCTTTGTCAGTGAGAAGGGAGTAGGTGGCATTTTTCTCACCCTCTTCATGACCTATATGGATATGCATATATTTATTTTACATTAATTATCTTGAATTTTGCTATGATTCTTCTAGGTTTGCAGTGAACTTTCAAAAGCAGCGCTACTCATTCAGGAAATATTTCTCCCTATATTCTTGGTCCTTGAGGTGCCACAGTGTTTAGGATACTCTGTAGCTCAAACTGTTTGAACAAATAAGATATGATAAAATTATCCAGTAGTGACCTGCTCCTTTGCCATCATAATGCATATGAGGTGAAGGACATTATCTTCAGTAGATTTTCTTGCCTTCAAGCCTCACTGAAAATACTGAGACAAAGACCTTACTGCAAAGCACTTTTTCATTCTTTTTTTTTTGTAAAGATTCCTGATCTAGCATATCAGGAGGAATTTTGATTGAAAGAAAGTTGGAAAGTGATGTGTATTATCCTCTTCATCACTCGTTTTATCTTATGCTAGATACCAGGTAATTCTGGGAAGCAGACACTATCATAACACCCATTTTTTTTTTCACAGAGAAGTGAATATTGCAGTTGTAGCTGAACCCAGGCCTGCACTTTCAAGTAATGACCCTCAAAATTATCTAACCAGCACTATCATACGTCTTCCTATCCTGTAGGCATTGAGGATTCTCCAACTTATTTTGGATATCCTGAAGGTTAGAGAAAACTCTAGAGTTTTCTCTTGTCTGGCCAGTAGGGCTCATAGTTTTCCTCATAGGACAGATCTGCATAAAGCTCTCTATTTCTCAGCAGACCTCTCAGGACCAGAGATGGATTCATGGGGAAGTCACTTATTTTCTTCTTCAATGACACAAACTCTTCTCCTTGAGCTCATTCAAAAGACAGTAGAGTCACAAGCCTTGGAACCAGCAGCATGGGTTCAGTCTTGGACTCTCTCTTATTGTCAATGTGACAAATGTAATATTTATCTTTTCAACCCAAACCTTTTTATCTTTAAAATGGATGTAAAAATACCCAATATATATAGACTTATTGTGAGATTTGAGATCATAGGGCTATTTTAAGGTAATCCAAGCTATGTATGGAAACAAACAACCTTGAACTGCCATCTAAAGCAAAAACACAAAACAAAAATACCCCACACAATTAAAATTAACCAACAAAATGTTATGTCCTATAGACTTGCTCCTCATGTTTATAGTTTGCATATGGTTGGTTAACCAATATTAGGAAGACTGAGATCATAATCAAATGAGGAGAAACTAATTATGTTTTTATTATCTGTAACTCAGATAATATACAAGTGCCCTGGCTTTTGAAATGTCTTTCTCTATTTCTATGGGTTGACTTTGATGGTTTACAATTTTTCTTAGTCCCTCCCAGCTCCGGATTTCTTCTTTCTTCAGAATTTATTTGATTGTGGATTACCTCAACATCACAGGTATTAGAAGCTGTGTTCCAGTGACTTCTCACACCTGGATAACTAAGTCCTTCATGTTCCAAGTCCTCAAGGGACCCAAGGCTTTGTGGTTGGCACTGATGGTTGTGAGCACTAGATTATATTGAGGTTCATATGCAAAACATTTGAAATTATGATTTTATTTATTTTTAAAATTTCTTGTCTTGTAATCAGGACCTGGCTTGTTTAAGGCATCTGCTTTTACACCTTGCTGATTTTTCTCTCTGGAAACCCATTACCCTTTCCAGATCCTTCTGGAAACACACAAGTTTGTATTTAATTATGCACAGAAATGAATTCTTATTTCTCTTCTCTTTTAGCTTTTATTTTTTCTCATCACTTTATTTTGACCCATCAATGTGCTTTGTTAAATTCCAGAGAGTATTTATGCTACTCTCTCAAGAGGCAGAAGCTACTGTAGTCAGTTTTTAGTTTGACATCATCTCCCTTTTCTTCCGTAATTGTATGTTAATGCATAAAGTTTTGAACCACCTATTTATTAAATGCTCATTTTAATGGTAAGCAAATGAGGAAGGATAAGGTAAGCAAAAGGGTCACGTACATCTCTGCCCCTGAGCTGTTCACCCTGGTCACCTTTATCATTCCTGTCTATTAATAACTGTTGTGACTTTGGGAAACATCAATAAAGGGAAAACTGACATAAAACGTATTCTTTCCCATAATGTGGTATCATCAAAATGTCACTAAGTCACTGCCTTCATAATAGAAAAGCCAAAATGCTGCATTAGCATTGCTGCTCTGGGAGTAATAAGGTTAAAAAAAAATTACTACAGACATCAGGGAACGATCTGAGAAGAGCTGGGTCCTGAGGGCTACACATAATTGGCCAAAGAGGGAATGGGGTTGCAGCTCTGTGTTATAATGCTTGTCTAACATGCACCTTGTCCTGGTTTGATCCCCAGAGAAAAATGGCCACAGAAATGAGAACGAGAATGTGGGCTCCAGTTAAGGCTTTTGTTTTCTTTTTTATTCTTAGATTTCCAATTCTTCTTCCCTTGTCACTAATGGCATGATATATCCGTGTTTTCTTGTCCCCTTGCAATGTTCATTGAGAAGACATTATGAGCAAGTTGGCAGGGGATTATTTATTGTAGCCTTCTGAAAAGTAGCTGGAAGAGTCAGAAATGTTGATATGCAACTGTGAAGAAAGGACTAAAAATTGTTGGAATATTGATACATTAATCTGGGCTTTCAGTTTGTAAATTTTGTAATAACCCAAATTTAGCATTCTCATATGTACACATAAGTTCAAATTCCTGTTTTCAATGGCAGTGATGATTGAAATGAAGTTATATTAAGGCATCCAAAAGAGGTTGTTAAACTGTAACCTCAACTGTGATGATAAAAGGCTTAATGTAGAAAGCTAACCTATATATCAGAGGCATGCCTACCCCAGAATAATCTATAAAGTATTACAGGATTCTCAGAACAATGGCCCAAATGGACATTTAGCATTAGGATATTTTGTTTGTCTCCTAATAATTCTTGTAAAAAACATTAAGTAGTTTTAGGTGGACATCAATTTTGCTATTCAGCCCCTGTGGACTAGGCTATTTTATCATCTGCAGGAAATCAGAGAAAAAAAATAATTGTATTGTAAAAATGATTTTGGCTAGCTTAAGTCATTTTAATTGCTTTATTTTTTTCCCCTTGAAACACCTGATATTTAGTAGGCAGGAAAAAAGGATGCAGAGAATAAACATTTTTATAAATAAACGATAAACACCAAAGGGTATTATTGACTGCAGTTAAGCCTCCTACAAAAATAGATTAATGCAAAAAGTAAGACTTTTTCCCACAAATTGGCAAAACAGAATGTGCAGTACTAAAGTTCTCTTGGAGACTGGGAAATACCATCATTTCAGTGAGGAGCACAGGCTAAGTAAATGGTGGTTGCTCCTGACATTTCTGTGCAATGCAGGCATTTCTTTCCTCCTTGCTCCAAGTCCAAACACAGGGCAGAACCAGCCAATAGACAAAGATATGGAAATATTCCTCTGAAGCATATCCACTGGCATTTTCCTGAAGTTTCAGCACAGAATGGGGGCTTTTCCTTGCTTTCAAGAAAGTTCTTTCATCCTCAGAAGACCCATGATTGTGCCCTGTTAGTAATGTCTCAGAAGGAGTTAAGGCTTTTCTTCCCATTAAAGTCAACTTCTGAGTAACATCAGTTTTCACCTAGGAATCAGGCTTGTCACCAAGGGAACAGTTTTGGAGAAGAAAAGGCCTGTAGGTGCATTTTTAAGTCGGAGGATTTGGCTATTACCAGGATTTCTAATGGATAAGCCTAAAGGTTGAGATGACTGTATAACAAGATTGTAGTTGCCCTTTAAAAAATAAAATTAAACAACATTTACAATTTGGGTTAAAGCTGAATTAGAATGTCCTTAGTTTCCCTTGAAAACATCGCAATTTCCTTTGATATGAATCCTGGCACGTACACATTGCTGTTTTTGTCATCCACAATTTCTAGAGGACAATGATGCCAAACAGAGAATCCATTCTTGAGGATGGTGGGGGAGAAATATTATGCATTCCTACTTAAAATAAACCAACCAACCAACAAGTAAATAAACTGAAACAGCTGGAAGTAACTGGCTGAAATTCATCCTTGCCTGTGGCTTAGTATTCTATGAAAACTGGGAAGACAATTTTTTTTTCCACTTGGTGCAGTGAGTAGTTTTCAGTGGAAATGACAGATCAGAGACAGATTCTTTCCTTGGTTTTAGCACAGAACTCAAAACAACGGAAACAACACATAGTCAAAATGGTGGAGGTGAATAACTAAATGTTTGCTTCCCGTTCTTTCCCCCTACTCAGCTCTTGACAGAGCTCTTCCTATAAGAGAGCAGTGTAGGGGCTGAGGACATAGCTCAGTGGTGGAGCATTTGCCTCGCGTGTACAAGGCTCTGGGTTTGATCCCCAGCATCACAATAAAAACAAACAAACAAACAAAAAATGTAAGCTAAAGGCCAATAAAGTTAGAAAAAGAGAGCAGTGTAATAAATTGTTTATGAATATGAGCCAGGGCAGCTTGAAAGACATTGCTCTGGATTTCAGTTTTACTAATCTGAACAGCTCAATTTCCTTATTTATAAAATGAGGATGATGACTCTATTACATTGTAGATTTGCCAAAAAGATAAGGCATGTGAAATGTTTGTCACAGTGCTAGGCATGTAATAAATGTTCAGAAACTGATAGTTGGGGTGAGGGTGTATAGCTCAGTGGTAGAGCACTTGCCTAGCATGTGCAAGAGCCTGGGTTCCATCCCCAACAACACACACACACACACACACACACACACTCATGAGTCATTGAGTTATTGATTAGAACAGAAAGAAATATAGCTGTGGCAGTCTGATTAAGTAAATTGAATTTACCAATGGATTAATTCAACAAGGTACTGATAATTGTGTGGGATGTTGTGGTAGTCTTGGTCCTATAGTAACTAACACAAGAGCCCAGTCTCTGCCCTTGTGGTATGTTGGGAAGAGTGGATACAGGCAGTAAGTTGATAATCATACAAATTAGTCATATGGCTATAATTGTTAATGCCTTGAAGAAAATTTCCTTTATGTCATGAAAAAAATATAACAGGAAATGTCTCCCTCAGATGGGAACAATGGGACAGAACTAGAAGGATCAGAGGAGTTAACTAGGTCCAGGGGGCTAGGACTGGTAGCATGTGCTTTAAGTAGACAGAATACTGTGTACCAAAGGGCATCATAAGAAGGAGCTGGGATATTTGAGGTAAAGAGAACAGGCCAGTTAGAATAAGCAGAGAAAATAAGGAAAGAGTCAGAGGAAAGAAGTTGGAGAGGGAAGCAGCAGTCAAGTTACACAGAAACCTGTGGGTTTTTCTATCAATTTTGACATTTTTTTTTTCCCTGAGAAATGTCAGAAAGAAGATAAAGGGATTTGAACATAGTGAGTGACATAATCAGACTTGGCATTTTCTGGAGGTCATTCTGGCTACTTTGGGGAAATGAGTGGGAAGAAGAATGGAGTGAAGTTAGACATCCACTTGAGAAATCCTTGTGAGAGGCAATGGAGTCCAGGACTAGGCTGGTGGAAGAGAAGACCAGGATGGGTGAATGGATTAGAGCTGTGTTTGGAAAGCAGAATTAGGAGTTGGTGATGAACTGCAGCCTCTGGGATGGAAGAGATGCAGGGCTCCAGGAAGAGATGCAGGGCTCCAGGTCTTGGTGTGCGCATAGATGTGAATTCCTGATGAGCTAGTTCAGTTAATAGCAGGGTTATCAGTGAGGTTTGCAGGTATCTGTTCAGGATTTGCTTGTCTACTATAGACACACAAATTCGTGCTATCTGGTACTGGTACTGCACATTTAAATTTAGAAACACATATTCAAAATTTTTCACAATAACCTTTTGTAATATGTTGCTAGACAAATAGGTTTCCTATAAAAACTCTCCCTTTGCATATCCTTGCTGTGACTCTGGTGAGTTTTGTGTGTTTATTTCATTGTTTTTTTGTGTTGCTGGGGATTGAACCCAGTGTCTCACACATGCTAGGCTAATGCTATGATACTGAGCTATATCTCCAACCCAATTCTCCTTTTTTTTGATAAAATTTATACATATAAATATTTTCTGTTGTTTAGCAGTTTTTCTGTCTTCCTCCTCCCTGTCCTTTTCTTCCCCCTTTACTCTCTCACAGCATGTTTCCCTTCCTCATTAACACTCATTTTCATAATAGCCGGCTTTGAGAAAGGCAACAGTAAGATGGATAAAACCAGCCACTGAACATGAGGTTAAAGAGCACAGAGGGCTTTCTTGAGACCTCCCTGTGCCCGCTGAGAGGCAGTAGGAAAGGGATTCTCCAGCTCCAGGAGGTGGAGAGCTGTGGGACCCTCAGCACTGCTGTAGCCTCATTCTCATTCTCAGGCAGACGTGAAGATAGCTGCTGTCTTTTCTGCTCTGTTGGTGAAGCTGTACCGGTAGCGACTGCAGCATTTTGTGCTGTTGTATGTACTGTCATTGCCCAGGGTAGTGGAGGAATATGCAATTAGGGTTTCTCTCGCAGTCCTTTGTTATTGTCTTTATTTTTGTCTGTCTGTGATGTCTTTATTATGTCTGGTGCAAAAACGTTAATTCAAGCAGCCTCCTAATTTGTTTGATTCTAACAAGAAACTTTGGTACTCTGAGTTGTAGTTTATAATTTAAGTGTTTAAAGAAATGCCTTCTGCCTTAAAATTTGATAAGATTGTACTAAAAGTGTTTATAAGTCAATAATTGAATTTTTACTGTTAAAAATATAGGGGCTGGGGTAGTAGCTTAGTGGTAGAGCACTTGCTTAGTATATGTGAGGCACTGGGTTCAATTCTTAGCATGGCATATAAATAAATGAATAAAATAAAGGTGCATCAACATCTAAAAATAATTTTAAAAAATTAACTCTTTCAGAGTCCTGAAACATAATGGGCTTGTTATATATGTGATACTAATAGGACATGGGTCCAACCGTTTAGTGTGCTTTTGTGCTTCCTAAGCTGATAATATTAAAAAGGTTCTGATAATATTTTTTGAAAGACCTTTCACTAGGTTAGGCATATACTTTTTATATTGGTGTTGGACTTGACACTTTTGTTTCTTCTTTATTTATCCTTGTATTGCTGGGCATTATGTTTGGATAAGAATGTGTGTGTGTAACAGAGAGAAAGACCCCAGATTCTATAGGTTTTTGTATTTTACTGAATCATTCACAAAGGAAATGAGAACTGACTCTTTTGAGTTCTAACTGTGTACAGGCACTGTGTGGGATGCTTTACATGCTGTTTTTACTGGTTTTTACAGGAACTTCTTTCATACATGAAGAACCTAAGGCCAAGAGAGGTTAAATGATTTGCCCTTCATTACACAGTGGGCAGAAGGCTGAGTTATAATCTTAATCTTGGTTTTTGAACTTCAGATTCCGAGTTCTTTTCTATATTTCCTACTGGTTCTGTGATGATTTCTTACATCTTCATCCAGTTCATCAACTGTGGCAGTTTGCAGAAAGCTGACACTTGGATCCTGCCTGCCTCCTCAGGGCAGAGAGGACACTGCATACAGCACAGTTGTATCTGGTGTAGACATTCATATCTATGGACGAACAGTGCATTATAGTTAGTGTTAGCTGAGAATAACCTATGAGGACACCACACACATGCAAAAACACCTGCATGGTTATGAAGGCTTAGAGTGGCAGCAGTCCATGAGGAGTTTCTCATGGATTGTGAGGTAAGGCAGAGCTACCTCAAGGCCAAATAGAAGAATCTGGCATTGATCACGTTACAGCTCTCCCACATGCCTCTGAGCTCTGCTCAAACTTGGAGTAGGATCTGGGAGCTGTGCATTGAAGTTCCCAGTACTATGTTTGTAGGATTGTGCAAGAAGCAGAATCAGTTTGGCCAAAAGTCTGTTTATTTAGGCTCACAGGGTAAATATGATTCAATTCCAAATCATTACTTTGTTTTCCATTTTTATTCGGATGAACAAGAGCTCCAATTTCTGCAAAACTGATGATAAATTGAGCATGTTTTCTGTCACAAAAATTGACAAGATTAAGTGTCCCATGGTCATCACATTTCTGATTAGGGAAGGATCATTAACAAGCAAACATCTGGCCATTATTCCTGATGAATCTGTTCCTTGATATCTCTTGACAAGGAGAGTGGGAGGGGGTCAGTGGATTCAAGCACAGATGAGCTACATCGTGATGACCCTGGCCATTGACTCTAGTAGTTATTGTTAATGAAGCATTCTGCATAATTGATTATTTGATACCAAACGATACATTCATCATAATATGTAGTACTGCATGTGCATTCTCTCAGAAGGAGGAAATCTGCTCAGGAGATTGTATGTTTGGAGCTCTGGAGGGTGACGTGGCACAATGAATGAAGAAGAGGTGTGAGGGATGGTGTAAAACATAGATGGCTTACAGGTCCTGACATGGAGCTGTGGATAATAAAGTAAAACGTGCAAGGTCTTTTCCAGTACCCAGAAAGCCTTACACTCCATGAGGGGTATTCATGGGCTGAAGACAGTCCTCTGATTGACTACCTGCCATGCAGCCAGTGGCAGCTGACACCTCAGTGACTTGCTGAGCGTACTGTCAAGAAGGACGTGCATCAGGGCAGTCTCCTGCCTGGGGTGTGCTATTTCTGGACCTTGCTTCATGGAGGCAGACTGCTAAATTACATCTTTCTGGAGCCGCTTCTGCCACCTCATCAGGCCATGTGTTTAACTCCAGAGTTCATGGAGGATAAAGAACAACCAAGCAGGTTTCTCCTTGAGCTCAGACAGAAGAATAACTTCTTGAAAACAGTGTGCCTTCAACTCCAAAGATGTGTATACTAATTTTGTGCAGGGTGGAAGCATCTTTCTACCTGGCAGCCCCTGACCCTTGGCTCCTCCCATCTGAGATTTACAACCCCTGCCATGAGAGAGGAAACAGGCCTTAGTCTTGTTACAGAATGGGAGGACGAGAAACCAGAGAAGTGACTGGCTAGGAGCCCCGAGGGAGTCAGATGCAGATCTTGGATCAAGCACAATGTGCTTTCGACTACATTCTGGTTCTTCTGTGTGCAAAAGGTTAAGTCTTCCGTCTGAAGGGATACAATAATGTGGAAAATAAAGGCAGATACAATTGTCCTTTAGTACTTCCTAAAAAGGAGGCATTCAGTAGGTGTTTTAAGGAATCTTTTGGGTCCGGTTTGACATTTCCTCTTTCATTTCTCTTCTCTACTTCTCCTCCCAGTCATTTTGGTTCTCCCTTCATAGAGACCCTTTTATATGTCCCATATAAGACACTGAATGCCACCGCCTGGTTCTGGTTCAGCATGAGTGCAACAGCATTCTTCTGCCTCCCTGCCTCCAGCCTTCTTCCTCATTCTGTTCCCTTTTTATAGTGCTGCTCAAATCAGATTTCCATATCCCTGACTAGGATCTCTGCTGTTCAAAGTTTTTCAGTGTCAAATCACTTCTTAGAAAAATAAGAACCTTAGAAAAGTATTCAATTTCATCCATTATCTGTCCCCAACTCTCTTAGGTAATGGAAAGTGAATCAGCCTGGGAATCAGGGAGCTGAGGGCATCTCAGCTCAGCCATTAGCTGTGTGACATGGGACAGGCGCTTAATCTCTCTGTGGTTCAGTCTCCCGTGTGCGGTGCAAAAGGTTACTACTGGATGGTCCCTCACACATTTTCAGGTTGTTCTAATTCTACCCTCAGCACAAACTACTCTTGATCACAGTCCCTGTGCTTTGGTCAACTACACCCCCAACTATTTCCTAACACAAACCATTCTTCTTATTACTTAATTTCATCATGGAATGGCCATTTCATCCTGTTGAAATCCTATCCATCCTTTAAGATGCAGCCAAAAAGCTACTTGGAGCCATTTCTGATTGCATTTCTGAAGCAATACCAGCTCCTGACTGTGTTCTCTTATACCAGTTCTTAATGGAAAATGTTCTCATTTTTGTACCTCTTCTATAGCACTTTTATATGATGCCTGTCTGCGTACCTACCTTCTTTTTCTCTTCTCCTTAAAGACAGAGCTGTGTCTTGTTTATCTTTGTTTTCTTTATAATGCCTGGCTCAACGCTTTTCATAGAATAGATGCCCAATAAATATTTGCTGAATTGAAAATCTGCTGTTTGTTCCAGAAAAAAAATGTGTCCTCTCTTCCTGGAAACTGATGGAGGTAGTATCTAAAACCAGCAGGAAATTAAGTAATGAGACTTATCTATAACTCACCCCAATATTTATGCTAATTGGCTCATTTAGGTGTTGTTGGAGCATTCAAAACTAAACAGATCTCTTCATTATTGGATAATCTGCTGCACCTGTATTAATTGGTGACATCCATCTTCTCTATTACTTTCTACTTTCATTTTTGTAGAAGGAGGTCTTAGCTAACGTTTGAGTACATTTCATAACAGAACTGGACACATCTGGACATATCTGGCAGATGGATGGGAAGTTCCAAAGAATTTCTGTTTGTACAGGAAGTGAAGAATAGAATGAATGCTAATGGCAGAGGCTGTTTAATAAGCTTGGTTAGTAATAAACACCTACTGGTCAGTGAAGAGATTTCCTTCTGAAATGCTGCAAAAATGGCTACCATTTAGTACCCACTGTCAAGCATGGTTCTGAGGGCTTTACATAGTTATGTCTGTTTATTTCTATCCTATATTATTAAGATGAGCCTTATTATCCACCTTTTAGAAATGAGGAAACTTAAATCCAGTGTGTTTGCTACATTTAATGAATGGCAGAGATAGAATCAAAACTAGGTGAGTCAGAGTTTGGGCAATGACAGACCAAATTTGTTTTGTGGCCTGTTTTTATATAGCTCTGAAATGAAGAATATTTTTTCCATTTTTAAAGGGCTTTAGAGAAGCAAAATTAAAAAAGAAGAAGGAGGAGGAGGAGGAGGAGGAGGAGGAGGAGGAGGAGAATATGGAGTACACCAAGTTCCAAAGTATTTACTACCTGGCTCTTTATGAAAATCTTTTGCTAAGCCCTGGGTTAGAGCACCCAACCCAATTCCTGTTCTGTGTACCAAGGCCTTTAGCATAGTCCCTGGACTTAGTTCCCCAAGGGACTTTTTTTTTCAATGCTAGGGGACAAGGTATACTGAATAATATCCAAAAAAAAAGTGATTTTAATGATGATTCTTTAAGATATTGAGGGATAAAAGCATTTCCTTTATCATATGTGGCAAAATATGACACAAGGAAAGGACAGAAGCATGGAATGCATGCTAACTTCACATCCTAAAGGTTGCTTAGACTACCACAAGCTTTGGTGTACGGAGAGCTCAGAGCTTCAGCTGTGCAGGGCAGTAGCTGATGTCGATACTTTGTGGCATGAGGCAAATCTTGAACTTCCCTGCAAAAATACCCCAACACTACCACAAGTCGCTGCACCAACAGATAGTTCACAATGCATACAGGTGAGTTCACAATGTGTCCAGGCAAGTTCTGCAAGCAGTTCAGTGATGGCTATTGCAGAAGCTGTAGATTGGTTTTATCTTTGACTTCACCAGCACTGGGATGAAGATAGGAATTCTGGCAATAATGGCTAAAAGAGAAAATAAGAAAAAAAGATAGGTAGTCTCATGGTCCCTGACTATCCATATTTTTATAAACAAATGCTAGTTAAAACCCACATTATATCTACAAGGGAGGAATGAATAGGAAAAGCACAGATGTTTAGAGTAGCAAAGCTATTTTGTATGATACTATAATGCATGTCTGCCATTATGCTTTTGTAAAAGCCCTAGAAATGCTCCACAAAAAGAACTCACCATGATGTAAACTACATGATCTTGTTAATAATTATAAATATTGGTTCATCAATTATACCAAATGTACTGTACAAATAAAAGATGTTAATAATGGGGAAACTGTGCAGGGGATATGGAAAGGGAATATATGAAAGTGTATTTTGTGCCTAATTTTCCTGTAAACCTAAAACTGCTCTAAAAATAAAGTCTATTAATTAAAAAGAAATCCCTAGGTCATATCAATAAAAATATCCTTTATAGTGCTCCTCTTCCCAGAAGACTTGTGTGGCCTAAGGAAAACCATCTATTTCCTATAATTTATTAATTAACTGCAAATTTGTCATTTGGAATGAAAATTATGTAAAGTTTCCCTTAGCAAAAAAGGCATTCAGTAGTTAATGGAAAAAGAAAACTGTCCCTCAGAAAAGAGTTGGTGGAAAGTTTGAAAAAGTGTATCAACAAAAGCAAATATTTACTAAATTCTCATCAAGTGACCAATTCTGTGGTGTCATTAAGCATACACGAAGAAATGGCTGTTACCCATAAAGCAAATGGTAGGCCAGCTCAGTGATGGGATCCAATGTATATGCACATGAGTGGGATTGCATTTTTCACTTAAAAATTAATTATGAAGTCTCCACTTGGTGCCAGATACTATTTGAGTCCTCTAGGGAAAGGCTCTCTATTCCTTTGGAGGTTATAGTTTAGTCACAAAAATCAGATAGCCAGATTTTTTTTTCTTATTGGCATGCTATTTTTAAATTTATATATAACAGTTGAATGCATTACAATTCTAATTACATATATAGAGCACAATTTTTCATATCTCTGGTTGTATACATAGTATATTCACACCAATTTGTGTCTTCATACATGTACTTTGTATTATAATGATCATCACATTCAACCATCATTAATTACCCCAGATGCCTGCCCTTCAATAGATGAATGGATAAAAAAATGTAGTATATATACACAATGGAATATTCCTCAGCAATAAAAGAGAAAAAAATCATGGCATGTGTAGGTAAATGGATGAAGTTAGAGAAGATAATGCTAAGTGAAGTTAGCTAATCCCAAAAAAACAAATGCTGAATGTTTTCTTTGATATAAGGAGGCTGATTGATAATGGGATAGGGAGTGGGAGCCTGGGAGGAATAGACGAACTCTATATAGGGCAGAGGAGTTGGAGTGGAAGGGAGGGGGCAGATAGCCAGATTTTAAAAATGAATGAAATAATTTTAGTTAGAATGTATAGACTTTGTACTCAGGAAAGCTTCCCTGAGTAGGTGACATCTAAACCTGAATTGTAAAAGAGGTTATATATTGATATTGTAGGCACAGGTGAGGTAGATGGAGAAGGTAATTTCTCACTCTCATGCCTGTCCTCATAGAAGGGGAACTGGAACCAGAGCCTACAACTCCTTTCCTCTCCCCTTAGTTTCTCTTCTCCAGTGGGAGGAGTGATGTATCTAACTGCTGCTGATCTAAGAATTTCATGGTTCTAAAGACAATAAGGCAGGGATTACTATACCCAATGGCTTTTACTTCGTGAGTCCTATTATGGCAGGCCTTTTTGGTTGACTCTACTGAAGTGTGCTTGGCAGAATCTTGTCTCCAATTCTGTCTGCGTGCTGCTGGGTTTCATGTTGGCCATGACAGGTAGATTGAGCTGAGCCATCATCCTTTGTTGATCCTTGCTGTTTCTCATCAAGGGAAGGAACGGGAAGTCCCACTTCAAACTTGGGTCTGAGCTTTGAAATCCACCAGTGTTTATGAGTGTTATTTATACACCATAGTTTTTGATAAGTTACAACATTTCCCCCCTATTTTTCTGGTTTAAATTTTGCATGTATTTCTCGACAGGAGGAGTGGTGAGTGACACCCTGAGTTCTCAGAAATAAAGATATTAAAGAAAACAAATCAAAACAACTGCTGACAAGAAAAGAGTGGTTTGGGATCACAGAACACTTATCTTCCTATTGTCTGCAAGTACTTCATTGACACTGCATTAACCTTCATACATTATGTTTACTGTGTTATAAAATATGAGAATACTAAAAATAAACTCTGAGAAAAAGATAGTCCTTTAAAATGCCTTTTTAAGACCACAAACTTTGAATTTAAACCAGAGTTTGCTATTTTCTAGTTGTGTGTGTGCAAGCTACATAACCTTTCTGTGTCTATTTTCCATTAGCAAAATGAGGATGATGTTCTTATTTTTGAAGGATTTTTCTGAGGATTCTAAATTGTGACAAGTATCTAGACTCTGCCCGCTCGTTATGGCTATTTAGTAAATGGTAGTTAGCAATGGCTTACAGGAAGAGGCACAGGCTGGTTCTGACTCCACATGTACTAGAAAGATAGGTACCACTTGCCTGGAGTAGAGTTCTATGGGCCACCACTCTACACACACGCACAGATCATCCTTCTGTCCATTTGCACATTCACTCATTCATTCAGTGAATGTTGAACATCCACTGTGTGTTGTAGGCATGCAAAGAAAAAGAAGTCTTGATCTCTTTTCTCAAGGAATTTCTAACCCAGAGGGTAGGAGAAGATAGGACCTTACAAACAATGACACAGTATAGAACACAAGTGAGTTTTAATTTGAAAAATGAATTTGCTATGGGAAAACTTTTTTTTTTTTTTTTTTGTGGTCAATAACTACAGCAAAAGTTAAGGTTTGTGGTGAGTTACCCAGTGTCATACAAGAAGACTAGTCATCCTTCATTGAACATTCTTGTGATGAGGAGACCCTGGTCCCAGCCTGGGGATTAGAGCAATAAATTTCATGCAATACACAAGATGTTCAAACAAGCAACAAAGCCATGCTTTTACCAACTACATGGTTACTGTGCAATACTCCATTTACATTTTTTCTTAAAGCTACCTTCAAACCAGGAGTCCATGAGAGTCTCTGAGGTTTTCTACCAATGAAATTCTTTTTTTTTTAAATTCTAAATTTAAATAATTCATCATGTTACCATTTTAAGCTCTATTTCATAGGTAATTTATTGCAACGTGCATTCTGATTTGACCGTGTTAGATAAGTGAGCTATATAATAATGAAAATGTTAGTTTGAGTGATTTATTTCATAACAAAAATAGAAGACACTTCTAATTTGTTCAGTTTTCAAAAGTAGAAATTTGGTATGAACAGTTAGATTTTATCTTTCATTTCTTAGAGTTCACAAAGAAAGAATAATTTAAAAACGAGACTGTAGAAAAAAATAATCTTCTTATTCCATATATAAGTTCTTGGAAGATACTGTTTATGTCATTGACTATGATTGGCTTGATTCATTGTCCTTACAGCATTAATGTTCATGTAGTTTCCACTAAATTTCAATTTAAAAAAATATTTCATTAGTTGTCAATGGACCTTTATTTTTATTTATTGATATATGGTGCTGAGAATTGAACCCAGTGCCTCACACATGCTAGACAAGCGCTTTGCCACTGAGCTACAACCTCAGCCCCTAAATTTCAATTTTAAAGAAAGCAGTCTTTAAATTATCTGTTGATGAATGATTATCACATAAATATTGAGTCTGCTGGTAAGATTTTAGTTGCATGGATTATTACTGTTATCATTACTACCATTGGAAAAGTCAGATGTTTTGAACAATTAGTTTTTCCACTGCTGACATGTCCTCAGAGAATTAAGCCACAACATAGGTATGGGAAAATTGTTTATGAATATCACCTAGGTTTTCATTCTGTAAAGCAGAGTGATCTTTGGCTAACAAGGATGCTTTTATGTAACCCTGAGTTGATTAGCTTCAACTCTTGGTACATAGTCTGCTCTTTGAAAGTGTAATTTCTGAAGTGAGACTAGCAGGATTCAGATTCTGGTATTGCCCATGCTACCAGTATAACTTCTGGTGAATTAATTAATGTTTCTATAAATAACTGTCCTCTTCTTTAACAGGGGTGGTGGGGAGATAATCATTCCCATCTCATGTGCTTTAAGTATATAAGAATTAAATGAATAAACCCCCGAACACGGTACTAGGCACATAAGTGTCTATTGCTAATAATTCCCAACAATTTTTGATGATGGTTAGTTAGTTTCACCCCTAGTCTACAGATGAGAAAACTGTAGGATGTAGAAGTAGAGGCCTTATCTATACACACAGTTTAGACAGTAATTACAGATAGACTTAAGGAGTCTGACTCTAAAACTCATTCAGGCAGAATGAGCAATAACAAGTTTTAAGTTTTTCAGTTGCTTTCAGTATAGTTTTTGTCCTCATGTATGAAACAATCCTTGGAAATCTCATGCTTGTTAATACACATCTCAAAATGTAGCTGCAAGAGGAATGTGCTGGGGTGACACAAACAGAGGATAAAAAGTGTCAGCGTGCTATTTTAGAAATATAGTCATGTGAGTGAGGGAGAGAGGAGGCTGTATAGTATAGCTCAATGAAATAAGCATGCCAGCATGGTATATTATTGTATGCCGGTCCACTTGAGCTTTAAGTCAAGTTTGGGTGGAAAGAAATTTATTCCTTTTACTGCTAGGTTTAGGATCAATGTTTATTAAAAACTTAGAATTTCATGCAAATAAGATTGTGTTATTTATTGTTTGTGTTGTAAACCCCACCACTCACATTTTACTTATTGAAGAACTCTCTGGTGTGTGGAGTGCCATGTTTCCAACCAGCAAACATTACTGGTGTTTTCCTCTAGACACTTGGCTCCAACCCCCAGAGGTCTAACCAGAAGAAGAAAGAAAGCTGATCTTTGTGACAGAATATTACTATAAGAAGATCAAATGTTTGTAAGTTTTTTTTTCTTAAGGGAGATTATTGGGGTAAGGGAAACAGTCACTTAAGATAAACACCAATAAAAATGCAGCTTCCCTCAATCATTCTGACCCAGTTTTCATGTATGTGCACATTTTCTAAGTTCTGGTATTGATCTAATTCAGCTCCCGAGACTATGTGATCTCAAAGATGCCCTTCACTCCTGAGGAGTTCATACACTCAATGGTGAATCAGCCAAGGAAGTCCTTTGCCTACTACAGAAAAAAAAATGGCAGTGAAAAAGGGGTATTATTAAGCAAGCTCTTTTGCAAAGAATGGCTGTTTGTTCCAAAAACATGTTTCTGTTTCTTCCAGAGCATCCAGGCTAACTACATTTCCTAATTTCCCTTTGCAATGTGGACAACAGTGATGTTTGAAACTTTAGATTTGGCTTCTGAGTGGCCGGTGATCTTCTTTTTTCCTCTTCTGCTGAATGAATGCAGGGGATGTTGAAGACTTTCTTCTGCCGCTGGACATCATGTGTGAGAGAAGTGAACTTATTTTGCATTATGTCTTTGAGGTTTGGTTATTAATCTATTCCTGATGGTGGAAGTTGAGAGGAACCTTCTTCGTGAAGGTACTTCCTTAGAAGTGAAGTACTTTTTTTCAGGTAATGCTACTGGAAGAGAGCCCTCTAGCTCTCAGCCACCTTGAAAATACCTACACCAAAGAAGCCAGTCTTGCTTAAGGTCATCCTTCTTTCTGGGAGTGGCTTTCAACCAAAGACTGCTGGACATTCTGGTATAAGGACTGGGTCCCCTCAACTCACCTGGTGAGAGTGTTGAAGAGTCATCTAGATGGGAGGACTTTGTTGAAACTGTACTGTGCTGCCATGTTTGTACCAACATGGCCAACTCCATCTCAGTCTGTAAGGTGTTAATGATAATAAAAGCATGTCAGATATGCACTCTTTTTATATGAACCTGCTGCCTTATTCAAAGTGCATCTCTTTGCACACTAAGGATTTAAACATTCACTTATTTTAGACCCAAATATTTCCTTCTTTTGGCTTCCGTTGTAACACAAAAGAAAAATTGAAATGAGCAATGAAAGATTGTGAATTAATTCAAAATTAATTCCAGCATTTATGTGTATTGGCTTCAGTTGAGATTTTAGTTTCTTAGTGAACCTGACTAAAAAATCCAGATTTCCTATTTGCTTCTGTGGGAACTCAGAAATCTTACCTTCTTTGATCTTTAGTACCTTAATCTGTAAAATAGTTAAAAGAGTCACTGTGGGGATTAAATGTAATGCTAATGTTTGTAATACCACAGTGCTAGAAGCATAATATCTGAATATCTGCTTAACCATGGTTGGCTATTATAATATGGTCTCAGTTTCCCTAAGCCAAACTTGGCTAACTTGCTGCCCAACTACATAATCCTGTAACTTACTTTTCTCTCATTCTTCTTTTGCATGTTCTTCTTATCCTTCAGGGTCCACCTGAATTGCAATCCCCTTGCAAATTCTTGGCAGCTCTATCTGGGAAAAATCTCTCCTTTTCTTGAGTTTTCATAACAATTTACCTTTACTTCTCTTATGACATGCATGTATTGCCTCCACTGTTAGACTATAAGAAGCTCAAAGTCAAGTCCCATATCTAATTTAGTTTTAAATTTCTTAAAACACGTGTATAGTGCTTTGTATAAGGTAATTGAGCCATACCAGTAAATAATGTTTATTGATATAAAATCAATAATATCAATGAATAATTATTGCACAATTGCAATGTCCTCGCCTATAATTTGTGTACATGCAAAATGAATCAAGAACATAATTTAATACGAGACTTGCCAAGTTGATTAAGATATTATTGTGTTAAACAGAAAAGATTATCCCAAAGTAAATGCCAATAGACTATTTCTAATTTTTTAGACAAGATTAAAATGCAGCTAAATTTAGAAAAGAGCAAATATATCATGAAGTATCAGGGAAATCATTTATTTGTCAAATACTTACATTGTCTTATATTATGTGACAAGCAGTTTCCTATAATAAGCATTTATAAATATAATTTAATCTTCATAATGACTCTGTGGAGAAGATGCTGTTGTTAGTCTCAATAAACAGATAAACAAACAGGTCAGAGAACTTAAGTAACTTACTCAGAGAACAGTCAGATGAAAAGAATGGTAGAGTCAGTTACCAAAGTCTGTGCCTTTGCTACTACTTTCTGCTGTCTTCTTCCCCATTGGGGACATTCTTACTTATGACATAAAGTTTTTTTTTCTTTTTTTTAATTGGTTGTTCAAAACATTACAAAGCTCTTGACATATCATATTTCATACATTAGATTCAAGTGGGTTATGAACTCCCATTTTTAACCTAAATACAGATTGCAGAATCACATCGGTTACACATCCACTAATTTACATAATGCCATATTAGTAACTGTTGTATTCTGCTACCTTTCCTATCCTCTACTATCCCCCCTCCCCTCCCCTCCCATCTTCTCTCTCTACCCCATCTACTGTAATTCATTTCTCTCCTTGTTTATTTTCCCATTCCCCTCACAACCTCTTATATGTAATTTTGTATAACAATGAGGGTCTCCCTCCATTACCATGCAATTTCCCTTTTCTCTCCCTTTCCCTCCCACCTCATGTATCTGTTTAATGTTAATCTTTTCTTCCTGCTCTTCCTCCCTGCTCTGTTCTTAGTTGCTCTCATTATATCAAAGAAGACATTTGGTATTTGTTTTTTAGGGATTGGCTAGCTTCACTTAGCATAATCTGCTCTAATGCCATCCATTTCCCTGCAAATTCCATGATTTTGTCATTTTTTAGTGCAGAGTAATACTCCATTGTGTATGAATGCCACATTTTTTTTTTATCCATTCATCTATTGAAGGGCATCTGGGTTGGTTCCACAGTCTAGCTATTGTGAATTGTGCTGCTATGAACATCGATGTGGCAGTATCCCTGTAGTACGCTCTTTTAAGGTCTTCAGGGAATAGTCTGAGAAGGGCAATAGCTGGGTCAAATGGTGGTTCCATTCCCAGCTTTCCCAGGAATCTCCATACTGCTTTCCAAATTGGCTGCACCAATTTGCAGTCCCACCAGCAATGTACAAGAGTACCCTTTACCCCATATCCTCGCCAGCACTTGTTGTTGTTTGACTTCATAATGGCTGCCAATCTTACTGGAGTGAGATGGTATCTTAGGGTGGTTTTGATTTGCATTTCTCTGACTGCTAGAGATGGTGAGCATTTTTTCATGTACTTGTTGATTGACTGTATGTCCTCCTCTGAGAAGTGTCTGTTCAGGTCCTTGGCCCATTTGTTGATTGGGTTATTTGTTATCTTATTGTTTAATTTTTTGTGTTCTTTGTATACTCTGGATATTAGGGCTCTATCTGAAGTGTGAGGAGTAAAAATTTGTTCCCATGATGTAGGCTCCCTATTTACCTCTCTTATGACATAAAGTTTTGCTTTTCCTAATTTGTATTATGGTAAAATCTTGCTCTGTTCACTGATGAGAATGACATGTTAATCATTGTGCATTGAGTTCCTGGTAAGCAGAGTTCATCTCCTATGTCATTGCTCAGTAAAGGTAAATCTAGAAAATGATCAAACAAAGGGAGTACCTGGAACTATAATCAATGCTAGGTGCACAGTGGGTAGACTTAAAAAAATGCTATTGAATAAACAACTGAGACAGGAAAGGATAGGAAGGCTCTTGTTAGCAAGCCATAGAGTAATCCCAGATGCATTTGGGTAGTTAGCTGCAGACTCATAGACTTGAAATGTTATGCTTTATGAGAAAAATAAATCAATAGGCAATGTGCTTGGAGTTCAGCTCTATCTTTTTTTTAAAAAAAGTTTTGGTCTAAAAATATACTAATTTTACCATCCACATATGTGTTTAGAAATCACATGCATCTTTCTGCTGTAAATGACAATATACTTAAAACACAATAGATCTTAACCATCTTAACCATTCTGGAAAAAGAACTTTATAGCTATTGGAAAAACAGAAATTGGCTAATTCTTTGTAGTACAATGCTCAGGGCTCAGGGGATGAAGAATTCCTAGAAGAAGAAAGCACAGTGTAACATATTTTTTATATAGTTCAAAAGCAAATACATACTTATATATGATAAAAGGAAAGGAAAATCAACAAGGGAATGATAAATTGAGAATTAAGTATACATGTTATTTTGGCACAGTGGGGGAAGGGGATGTTATAATAACAAATAACACAGAAATAGTCTATTCTTAGGTGGTTTGATGGGTTCACAGAAGTCCATCCAGTAAATAAGCATACAAATAAACTAATAAGAAAGAGCATTAATGACCAATAAAGCCAATGCTCATGAACTATGTATTAAAATTAATTAATCTATTCTAGCACCTCCAATATAATAAAAATAAAAAGTGATCATATATATATTTGTAAATATAAAATGGTATTCAAAAGTTCTTCTTCTTTTTTTTAATGTCACGGACAAATAAGTTAGAAGAAGTCAGTCTTGTACCAGTTTTAGTGACAAATTAAATCCCCCTGGAAGGAGTGTGGTTGATATTTTGTAGATAATGGCAAATGCAGGAATTCATTCATTCATTTACCCTTCCTTTATCCACTGAGGAACCTTCTATCAAGCACTGAATATTGCTGTGGAACAATTACATGGTGAGTGGATGAAGTAGAGGACATTCAAAGGTGCACTGACTAATTCATTCATATGCTTTTCAATTGATTCAACACTTCTTTAAGACCCTGTTTTGCAAAATTTGGGTGCTGGTGGTGCTGTGGCAAGTGAGACTATTATCTTTGCTTGCACTTTGGTAGTGAAAAAACGTAGTCTTTAGGTTATTACCATGAAGTGTGACAAATTTTGTGATAGCAGAAGTACAAGTTACTAATAGAGAGCCACGAGAACAGAAAAAAGTGGTTAGTCATCTTAATGCTTGTGAAAAACACATAGAAAGTGATATTTAAGTGGGGTCTTAATGGCGAAGTGAAGTTTACATGGTAGAGATGAGAATGGACATTCTAAGTAGATAGGAAAATAGAAAGCATGAACATAAGAAGATAGCAGGCTACTTACTCTTAGTAAATGAAAATAGTTTGATATGGCTAGGACATTAAACTTATGAAAAAGAAGGGTTGTAGCATAAGTTGAAGCAAAGAGTCATGGTACATTTTTGAAATATTACATACTGTGCTAAAATACTATATACCATGCTAAAGAGAGGAACTTTTTTATGCTAATAGGGAAAGACATATAATTCTGTTATAAAAAAAGTGAAGGTTGGAATGGAAAGAAATGGAGTCAAATGGAAATTAACCTAGCAAAATTTGTAAATAATTTTTATTTTCAAATCTTTGCCATTGGAAAACTATGACTATAGAGGGAACGATTTTTTTCTAATATTGTAAGAAAGAATTCACACCCTAAGAAATCAACTGTATATATCCCTATGTGTGTACACTGTGGGTGTAGGTATGGTTAAACATTTAACATTCCTCTCCAAAAGTCATAATGCAAGGTCTAAGAAATATAAGGAGAACTCTTAAAAGATCGGTGGGTGGGAGATTTTAGATGGAGGGGATTATTTCAGTGCAAATATTTTCAAGATGATCTTTGAAGGAAAAGAAAGGACTCAGTGAACAAGAAACAACATATTCAGAGAAAAGACATAAATATGGGAGCAAAATTTCTCAGGAATTCAATTGGGTTGGGAATTATGACAGAGATGGAAGAATTTTATAAGAGGAAAATTTGTTCCTTAGAAGACGATAAAACAATAAGTAGATGGGAGGTAATGATCAGTATTTGGGGAACTGAGGTGTATGGTGGGTAGGGAGCTCAGAATCCTTAATGAAATTGAAATGAGACCATCTGCAAAGTTAGAAGTGAGTGGTGCATGCCCCAATTTGAGCAACTTGGGAGTCTGAGGCAGCAGGATCACAAGTTTGAAGTCAGCCTCTGCAACTTAGGGCAACCCTAAGCAACTTAGTGAGAGCCTGTCTCAAAATAAAAAGTAAAAAGGACTGGAAATGTAACTTATTGGTAAAGTGCCCTTGCGTTCGATCCCTAGTACCAATAACAACAAAAATCCCCCAAAGTGAGATTTTAGATATTAAAGAATTAGATAAGGGGTCAATTGTAATCGAGTTGCCTAATAATCTGTGTTTGAGCTTTCAGAGTCCCCGTGGCAGTGGGAAGTGAAAAGTAGCAATTGTAATGAATGTGATGTGGGATAATACCCTGTAAAGAAGTGATCAGAGGCACAAGATGATGTAAACCATGTAATACTAAGATCTAAGCATGGTTAAACTCATGCACCAACTCAGTGATGCAGGAAGAGGAAGCTGTTGGCTGACTCTGGAAGGCTATCAACTGAGGTTGAAAGTTGGTCATGACATTGATGTGAATATTAACAAGAATGAAAGGAAAAATCAAGCAGGAAAAAAAAATGTGTACATAGTTCTACATGTAAAATAGGTCCTGTGGGGTTGTAGATAATTGTTCTAATGAAACAAAAACACTGTAAGATGTATTGGAATAACATAAAGGGTGGTAGAACCAACATTTTCATTTATATTCATATTTAGCTTCCTTGGTCCATGACCTAGGTTGTTCTTCAGATGATCACGATAATGCACTTTATTTTGTTTTATTTCATTTGTGGGGCTAGAACCTCGTGCATGCTAGGCAAGCACCTTATCATTGTCCTGCACCCTAGCCTAAGGTAATGCATTTAAATGAATTTTTATTTTTAAAATTAAGTTCATATGAACAAAATATATAAATACATAAGCATAAAATGTATAGCTTATGTCATGATAGAGATTACATTGTCATGTTTAGTCTATACAAGTCCATTTCCTTCTTTCATTTCTTTAGTTATTCCAGTTCATCTCTACTCTTAACTTCTAACCCTTTCCTTTCCTTGCCATAGGCAAATTTTCTAATGTACAAAAGCTGTATCTTTTGGTTTGCATAAACTGTTACAAAATGTGTATTGTTATTTCAAATATGTAATTTTAATGACCATAATAGCATTATGCAATATACTTTGTTCTGCCTGTTTTTCACTCTGAGCAATGCCATTAAATGCCATCTATGTTGCAAGGATAAAATCGAAAATGTTGATTCTTAACTGCACATTCTATTCCATGGCATGTATTTGAAACATTTTACCTGTTTTTCTCCCAATAATGGACATACAAGTTAACCTCCACAGAAAACACTTTCAAGAATACACTCGTTCATGGCCTCTTAGGACTTCTGCTCAACTTCCTTGGTATGTATTTATCCAAAGTAGAATTGGAATTTATAGTGTCTTTGAATTGACTGGTTAGAGTCAGATTATTTTCCAGAATAGCTACTTTGGTACTCACCCCCAACAATAGTGCCGATGGATCTGTTAGCTTACATTACTGCCAATATTTAGCACTATTCACATTTCTAATATTTACGGAAACACTAGGTTTGTACAGCTTCTTATTCTGGCTCTAATTTGCATTTGTTTATTAGAAAAGTATAACATTTTTTCACATGCTTCCTGAAGTTTTGGATTTTTCTCTCCTGTATTTTCCTATTGATTACCTGTATCTATTTTTTTTTTCTATTGGGGTTACTTTTTATCCTAGCTAATTTTCAGGACTTGTGGGAATATTCTGATTATAAATACCATGTTAGTTGTAGATATTGCAAATATCTTCTTTATTCTCTGTGTCTTTCCTAACTAGATATAGTATTTTTGTGGAACAGAAATCTTTATTTGTAACGCAATCATGCTGGAAGAGGAATGAGTCAATAAATTCTGATTCTGTAGAATTTTAGATTTTGATATGTGGGGAGAAAATGAGTTATTGATATATGAGGTACTGTAACATTAGCATGAGCTGGTACTGAATTTCCATGACTTGGTCCTGTCCTTTACCTTTGGGAGAATTGATTTTTTTAACTGTTCCTTAAACCTGTGAGATAGCTTAATATCATTTTAATACCTTTTTCTATTGCTTATAGTCAAAAGAATATTCAGTGATATAGGAGATGGGGAAAATGAGGACAAAACAACATTATCAGGATCACAGTTCATAAAATATAATGCAAAGCTTTGAGATTCATAAATGTCCAGCCACCAAGAAGTGTTCCCTTCATAGCTCTTCAAGTATACAAACAGCAAAACAGTGTATTTCCACAGAGTGAAGTTTCTATTATATTACTGATGGGCAAATGCACTTCACACTCAGTTACATAATTATATTCTGTTATAGATACATGCACTATTAAAAACATGACAACCTGAGTATTAAGTAGCCTAAACTCTATTTTAAGTTCTGGACCTTAAAATAAAAATCTCAGGGTCTTTTTTAAAGGAAAAAATCTGATTAAGAGAAGTTTTCTTGATTTTTAATGACCCACTAATCTTAGCAGCCTTTGCCTTATCATCTATTTGGATATACTTAGACATTAGATATATCCTCTTTCCAGCACAAGCATCTTTCAATTTTTGGAAATATTTAGACAATAAATACATCCTCTTTCCAGCACAAACTTTGTGTCTTATCAACAATCAACTAAGCTCTTGTAAGGGGGCAATGCATTACTAAATTATGTCAAAAAATGTGATTGCCTTAGAGAATAAAGAGAGAACAATTATTTGGGTTTGGATGTGAGGTGTCTCCCAAAAGCTCACATGTGAGACAATGCGGTAGGGTTCAGAGGGGAGCTGATTGGGCTGTGAAAGCCTTAACCCAGTCAGTAAATTACTCACCCAATGGGAATAATTTGAGTAGTAACTGAAGGCAGGTGAATGTAACTGGAGGAGGTGGAGTATTGGGGGAGTGGCTTTGGGGGTATATATTTGTATCTAGTAAGTGGAGTTGCTCTGTTTTCTGATCATCATGTGAGCTGCTTCCCTCTGCCACCCTCTTCCGCCATGATGTCCTACCTTACCATGAGCCCAGAGGAATGGAGCCTGCTGTCTGTGGATTGAGACCTCTGAAACCGTGAGTCTCTAAATAAACCTTTTCTCCTCTACAGTTGTTCTGGTTGGATCCTTTAATCACAGTGGCAGAAAAGCTGACTAAAACAGAAGTGTTTAAGGAATGCAGCTTTGTGTGTGTGTGTGTGTGTGTTTCTGTTCTTTAATTAGTAATTGAACTATGTTAGATCCTAAAATGAAGCTTCCTGGGCACACTTGATGGTAGTTCTGTCAATAATGATAGTTTGGTCTGTTGTTACTATTATGGTTTTGATGTTAGGTGTCTCCCAAAAGCTCATGTGTGAAACAATGCATGAGAATTTAGAGGTAAAATGATTGGGTGATGAAAGCCTTGACTCAATTGACAAATTAACCCTCAGATAAGGATTAACTAACTAAAGGCTGGTATGGGGTGGCTGGAGGAGTTGGGTTCCTGGGGTCATTCCTTTATTTTGTCCTTATTGAGCAGAGCTGTCTCTCTGCTTCCTGGTGTGATGTCAGGGGCTGCTTCCCTCTACCACACTTTTTGGCTATACCACACTTGCCTTGAGCCCCAGGGAATGGAGCTGGTCAACTATAGACTGAGACCTCTGAAACTGTGAGCCTCCAAATAAACTTTTCCTCCTTTAGAATTGTTCTTGTCAGGTCTTTTATTCACAGCCCTGAAAAAAGCTAAGTAAAATAGTTACATTACAGAAAATAAAATTTTCAGGTCAGTGAAAGTGAGAATTTCTTTACTCTTTATTCTAGCACTTCCTTAGTCACAAACTGTTATGGGTTGGATGTAAGATGGCCATGAAAAGCTCACGTGTGAGACAAAGCAAGAAGGTTCAGAGGAGAAGTGATTGGGTTGCAAGAGTCTTAACATAATCAGTGAATTAATCCCCTGATAGGGATTAATTTGAGTGGTAACTGAAGTGGTAGGATGTGGCCGGAGGATGTGGGAATTGGGGCATGTATATATTTTGTGTATGGAGAGTGGAGACTCTCTTTCTGTTGCTGTTAAACATGTGAGCTGGTTCCCTCTACCACACTCTTCCGCCTTGATATTCTGCCTACCCTGGAGCCCCAAGGAATGGAGCAGAATTTCTATGAACTAAGACCTCTGAAACCATGAGCCCTCAAATAAATTTTCCTCTTTTAAAATTGTTCCGATCATATCTTTTAGTCACAGAAGCAAAATAGTGGACTAAAACACAGACTTTGCTTGGAGAGTTCTAGGTAGGACTCAGGAATCTATACACTGAACCAGCCCTCAAAGTACTTCTTAGGAGAAGATCAATGGGCAGCCCAAGGGGAACACTACATTAGTCCATCAGAATAAAATGGAAAGCTATTCAGGCTCCAGTACAAGGAATGGATTGGTAGACAGTTAAAACTGTAGGTAAGGGATTTGCTAAGTTGAATTGCTTGGAGTGAAGATCTTTGAGAATTTCATGAATTTATTAAGTCTATCTAGAATTTATGAACCACTGTGAATTTATTAAATCTATAAGCTACAAAAGTATCAGATGGCAAATATATATATATATATATATATAAAATACACATGCACACACAGTTTTTGCTAGTGGGAATTTGATGGGATGGCATATGTGAAGCGGTGATTTTATTCACTTACTCACTTAGCAATAATATACTGAGTTCCTACTGTGTTAAATAAAGTCAGTGTGGAAGATGAAGGTATATGGAGATTATAAAAAGTGATCCCTGACTTCAAGGAGTTTATGGAACATTGGAAAGACCAATGTGGGGTAGTTAATTGCAATTATGTTGAAATGAGGATTACACTAGATATACAATGGTAGAAAACAGTAGTATTAGGATGTAAGTTCCTTTTATTCATTCAAAAAAATTGTTAATCAAGTACTTGCTATGTCTAAGGTAGTATGTTAGGCATTAGTAACATAATTGAGAATTAGATGAAGATGATCCCTGACCTTATGATAATGACAGTCTAGAGGATGGCAGGCACTTAAGAGTTAACAGGCAGTGACAATGTAGTACAGTAAGTACTGGAAGAATACCTAGTATTATGAAAGCATATTATGGAAACATCCAGGGTATACTTTTGGCTATAAGAAAAGATGTACAGATTGATAACTGAAAGTTGATAACTGAAGGTCAGGAAATGAAATGGAAATAGAATAGTCTACATAGAAGGAATAGTACCTTAGAGGAAGTGGCAGTGAGGTAAATGATGGCATATTTGAAGATATGTTTGTGTGACTGAGCTTAGCATGGGAGAAAATGCAGTAGAGGTGTGTAAGAGCTAGAACTATGGATCATATTGAGTTATTTGGACTTTATTCTTCAAGCTGTAGAAGAACATTGAAAGATGTTATATAAGGGAGAGATATGATCAGATTTACATTTTAGAAAGCCACTCAGGCTCCAGTGCAAGAAGTGGATTTGTATGCAGTTAAAACTGCAGGTAAAGAGGGTCTGGGGATGTAGCTCAATGGTAGAGCACTCGCCTAGCATGTATAAGGACCTGGATTCAGTCCCCCATACTGCAAAACACAAAATCTGAAGTGAAAAGAATTGTTGGGCTGGTATATTATCTGAGTTGAGATCAGATGGAGACCGGAAATTAGGACAATTGTTTGGTTATAAAAAGAATTGAGAAGGTTGGACCAGAGAGGTATGAATCCTGTAGAATAAAAAGCACTTAGGTATTTTTATCATGTCTCATGCAGTGCTTTGCTCATTGATGACTCAAAAAAAATTATATATAATCTAGAAATGATTTGAAGTATGTGGGAGGATTTTATGTGCAAATATTACATCATTTTTTAAATAATGGAATTGTACATCTGTAGATTTTGGAATGTGCAGGGTGGGGGCAACATGTCCTGGAACAAATTGCCTTAGATACTGAGGGATGATCATATTATCATTATTATTGGTATTGCTGTTATTAGTACTATTTGCAGATGTTTCACAGAGTAAGATTATATTGAATTTACAGTTAACTAAAAGCCTTAGGACTTTTCACATGAAGGGTGAAATCAGTTTTTTTTTTTTTTTGTAATCTTACACATATGAATGAAATAAGATCAGGCCTTGCTGTGCTTTGGTTCTTTTGAAGGTTGATGGGAAATTCTGAGGTGTACCAGACTTAATGCCTATGGCCTTTATCCATAGCACTGAGAGAAGAATATCAAGGTGAAGACAGATAAAAATTTGATTCTAGGTTTTGCATTGAAATGGATCTGGTACTGTGCTGTTTATATATATATAATACTGGAGCTATTTTCTCATTCAGCATTTGGTTTTCTGGAGAAAGAAATCTATGAATACAGAAATTTGCTTAGATTGTTAATTTTCATTCTTTCTGTTTGTTTCTCTGTTTTAGTTTTTATTTGTTTTTAACACTACCAAATGTCTAGTGGAACTTTAGGGGCTATCCACCTTTGAGTTTAGAATTCACTTTTGTTTGCTTTCATTATAATTGTTACCTTAAGTGGCTCATGAAGCATTTCTACATACATTATCTATTTTGGTTTTCACAACAGCCCCATAGGGTGTATAGGTTATTCTTTTTCTCAGTTTTACTAATTAGGAAATGGAGCCTATTTGTGATCACACAGGTAGTAAATGGCATCTATAAGATTCATATTTGTATTTTCTTGCTCTAAACTTTAAACTGTCCAGTTTAAAGTTTAGAGCAAGAAAATACAAATATGAATACAAATACAAATATGAATATAAATATGAATACAAATACAAATACAAACATTCTCAAGCTGCTATCAGTTTCAGAGATTCTTAGAATTTACTTGGTGGTGACGATAATGAAATGAGAAAGAAATTCTGTGTTATAGACCCAGTTTTGTGGGTTAGGCATGGTGGTAGGCCCTATTAGTTGTCATCTCATTTACTCCTCTATGTGGAAAGCACAGAAACAGAAAAAGAAAAATTAAATAACTCAGCAGGCCTCAAACTATGCACAGGCTGCATGCCAATTTTTATAAGTTTGTTTAAAGCTCAGAAGGTTTCCAATGTTAAAATTGATGGTTAAGTTCTCAGTCATCTTACAAATCCTGTTATCAAATACTACTTTTAACGTTGGTTCTGAGGCAGGTGAGTTAGGTGTGACATTAAACCTAGATGTACTGGAAAGGATTTCCCTGCATGAGTCTATCTTCTGTTAGGGCTCAGAAAAATCATAATACAATGTTTCGTGGAAATTACAACTTTTTTGTCTCACTAATGGTGATCTTCTGAGAAAAGAATTGTCATAACCAAATTTTCCTAGCAATTATTCTCAGCTCTTCAAAACACTTAAAAAATATAATTTAAATATATGTTTTAATGGTTCGGATTAAAGTATGAGTAAGGAAAACTTTTGAATCAGTTATTTTTGCCCAGGCTATTAAAAATTTAACAAACTTCCTCTGTGAAACGAATGATCATTAAACTTTTTTTTTTTGTAAATTGTTTATGTTTATAAATTTCAAAGAAAAAATTTGGCTTTCTGTGCGTGTACATTTCCCCCCACCTTATCACAAACCTGTCAATATTTTTTGTCTATGATGGCTTTATAAATAACAAAGTTATTTGGTTTTGCCTTAGTTATTTCTATGTACCTTGGATTTTTACTTTACTTTGTAAAAATGTAAGGAAAAGAGAAAGACTATCTGTTATTTGTGGCTGAATGGTATTAGATGAATATTTTATAATCAAGTTATACAAATATCTTAGAAACTTAGGCAACAGGTATATGTTTATTATTCAATGCCTTCATGAAAAAATAGATTTTTTTAACTCCCGAGGTTATACTGGTGAACATAATTTAAAATAAAACCTGAGAAAAGTAAAAGAGATTAAATAAATATTCATGAAAATGCCCTCTTCAGGAAATAGGGTCATTTGAACAGTCTATTCCATTAAAAATCACTTTATTTCACTTAAATTGGTTACCTCGCAGGGAAGGAAGACATAAGAATACTAAGGGATTGATTCTGAAATCTACACCAAAGAAATGACTTTGAAGTCTCTCCGTTGCATTAACCAGATGGAATGTATTATAAAAAAAAAAATCTAGAACTAATCAGTTATTTTAACCTATATACTCAGAGAAGTACCAAATATACATTTAAGTGCTATGTTATAATTTTATGAAAACTTAGCATATTAATAATAAACTGCAAATTAATATGGATTTGTATAACATTTAAGGTGATCTAAAATGAGAAATTGTCTCAAGGTAACATACTGACAATCATTTATAATGATTATTAGAATTAATTCACAATCAGAATAACAAAGAATAGACTGTGAAATCATTAATACCATTTGATTTTTATTTATTAAAAATATAGAAATTAAATCAAATGATCTTTATTCAAGAGATAATAAACTTGAAACTTGAACTTTTAAAAAAATCAAATATCAATAACCATACTTTGTAATCTAGAACAATTTTGTTTGAAAATTCAATCAAAACCATTTGTAATTATTATATAGTTTCTGAGACTTCTGTTTATTCTATTATACAACTTTATACTCCATTTCTCTTTTTCTCCTTTTGTCTATGAAACTGCTCCTTTTGAGGTCCATATATTTCCCAGACCCTTTGGGAGCTATTAAAAGAATAATGGAAAATGTAAAAGGTTAAATGAAGCTATCCTAGATTGGCAATAGTAGCATTATCTGAAAGTTTGTTAGAAATGCAAATTCTAGACCGCTTCCTATTAAATAAGAATCTATGGTAATTCATCTGCAAGACAGAGCCTCAGAAACACTCTCTAGGAAGTACCATGAATACTTCTGAAGCTATGTACCAGATAAATTTCCCTTCCTGTCCAAGCCTCTTGGTCATCTTGAGTTAGAAGTGTTGTGGGATAAGGTCCAGGTTGTCCTCTTCTTGCACTGGAGAAAGAATGCCTTTCTGTTTTCAAACCTGTTGCTCAATCTGTCACTGCTAGATTAAAGGGCGGAGGCATAAGAATGTACTGCTTTCTGAAAGATCCAAGAGAGCAGACAAGATTGAATTAATCATGATCTGAACGTCCTGACCAGAAATTCTGTTATCATTCTTATAGCCTTAATGTAGAACCAAGTTTTGGCTCTGGCACAGGTCCTGGAAGTCATTGCTAGAATGCAGGCTACTTGGTCTATGAAGACAGAGAACAATAAGACAGAATGGCTACTTCAGTCATCCTAAGAAGACACAGAATGGCTACTTCAGTTCTGCCATTCTATGTGACCACTTGTTTTTATTTATGATTAAAATTTAAGACAGAGCACATATATTTTTTAATTTTTGTAAATTTATTTATTTATTCTATTTTGTTATACTTGACAGTAGAATGCATTTCAATTCATAAGTACATATATAGATCACAATTTTTCATGTTTCTGATTGTACACAAAGTAGAGTCATACCATTCATGTCTTCATACATGTACTTAGGGTAAAGATGTCTGTCTCATTCTACCATCTTTCTTACCCCCGTGCCCCCTTCCTTCCCCTTTCTCCCCTTTGCCCTATCTAAAGTTCCTCCATTCCTTCCGTGCTCTCCCCCATCCCCCATTATGGATCAGCATCCTCATATCAGAGAAAACATTCGGACTTTGTTTTTTTGGGATTGGCTTATTTCACTTAGCATGATATTCTCCAACTCCGTCCATTTACCTGAAAGCCATGATTTTATTCTCTTTTAATGCTGAGTAATATTTCATTGTGTATATATACCACATTTTCTTTATCCATTCATCTGTTGAAGGGCCTCTAGGTTGGTTCCACAGTTTAGCTATTGTGAATTATGCTGCTATAAATATTGATTTGGCTGTGTCACTGTAGTATGCTGTGTTTAAGCTCTTTAGGTATGAACCAAGGAATGTGATAGCTGGGTCAAACGGTGGTTCCATTCCAAATTTTCTGAGGAATCTCTATAGTGCTTTCCAGATTGATTGCACCAAATTGCAGTACCACCAGGATATAGGTAATATATAACATATATATGTAGTGTATATATATATGTATACACTACATATATATGTGTAGTGTGTGTGTGTGTGTGTGTGTGTGTGTGTATATATATATATATATATATATAGTGTGTGTATATATATATCTGTATAGATATATAGATATATAAAGAACTCAAAAGTCCTGACACCAAAAAAACAAATAAACCAATCAATAAATGGGCCAAGAAACTGAACAGACACTTCTCAGAAGATGATACACAATCAACGAGTATATGAAAAAGTGTTCAACATCTCTATCAATTAGAGAAATGCAAATCAAAACTAAGATTTCATCTCAATCTAGTCAGAATGACAGTTATTAAGAATACAAACAACAGTAAGTGTTGGCGTGGATGTGGGGGAAAAAGGCATACTTATACCATATTTTTGTTTGGAAAGTACAAAATTTAGTATGTAGAATAATATTTTTGGAATTTGAATAATCTATTTAAAAATGAAGCTCAACCTTTTAAAATTATTAACCATTTGTTTTAAAACTTAAAACTGAATTGAGAAAATAAAAATGTTAGATTAATGATACACTGTGAGCAGATATTTTGTCTTTATTAAATTTGCTTACTAGAAACTATAGCATTATTGCATATTATTGCTTAATTCTAACAAGTATGTTTTTCTATTTTTTTTAAAATGCATAATTAGAAAATTAATCTATTACTTTTTCTTTTGGTAGTATAACATTTATTTTAATTTTGAAATAATTTTTACTGGCATGATTTCATATATAAAGTTCAAGAAAAGAAATTCTCATCATCCCTATTTTTCTATTGGCTATTTTAAGTATTCCTTTCATGACTATAACTGGTGTAATATTTTCCTGTGGAGAGAGTGTTCACAGTTGACCTGCACTGGGTATAAAGACACTAGATACACCTCTTCTCCCAGACATCTTTGCCAGAAGGGGCTTTGCTTCAGTGCTGCGGTTTCTGATCTTCTTTGATTTCCTGAACTTGAGCAGTAGAATGACATAGGTTTTCCCTAGTGCGGAGCAATGATTGCCCCTGGAAACAATTCTTTATTGGAAGTATTTCATTTCTATGCTTTTTTCAAAAAAAGACATTATCTAATTACGTCTGGAGAGTGATATAGGACTTAAGAAAATCTGACCTAGAGGGATTTCTTAATTTCACCATGTATTAATTTGTATCCAGCACTTAACATAAGGCTACGAATGGATAAAATATTTTCTAACCCATATGCTCTTCTCAGAAGGCACTGGGTGCTCTTAAGCTTTCAAAATTTATAGATCTCCAGAAGTGTTATTGTTTTGAGTTGCCTATTTTCTTATTTATTTATTGGACATAGAAAACTTTGAATTCGTTGCTACTTGAATTTCTGCATTTAGTCAAGATTGAGGAAAGAGGAAATTGATATATTTTTGAAATTTTAGAAATAAGAAAGTATATCATGTCCAGCTTGTATGAGTGAATTAAAGAGGCAGTTGTGTTTTCAATTGCTATGAGGGTCAGGCAGGGAACAGAGAATTGGGTAATGGGAAGTGGACTGGTTCAGTGTAAATGAGGCTGATTCTTGGTTCAAACTACCCAGAGTTGCCAGATTATTTGACAGAAGCATGAAATATTAATTTTTGCATGGCAGTTCTCAATGTATCAAAATATTTTGTAAGCTAAGAGAGATGTGTCTCATGGCCAGAATCAGACCACAGGCCACCAGTTTGCCCCCTCTAGAGAAACAGATTTCCATAATACTTTCCAATAATTAACAGTTGCTTGTCTAAGGAAGTTATTCCTCTCAGACACTATAAAACCAGTATGTGTTAATTCTTATCCTTTTTCACCCCCTGCTTTATCCTTAAGGAAAAAAACAATGCCTGTGATCCATTTTCTGCGTAAAAATGCAATGCATTTAAAAACTTGAGCAATCCTGTGGAGAACCTATTAATCTCACAGTGAAATGATCACAAAATATTCTTATAATATTGCTCACATACAATTTTCTTAGGACTTTAGCTAAGAGGATTTAATGGGACCCTGTTTAAGACAGGAGGAGAGAGTCACATCTTCTCTCAGTAGGGTTTCTTTAAAACACTAAAGGAACTCCTGATAGAGCTGAAAGCTTTTGAAATGCTTAAATTTGCTTAATTAGCCCTAATACTGAATGCTTAGTCAAAACATATTGTGTCATAGAGTGAAAAAAAAAAAAAACCTCAAAGACTGTTCCTAATAATGGCAATTGCTTTGGATAAGGAATGTGCTGAAACCATCAGGCTTCTGTATTCGTAAAGATGTTCACACTGGTATGAATACAGAATTCAGAAAATGAATTTTTTTTTGTACATTTATGGGATTCAATTTGATATCCTTCTGCATTAACTATTTTATCTGTATGTAAAACTTGATGTTTTATTGAATGGTATTATTTATCAATATCTTTAGTCCTATTCAATCCTTTTCCCTATAGCAACAATTTAAAAGCTTATGGAGACAGTCAGACAAAGATAATTATTACTTCAAGGTATTAGGGCAAGTTTTTATATGCACTCTGCTAAATAAGAGTATCTTAAACACATCTGAACTTCAGTTTCTCTATTTATATTATTATTGTTACTTTTTAAAAACTAAGAATGAATTTTTTAGTATTTTTATCTGAGAGAAAATAATGGTCCCTGTTGGAAGAAGATGGTGCCAAGTGTTTAGGGAATTGAAACACTTTATTCATAGATGTGCATTTTGAAGAAGCTGGTGCAGTGCCTTGCACTCTGTAACCACCCAGTGAAGAGCTGAGTGAGTAAGGAACACAGCTGCCCTATTTCTAGGTCCCTGTCTAGGCGTAGTTGAACCCAAGTTGGACATGGAAAGCCTGTCATTAAAGGCAGCCCTTCCAAAACATGAATGCTCCTCATCTCCTTGAACTTTAAAATTCCAATCAAAGTAAGAGAGGTAACTTAAAGGAGGTCAAATGTGGAGAATGTCTGCTTCAAGAATCACACTTTTTTATTCTTGTAGGATCTTTCTTTTTAAATAGAACACATTAAAACCTACTCACACATTTGAATTAAAAGTTATGTTAATCATCAAGCAAATAATATATCAAATTTAGAAATCCTACTCATTGCTAATTATAGTTGCGAGAATGGCAGGGCTTTGTGAACTAGCAAGCAAACATGGAAAGACATTCTTGGTAAATCAATAAATGAAACATTTTTAGAGATATGTGATTAATTATTTAACACAAGGAAACATTGCGCAGCTTGTACTGTGTCTACATACAATTGCGCAGATTCTTTTCTTTCTAACTGAAAGCTAATTGTTCTTTTTAAAGTGCCTAGGGTACAAATCACTTGTTTCTAAGTGTGTGTCAAACTAGCATGGTCTGTGCCTGCTTGTGAATATACTGCAGAAGCGAATGTGGGAATAAATGGATTGCACCATTTCCAGTCTTCTTTATATCACCTCAGAGGCATCTATTATATAGGTAAGCATGCTGGAGTAACAACTCTGTTCCTTAATACAGGGCTCCCTAAAAAATAGCCTATTCAGAATACGTTGCTCATTCAGTAATGATTTCCGATAGTTTATAGTAGAATGTAGGGAGCTATGACAATGATTTATAGCAAGTTATTAAGTCATTGCAATGTGACATTAATTAAAGTATTTTCTTAAAACTTCAACCTAGAAAAGAAAAAGATGTAGACACAGAAATGTGTAACATTTGGATAATTTCATGGGCCCTGAAAAGAACTTTCTGGGTTCAATTTATGCTTCCACTACCTATTAACAGGATGCATTTATTCCGTTTATTAAATTGTCAAGGATGTAGTTTTCTGAGTTGGAATGTGGGCATAATGAAAATAACTGTACTCATTGACTGTAAGGATCAGATCAAACAATGCATATAAAATGCTTAGGCCAAGCACAAAATATTCAATGATTTTTTAGCTGTTATTGTTTCAAAATTACGCTGGCAATTGGGAGTATTTTCATCATTTCCAAAAATATTTAACCATTATTTGAAAACCAGTGCTTCATATCAGTCTTGTCTTATAATTATTCACAATAAATACTAGGAAGCACACTCTGCTGTATAGCAAAAGGCAAACACATGTATAGATGCTTTTTTTTTTCTTGAAGAAATCCACATTATGGCAACATTGTGGGTGCTTACTTTTCACACAGTTCTTTAAGAAAATTACATAATCTAGATTCCTACAAAAGATATCAGAAAGCAATTAATTAGAAATATGAAGATTGGCCATGTTCATACCATTAAAAATATAACTAATTCAATTACAACAAAAGAGGTAGAAAAATTATAAAAGGGTCAAATGTTTTTCTTTCATATGTAGAAACTAGGGGGAAAAAGTGGGAATAGAAGAATCCCATAAAAATAGAAGGGAGATCTGTAGAGTAGAGGAAGGAGATTGAAGGGCAGGAAGGAGGGATGGGGAAAGGGAGGAACCGTGGAAGGAAATTGACCAAATTATACTATGTACATAAATGATTATACTACAGTGAATTGTATCATGTACATGTCCACGGAGCACCAATTTTAAAAGTTATAAATGAAAAGAAGGAAGACCAGTAGAATAGAGAAAGGGGAAGAGAAGTAGGGAGGAAAGGAAGAAAGGAAATAAAGCAGTATTAGAGACTGACATGGAGCAAATTATATTCCATGCATATAGATTATTTCCAGATGAACCCCACTATTATGTATAATTATAATGCATGAATAAAAACATTTTTTAAAAAGGCAGAATTTATGCTTTGTGTTGTATTAGAACTTCTTTTGTACCTCAATATAGTCCAATAACATGCAAAATTATCATAATACAGAATAATTAAAATTATAGATAGTCCGAATCAAGAAAATTAACTGGGTTTATTGGTATTGTTTTACTTAAGAAGTTAGGGAAGTGTGTTATATGTAAGAATTATCAAATTGATGGTCTACAAGAAGAATCTGACCAGTGAATACTCTTTGTTAAGTCATTTTATTTTAAATAATTGAATTATCTGCTAATATTTAAAAAAGATCAGCAATTGTCATCTAACAATTGAATCTTTCTTGAAAAAATAAATTTGGTGATACTGAATCTGTATTCTCACTTTTCAATAATCAGGTTTAAAATATTTATTTTTCACAGCTGACGGGAATAAAAATGCTGTCAACACTTTGGAAATTTGTTTAACAGTTTTTAATAAAGTTAAATACACAAGAAAAGTATGGCCCAGAAATTCTACTCCCAATTTAACCATGAGAAACAAATGAATGTGTCCACAAAAGACTGATGTAGGAAGGGGCATGGGCATTACAACTTTAATCATAACTCAAACAAGAAAAAAACACTATGTCCTTCAATAGTACAGTTGTTTAACAAACTGGGATAGCCATGCCGTGGAATGCTACACAACCATTAAAACATATAAAAATCAAGTTATGTTATTACATAGAAAAATCTTAAAAGCATTAAATGGAGCAAAAAAGTCACACACACAAAAGCACATTCAATATGATTACATTATGAATGCAGTTCAAGAATAGGGAAAATTGAATTTCAGAAGCTAGAAACAACAAATAGCAATTGTCGGCATGGGGGATGGGGCAGAGTAACTATTGACTAGAACGGGATATGTGTGGACAGAAGGATATATATATTTTTATATGAGTGACAAGTAGGTTCATGTGCCAATATTAATGAAGTTCCATTCTTAAGATTTCTTCATTTTGTGGCATGTACCTTGTTTCAACAAATACTATTAGCATAAAAACAAACGAATATTTGTGGCTGAATATCTGCCATATCTGTTAACCAGCACGACTCTTGTAGGTATCAAGCTTGAGACTATTAAGGAAATATTTGTTGCTTAAATGAAAGTTTTAGCTCTCTGGAAAACCGAGCTGTTCACAATAGTATTTCCTGGAAGGTTCTGGAGAGCTGCAATTTTTGACACTTTTTCTAGCACGTTTTGCTCAATGTCACTCTCTGAACTTGCTTTACTGTAGGCATTTCAGTTGTGTATCTGTTCTTATACAACAAGTGATTAACTGTTAGCACTCATAACGTTTCAAACATCTCAAATTAATGGAAGCATGGCTCTACACAGCAGGTAGCAAGCTTATGGTGAAATAGTGAAACTTTTTACCCTGAAGACTTAAGACACATTCAAAATAACAATAAAAAAATTGCTGAACACCAGAAAATACAATTATATATTTCAAATCTTAGATTTTATATCTTAGCTCACAGATCCATGACAATTTTCTAAAAGAAGCTATAAATGGTTTCAAGTTAATGACAAAGAGGTCAACCAGTTCTCTTTCATAATACATTCTTTGTTATTTCTATCAAGGACTAAACTCTAAGCTGAATGGATTAAATTTCTGTCCAAGTCTGAGGATTTCATATACATCACATTCAGTCTCTACCTGAATACATTTTTTTCTTTATAAAATCGTAGCATAAATCTTTATATTTTTCAGAAATTTATATAGACAAAAACATAACCACATTATTGGTCAAATTCGTTTACATTCAGAAGCATATTGTTATTAGGAACTTCATAGAAGGGTGACCTATTCAAGGTCAACTCCTACATTTGATAACAAACATTAAAAGTTGTTTATGGACAGCACATGTTAATAATTAATAATGCACACACGGTTAAGTGTTGAGATTAAGCAATATTTATGCATGTAATGCATTCTTTTCTCAATGATTTATGAGACAGAATTTTTATCTAACTGACATTCCCAGGTATCTAATCAGCCAGAAGATATTGCATTTTCATCACGAGGCAGAGATGTTTCAAATTTAATTATAATTCATTGACCTACAGCGGTGCTTTCAGGTTTGATTTGCATAGTCATCACCAGTAAGTTGAAGCTGACCACTAATTAGAAGAATTATGAGTCTAAAGATTTATAAGTAGATTATAGTAGTAGGCTTTTATTTTTCCAAGTTTTTTTAATTCCCCAAATTTGGAGATGTTACCCTGAAGACACATTGTTATCTACTCCACCATGTCCCTGTTTATGAGTTATTCCTGTATAGGGTTTCAGCATCCTTTGTGCCCAGGATATTACAGTACATTCGTACTTGATGCTCCTGCTTCCAAGCACCCTTGCTTTGCATTGCCCACATGAGGCAGCTTCATCTACCTCAAAGACCATTTTCACAAGCTTCTGTGCTATTGAGGATATTTCTAAAGTCAGAAAGCAGTATGAACTCCTTCTAAGAGCACAGATAGAGATTCCGTGTAGGATCTGCCACGATGCAGCGAGGCAACCTTATGTAAGTCTTAACTTTGTGACCTTATTTTTCTGACACATGGATAGATATATTAAGTGCTACCTGCTCTGCCACCTCATTTATTCATCTGATGTTTTCAGTGTCTGTTGCACATAATGAAAATCTGAGAAATACTAAAACACTAGTAGCTATAACCGAGCCTTTGATAGTATTGAAATCTCCAGAAGTAATCCCCATGAAAAATCAAGATTGAGGTGTAATATTGTCATTGAAGGAAATTGTGGAAGAGCCTTCTGAAGTGGTACATTTTCTAAAAGCAGTAAGCATTTTTAATGAAATCATGTTTAAAGCACTTGTTTTCCAGATTTTTTTCCCTGAGTTTTATTGCCTTTTTACCCAGTTTCTCCCTGACAATCTGTTCCTAAATGTCCTCATGTCCATAACAGGTCCAGTTCTATTATAACACCTATCCCAATATTTTACACACACACACCCCCACACACCCCCACACACCCCCCCACACACACAGAGGAGAGAGAGAGAGAAACAGAGAGAGAGAAATCTGTCTTTGACCACATCTGAATCACCCCAAAGATATTTTTGGTGTATTACTTTGTGTTAAAAGTGCTTAGTCTGAAAGCTGATTGCCATTTAAACTGTGAAACTTGATGCATATGCTCCAAAGCATATTTTATTACTTTACCTTTTTCTTAGGCTTACTGTCACTCTCATCTCTGTTTCTTTTTCTCATTCTTCATGCCATTATCTCCTCAAATGAGACTCGAAACTCACTTTTTTCCTTACTATGTTGTACACATCACGATGCAGCCATGCAGGTGTTCATTTCCCCCCAAATATGAGGGCCATTTAAAACATTAAATTATCATTATTCATTGCACTACACATTCATGTGGACTAGTTTTTTTGTTTGTTTGTTTGTTATGGCAGTGAGCTCTTTGAAGGAGTTCCCATGGGTTGGGTGTGTTTTACATTAAGAGGAAAGCAGGGCAAGTTAATATCCTCTTTGTGAAGGAGTCTTAGCATATGCTCTTTGGATCATTTTTTATATCTGGAGTGTACCTTGAGCTTAAACCAAGAGGCTCCTGTGAGCAATGGAAGCTTGATTTCTCCATTTCATGTGGAAACTGGACTGCCACTGATGTTATAGAATCAGTTAATAAGACCTGGATTGCAGTCAACTTATTTCATAAGGATGCTTTTTTCTCTTTTATATGCTCTCGTCAGGGTGCTATTGTTTTTATGATTGAATTTGAACTGTAGGAGAAATGTCATGTACACACTTCCCACATTTCTTTTAAAAAATTTCATGGTGATATGGACACACATGATGGCTTCTAATCTTAAAAGTTACCAATTGGTGTGGGAAATGATTTTCTTTTGGTACCAGTGTAACCAACATAAATCTGTGACCAAGTGGCAGAAGAGTTGGGGGAAAGTTGTTACAGATGCAAGGGATTCTTCTATTGTAGTCACCCAAAATGGAGAGAATACTAAGGTAGGTAATGATAAGTACTCTAAGACTTTCATTATTATGATACAAAATCCAAAAAGAAATAGCAAAAGTTAGTTAGTAGCATTCTTTGGAATTCAGCGTAAACAAAAAGTAGCATACTTTGAGAAATTTCTGGGACTGTGAGTATTCAGTGACTTGATGGATGGATCGTCTTTCAGAATCTCTAACTTTTCAGAAATGATGCAATGGGTAGTTTCTAATGAAGAAATGCAAAGCTGAAGAAGCCAGACTGCATGTTCTTTGTGATAATATAGGTTGAAAGGGATGACAAAGATGGAGTTTTTTTTTTTTAATTCACCTTGGTAGACATAAATATTCCATAAGTGTATGTGTTAATTCAGACGTGAGATAGACAAATCAGCTTACACATTTGACAGCTTCACGGCAGCTGGCTGCAGATATGGATCTTATTTTTTTTTTTACCCTTGAGATTTTACAAGGAAAACATATAGTCGAGTGAATTGTAATGCAAGAAAACTACCCTTATTAGCGATTGACAGCTGTATGTTTCTGTCATCTTTAAGAAGGAAAGATGTCTGGTAATAAAGGAGCTCATCCATAAATCTGTATATGATGGGAAGAAATCCTGTTAGAATTCTGTACATGGGAGCATTTCAGCACATAGCAGGCAGAGGGTTCTCCATCTTACTCTCTTTCTTAAACATATTCCTATCTCCTAAGGGCTTCAGAATTTTGTGTAGCATTAAAAAAAATTAATCACATGCCGTAACTATAAAGATAATGCAATTATTTGACTTCATTAAAATACATTTTTTCCTTTCCTGCAAAAGTGGTGAATATGTATTAAGCCAACAATACCTGTTTGCTCAGTTTATTCCCAGTAATAAAAAAAAAATAGGCACTTCTGAAATGGCCAGATGGAATTATGGTTAAAGAGCAAGAAAAGATGAGTGACTAACTCTTCTGCTTGACGCTCCAAACACTTAAACTTCTTGGCATCTTTTAATGCCAAACTTATTGAAGGAGTGGGGGGTCCAATTGCTTCGAATTCCTGCAATCTAATAATTACTTTCACTAAAATGGCTTCAGCTGACTTCTTCGTTTGTCAAATTCAGTAGCCCTCTCGTGGTCCTCGTGTTTAATTATTTATTTATTTATTTTTTTTAAGAGAGAGTGAGAGAGGAGAGAGAGAGAGAGAGAGAGAGAATTTTTAATATTTTTTATTTTTTAGTTATCGGCGGACACAACATCTTTGTTTGTATGTGGTGCTGAGGATCGAACCTGGGCCGCACGCATGCCAGGCGAGCGTGCTACCGCTTGAGCCACATCCCCAGCCCATGTTTAATTATTTTTAAAAAATATTTTGGTGCATTTAACACATTTGATCAATTTCTCTATCATAAAACTCTTCCCATGGTATCATGACAATATGATATTTTGAAGTATATATTCTTATTTCTTTTCTGTTTCTTATTCTGCTTTATTTTCTTCCTTTTCTAGGAGATCCAAAGACATGGTCATTTTCTTTGCTTGTTCTCAATGTTTCATTCAAAGGTTGTACCTCCTCTCGTCTCTTGTCGTCATTGCTATGGAGACAACTTCTAAGAGGGAAGAAAGGAAGGGCAGAGGGAAGAGAAGGGAAGATAATCACAAACCTCCTGTGGAATTTATCTGCTAGAATTCCACTAGAAGTCTCTATTGAAGTGAAAATAAGAACAGAATCTCCTTCTGCAATCATTTTCTGATCCTTATGATTTTTTTTAAAGAGAGGGAGAGAGAGAGAGAGAGAGAGAGAGAGAGAGAGAGAGAGAGAGAGAGAGAAGAGAATGAGAATAAATTAATTTATTTAGTTTATTTTACTGAATTCGGTAACAAGTAACATTCAAATTTGAATTTTATTTCTAGTTAGTTTGGTCAGTGCTTGGAGTATGATCGAAATCCAGTAGGGCCATCGAACCGGCATGCCCAAAGCCGACGCATGCCAAGGCCTACCGCCAGCGCTTTAGCAGGCCCATTGCAATGATCCCCCAAGCCCAATCCCCAAAAATTGACCGTCTTTTAAATGTCCATTGACTTCCAAATTAATAAATAAAAATCTTGGCAAATTTAGTCAGTTAAGAATGGATTGGTCTTTTATTCAGAGCAATTTGCTACACTTGAATAGTCAATCCTAGAAATTTTTTAATTTTGTAATCACCCCATTTCTTCAATCAAAAAATTTAAAAAAAAATGCCAAGTAAAAGTCCCAAAAAAGCTAGCATTGTGCAAATAGTCTCTCAACAGATGTCTCAACTCATCCATATGCGCTCAGTAATTTCTAATCGTAGAGTGGTCGCGTATCTCAAAAGGCACA
>NW_026000078.1:6139361-6146040 GCF_001458135.2 Marmota marmota marmota | reverse complement strand
AGAGAGAGAGAGAGAGAGAGAGAGAGAGAGAGAGAGAGAGAGAGAGAGAATATTTTAATATTTATTTTTAAGTTTTCGGTGGACACAACATCTTTATTTTATTTGTATGTGGTGCTGAGGATCGAACCCAGTGCCCCACGCATGCCAGGTGAGCGCGCTACCGCTTGAGCCACATCCCCAGCCCATGATTTTTTTTTCTTTGTCTGACTTCTTTCTCAAGGTAACATTCTTTGTCTCACTGCCTCAAGTCTGATTCTGAATTTCTTTCCATCATTCTTGGGTCATTGCAATAGCATTTAACAAGGAAGCTATCCCTATGGGTTTCCATTTCGTTGATTATTACTTCATAATTGTTTTCTCAAGTATAAATCATATTAGGTCCTTGTTCAGTGCCATCTGTATGTTTCTTTGCCCAGAGAAAACTTTATGATTACAGGGACTTTACTTACCTCATTTATTTTTATTATATCCTCAGTCATTAGATGACTGGCTGGCAAATAATAAGTTTTCAATGACTATTGTTGAATAAATAATAAAATAAAGGATAAACTCTGAATACAGACTGAGTTCAATGTTTTCCACAGTTTAATCCCATACTATTTCTTTAAACATAGCTATTTTTACTCCTCTCTGAGGATCCTACTTTCCAACAGGTTAATCTACTCCCTAATCTCCAGATGTATTGTTATAGATCTATTCTATCACTCCCTTTTGAGAATTCTCAGAATAACTCTCTCTTCCTAGAATTCTGCCTTATAAATATTGCTTTGTAATTAAAATTCTAAAGTCTGACTTCGTTAATATCATCTGAAAACTATATCTTATTCTTATTCCTATGTTTATGGAAGGCTCCTACTGTTCCATGTACATCCATGTTTACCCTTGACATTTCACACCCATTCTCTTGAGTAGGTATCAATCTCACCAATTTTATAGCTGAGGACTTTACAGCTTTGAGAAGTGAAGCCACATAGAATTTGAATTGCAGAGCTGAGATTTTGGGCCCTGGGCTGCTCAACTTCAGAGCTTAGAATCAGTTCCATGGCATTCCTGGTCATGACCCTCCCCCTACACTCATCATATGCAGTCTGCATTACTTGCTTGGTTTTTTTTTGTATTTCCTTATATCATTGGGTAATTCATACAGAGAACATATATTGCCTTTTATCTCTCACTGTGTATAGCATAGATTTGAATAGAGATGAACAATAATGATCTAAGGGTCATTATCACTTCAAAAGATTTCCTACAGATCAAAACATATACTTATTGGCTTGGCGAACTAATCACTGAACAGATATTACCTGTTCAGCACTTTATACTAACATGAGTATGAAATCCACTTGGTAATATACACTTTCAGAAACTTCAGTAGGCATAAAATAAGAACACCTTTTTATTTATGCAAATAATTAAGAATAAATGTCAGGCATGCCCCATTCCTGCTCATTTCAGTCATTTTAATGATACATGAAATATACAGAAAGACTTTGCCAAAGGTCTCTAAGGAGAAAGGGCAACACCACTAAATAAAGAAGGATGGTCATGCTGGGGCAAACTTGAAAGGAGACGGCATTTATACAAAATGCAATTTACTCTGACAGTAATTTTCCAAATTTCCCTGGTTATTATTGAAGATATATGTGTGTTTGAATAAGAATGCTCCCTCTTTCCTCCCTAGCCAGCTGCTCTGTTTGATCCTGCAGTGAAGTCACCATCCTGTGTTAATGGCTTCACAGTTTGTTCCTGGAGAAAAAAAAAATTATGATGATGTCACAAATTTGTCATTTTGACTTCACTGCAGGGTCAGGCTGAGGGAGAAAATGGGTTGTAAGGGATAAAATTTTTCAGGCAGAAACTTTTTTTTTTTCTCCCTGTAACAAGAAATAGCTAGTATTAGGACAGACACTTAAAATCAAATAGATGAAAGGGTTCATGACTTTAAATGTTCACAGGTATCTCTTCAGAAACAATCCATCTGAAATTCTCTTACTTTTTAATGATGCCAGGATAACTCTATATTTAGCCAGTCTTTCTTTTCCCTTCTCTAATACACCCCAAAGTCCCCAATTTTAAAAGGCAGTTTTCCTTTTTGGAGCTTTTTTTTTTTTTTAAAAAAAACCTCTTAAACTGTTTGAAGAATCACAATAATATAGCATCTTTGCATAATTATCAAAATGCTACATGGTCCCAGAACTTTTAACTGAATGCACATGAACTTCAGGCTTTAAGATAGAAGGGTAAAAGCAGTTTTATCACTTGTCTTTTCTCAACTCCATCAAAAATAATGATAAGTTATCTAAAAAAAAAAGACAAAGTAACTTCCAGCTAAAGTGAAAGAAAAAAATAGCCATGATCTCAAAATATGAACTATATGCACATCTACCAAATGAGGTGAAATCTGGGCCAAAACAGGGCAGGATGCCGAGAGATCACACAAGCTTCCTTGAACATTAATGGGTATAGATTTTTTCCAAAAGTAAATGTTACAGTCCAGAAAGGCATATACAATGATTCTTTGATTAAAAATGACAAGATCCAGGGGGTTTAGTGACTGCAGAAAAGTGCAGTGTGTCCCTGTAGAATCCAAGTTTAATAGCATAGAGTGGCAGGGGAGGTGGCACTGAAGTAGAAACTAAATGAATGCTCGCCGTTAGTATTGACTACAGCCTCACCTCCCATGCAGGGTGCACACCATGGGTGCAGCTGGGTGAGGAGGCAGCAGCACAGGGAAGATTTGCTATAAAAGGACTTTCCTGAGTTACTATGATTACTTGGACACTAAGGGGAGGTCTACACCTAGGAAAAAGGAAACACAAAGTTCAGTCCATACTTTACGTTTCCTTATCTTATAACCTGTTCCTTTCTAGTTCTCTCTTTATTACTTTTCAGCAGACAACTGGTCTCATTTAAATGTGAGTAATATTTAGAATCAATAAAATAGAGAAAAAGTAGAGAAATAGTCATAAGTCATATTAGCTAAATAGATATCATGAGAATACTTAGCCCGACTCCCATGTAGGAAGAATTTAGATAATAACTTTTTTCTGACACCTCATCTAAGGAGTTAGAAAAGAAATGAAAGATCACAAATAAATGCACATATATTATATAGATAGATATCTCTCTCTATATATCTATCTATATGTATATATATGTATATTTATGTAGCCAGGCCAGTGTTCTTTAGGTGTAAAAGGCAGACCCACCTTCATACATAGAATTTAGGAAATTCAACAAGGATGACATTAAAAAAACACTGAACAAAACCAACCAACAAGCAAAAACTACTGGCTGGATTCTGCCAGCCAGAAGATTAATCAAAATGTGCCTGATAAATACAAAAACAATATGGAGGGGGGGGAAGCGAATTCTGAATTTGTTACGATATAAAATTATGACAATCATGAAAAATCTAAGAAAGGAGATGACAGAAAGCTCAAGACAAGTTTATTCCTCTACCATGACAGTCAACCAATAGTTTTGTATAAGTTTTAAACTTGCAGTTAAAAATTGTAAAATTTCAACCTTTTAAAACATTTTTATTAGAGTAAGTGATGTGTATTTGGAAATAATATCTCTTTATTGAAAAGCATTTATGTAAGTTCTAGCACTTTATTTCCAATTGTTTCTTTTTTTGCTCTTAAATTAAAAAAATAATTTCATATTCCTATTAAATTAGCTTATAGGATATGATTCCATTTTTGCAAAATAATTATTTAAAGCATTTTTATCTATCTATATTTAACTACTTGTGAATTAAGCCACATAGGTCTCCTCAGATAACAACTTCTCAAGCATACAGCTCCAACTGTATGCATCCTTATTTACGATCTTCCATCTATACAGATGTAAATGATGGCTTAAATTAAATTTAACTGAAGTTGATGATGACTATTTCTAGCTTGGGAAATTTGGAATGGTATTTTGACTTTTTATTTATTTATTTTTTTATTGCTTGACCTTTTATTTTTATCATATTTTTTTTCTTTTGTAAAATTCACACTGGTAAGGAAGCAGAAGAGTGTTTTAGCCACATTTCTAAAATGTACAAGGAATAAAATCTTTTATTTAGTTTGAACAAATAATCTTTGGTGACAAATGAAAATAATATTATTTAAGAGTTTATACATGTTCCCATGGAAGTCTTCCTTTAAAAAAACTCTGGCTGGGTATGGTGGCCAATGCCTGTAATCCCAGTGGCTCTGGAGGCTAATGAAGGAGAATCAGGAGTTCAAAGCCAGGCTCAGCAATTTAGCTAGGCACTAAGCAACTCAGTGAGATCCTGTCTCTAATAAAATATAAAACAGGGCTGGGAATGTGGCTCAGTTGTCTAGTTCCCCTGAGTTCAATCTCTAGTACCTACCCCTGCACCATAAAAATTAAAAATAGAGAAATAGTCATAAGTCATATTGCCTTGGTTTTAATCTCATTGCTCAACCTTCTCTTGGGTTACTTTTCTACCTCCCTGTTGTTAGGCCCAAGTTTAGTGCTAGTTCTCTTTTGCAAAACCTAGAATTTCACCAAATTTAATACTAAGTTCCCAACCCTTCTGCAGGCTCTTTTTAGAACTAAGCTCTTCTAGAGTACTGATTCTCACTTCTATAAGGATGACCTTATAATAGGCCCTGGTGACCTTGATGAGAAGAGTTTGAGAAGAAGGAATAAAAACCAAATTATTTCCACAGTAGAATTAAGTGGGAGGTGAAGAAGTAGAATGTTGTTATAGACAACTACATTTGAAACATTTGGCAGTTAACAGATTTTAATAAAAATGACTTTTTTTTTCAACAAAGTTCAACAATTTATTTTGTTTAGTATTGTTTACACCTATGACACCATTCTTGCAGGCACCCTAGAAGCTTCTTTTACTGCCACAGTGACAGAAAGTGTTCTGTACAGTAGGGTTTGGGTTTCTTATGCATAAGGGGATAGTGGTTCATTGCTAATGTTGCAGTCAATCAATGTTTGGGGGCATAGTTGAGGTCTGAGGAGACTCTCATTATGAGTTTTAGGCTGAGCATCTGGGTTACCCACCCTTCATTAGTGAATGTCGTGGTGAAGCCCTTTCTCCACCTCTTTTATCAGCTCTGTGGAGAACCAGGAAGTATTGCAGGAGCACTTTTGTTTTTGTAGTACTGGTATCCAGGACTGTTAAAGTCATTTTTCATTTATGGAGTGATGATTCCATCCTCTATATTTAACTCCATGATCACCTTCACTTTAGCTGGAAGTTAGAATTTTTTTTGATCAATTTCTTCACCCTATCCTCTCTTGTGAGCTCCAGTGTCCTTCTCTAGCTGCTTTTTGAATCTATTCATTTTAATTTTCTGCCATCTTTCCAAAATCAAGTTGGTTAAAATCAACTTGTTGTTTCTGACGTATTCTTAAAAATAGACAAACTGCATGTGCGCACACACACCAAATAACGGAACCTTGTTTTTCCTTTCAAAAAGTCATTTTTATTAAAATATGTTAACTGCCAAATGTTTCAAATGGAGTTGTCTATAACAACATTCTACTTCTTCACCTCCCACTTAATTCTACTGTGGAAATAATTTGGTTTTTACTCCTTCTTTCCAAACTCTTCTCATCAAGGTCACCAGTGCCTGTTATGTAACAATCTGATAGCAAGTGTTTTTAAGCCTCAGCTTATTTGTCCACTAAACAACATTCACTGCTGGCAAATATTTCCTCAGTCAGAAACAACCCCTTTCTAACTCTGTCACACTACATCCTTCTCATTTTGTTTCCTTTCCACTCTACTTCTCAGTCTTTTATGCCTGCACTTCTTGCTCTATTCCATTTAGAAACATTGCAGATTTTCAAGGCTTGTTCTGAGTCTCTTACTCTACATTTTCTTCCTAATGGATACCATCCATATCTATGATCAAAGTGTTTTCTAGGAACTTCCACATTTAACCTGGGGTCTAGGCTTATTCCTCTGGATGTCCCGCCCATATCTCTATCTTTCTACTTAAACTTCTAGTTGAATATTTCAAAGATAACATCAAGTTCAACTTGTCTAAAAATTTACCTAAGTTCCCTTTTCAAACCTGTACCCACTGTTTTGAAAAGGGAACTTTTGGAATACTGTTTCCATTAATTCTTGGAATACTATTTCCATTAATTGCCTGGATAAAATGAAGTTTTCAGAGAGACCTCTTTGGAACAGCCACCTAACCCAAGTGCTATTGTTGCACATATACACAACTTCTATTTCTATTAGTTGGTCTTGTCATGGTTCATAATTATATATTTATTTGATTATAATTGATACATTTGTGATTTGATTAATGCTAATCTTACTTTTAACATATGGGTATGAGTGTAAATATATGTTTATATATACATATATATGATTTTATGCATGTATATGTGTGTATATATATTCACATACATATTATACCAGTCAGTTTTCCATTGCAATGACAAATACCTGAGAAAAACAACTTAGAAGAGGCAAGATTTATTTTGGCTTATAATTTCAGAGGTTTGAGTCCATGGTCATCTAGCTGTATTGCTCTGGGCCTGAGGTAAGACAAAACACCATGACAGAATGGTATGGCAGAGGATGGCTGATCAGCTCATGGCAGCCAGGAATGAGAGAGAGGGGGAGAGGGAGGGGGCGAGGGATGTAGGGAGGGGGAGAGGGAGAGGGAGGGAGAGGGAGGGGGAG
>NW_026000078.1:6075537-6139344 GCF_001458135.2 Marmota marmota marmota | reverse complement strand
AGGGGGAGACGGAGATGGGGAGGGAGGGGAGAAGAAATCAGGGGCAAGAAATAGTCCCAAGGGCATGCCTCCATGACCTACTTCATCCAATGGTGCCCCACCTACCTATACTTTCTACCTCCTCTCAGTATTATATTCAAATTAGTAATGTATCAAATGGATTAACCCACTGAAAAGGAAATCAGTGATCTAAAAACTCCACCTCTGGATATTGCTGCTTGAGGAAAAAGGCTTCAACACATTACGAATCTAAATCATAACATATGTAGAATATTTATTTTATAAATAAACATAATTAGTTTAATTATATGTTGTTTATTGGATTTATGCTTCCTATAAAGATTGCAAGCTCCATTGAACCCCCATGGCTTTGCAGAGTGTAGTGTGCTCACAATAAATATTTTGAAATAATGTATTTTTTGAATTAATGAATAAATGGTAGAGCATTCTTTTTAACATTCAGCCTTTAAACTTTGCTATCATTTTATCCCTTTAGCCATACATCATAGATTTAGCTGTTCTCAAGCAACTTTGAAATAAATCTTATTTCTTAGTTGTCTTTTTTCTTCTAATTTCTGCTGCTACCATGCTGGTTCAGGTCCTAATTACCAAATGTTTAATCAAATTCAAAATTCAAAATTTGGTTCCTATGCCTCTTAATACTAATGTTAGATTAAACATACAAGAATTGCACTTTGTACCTTCTATGTTCCTTGTTCTCATAGAATGGTTTGCACAGCATTGTACCATAGATCCCACATTTCTCCTTCTGGTTTGCAGCCCTTTCCACCCTGCCACCATCATAGTAGGAGTTACATAATACTCCACACTAATGAGATACACCCCAAAGTCAAGGCCAGTCAAAAAGTTACCTCCTGTGCAATGGTCCCTGATTACTCTGCCAAACATATTATCTTCCTCATATGATGGGGTCCCTAGTGTTTATATTTATGCACAATATATTAATTCTGACTTTTAATTAAATACATGTATAATTTTTCAAAAGAATATGTGGTGTGTGTGTGTGTTCTTGACAATTTGATTTTACACTTATCCACAATAAGAGCAATACCCTCTACTTTATTTCTGAATGCTTACAATTACAATAGGTGCCAAAACATTTCTTTTGTTGTAGGTGTTGTTGATTTTAGGACTAGAAGAATGCTAGGATATGAGTAAAGGTCCGTGAATGATAATAATGATGTACTTTTAAAAATTATCATTGTTATTGGTAGCAATAAAACTATTTATAGCAAGTGTTCAGTTCTTTATACTGTTCCAAATGACTTCCTAGTTAATGATTTCATCAGATCTCATCGGGACTAACTCAACACTAACAATAGGAGAACTGAAAACTATTCTTTTAATTTGTAGAAATAAGGTTAAAGCCTATTTTTTTTGGTACTTAAGTCAGAAACAAAGGTTTATGTATTTTTTGTGTCATATTCAAAAATGTACAGTTTTAAATATACATAATAGCAGCTTCTAAATGTTTGGAAGCTAATGAACATGTCCAGATGTACTGGAAGATTACATTGATGTTTATACTGATTTCAAGATTCAAAACTCACCTTCAATCTCCAAACAACCTTTAAATTTGAGTGTTCCAGTAAGGAGAGGGGTGGGGGGAAGAGAAAGAAAGAAATTATTTTCCCTGACTTTTAGACCAGTATCATAAAATTAAATAGCTCTAATAAAAAAATGTTTTAAGACTTCATGAAAATGAATTATTTTTGCTCAAATCAAACCAGTTCAAGAAAATTTGCCCCCTTTTATGTTAACCTCATTAATTTCATGATCTTTGGATGGCATGCAGCATCCCAACTGTGCAGATTAGTTTGTACCTTTGAAACCCCCAGCATCATATATCTCTGAAGATTAAAATAAAAAATACAATATAAAACTCTGAACTTGTGTAATTAAAATGCAGGCATTTGTTCAAATAGCTCATGCATGTGAGCTATAAATAACCATTTGAAATTCTTTTAAAAAATAAAATAGGTACAACGTAGAGAAATGATTAAGCACTTCTTTTTTAGTGGTGGCTGCTCCTAAAAGATTGGGGAAGAAGACTGGTTGCTGTGAGGTAGCTGGTCAGGCATGTGTGCATCCCTTTTCCCATGACTCTGATATTAGTACAGAATAAGAACCCTCTCAAGATCCAGGATTAGTCAATATCAATTAATGCCCTTGCATTTCTTAAACAAAAACGGGTTATTCCTGCTGCATCATTTTGACACAGCAGTGATTGTTAGATACTTAACTGCTACCTACTGAGTTGTCCCAGCTTGACAATATTATATCTTGTAACCCTTCATCTGTAAGAGTTCATTCCAGATCCATGAGATGCTTCCTATCTTTATGTACATAGTAGCTTTCCTATTTTTTTTCTTTGAAATTCAACACTAGACAATGGTTATTCAAGTGATAGCTCTAATTGAGCAATTTTACTTGTAGTTTCAAAACATGCTTGCCAGAAAGTGGTTCTATTGAAAGAGTGGTACCAGACTACTACTTAGGACATATCAAATTATAAGACAGCTTTTTCTTTTCATTTCTGGAATGGATTTAGATTTTTTTTTCACCATATGTTGGATGTAAAACTAGGGACCAAGAAATGTAAACATCATTCATGATTTGAGGCTTAAAACATTTTGAGGGCACTCTGATTTATTTTGCTAGAAAAATAATTTCTGTTTACAGAGAATAAGCCTTCCTGGACTTATTCCCCTATGATGTTTTTTGCACTCCTTGAATGATTACAGAAATGAGCAAATAGGTTTGGTATGTATGGAATAATGATGTAAGGGTTCAACCTCTAAGCCATGGATTCAGATGCTGTGTGTATCAAAGTCAGATAATTCTCTGCCATCAATTATATTACTAGAGTCTTGATTTTCTCTCTCAGAAATGAATCCTATGATGAGAATTTCCTGATTTGTATGAAAAGCTTGATTTGAGGGGCTATGGGATTTTTTTCTAAGATAGATAAATTATCAAATTATGTTTGTAGATATGTGCATTGATAATCTAGTACAGTGATCCCATGAAGAATAAATACAATTTCTCTTGCAAATGTAGGGAACTATTTCATTGATTTTTATTTTTTAACTTCCACATAAACAGGAGATGGAAAAAAAGAACTTAAGGCATAGACTTGGCATCATGCTGCAATGTCTTTATATGTTAGAAGGTATTAAATATTTTCCCTCAAAGTAAAAATTACTTTTTCATGATTCAGCAAAATGTCACATTGCTTAATAAAATGAAAACATATACACATCATTAAGTTTGGAAAACATTAATTAAATACTGAATGGGTTCAGATAATTACTTTTTTTATTTTTTAAAAAACAATTATTTGTGGCAGTTGTATGGTATGCAGAGATTGCAAATACTAAGTCAGGCCCGTGGATCTTATTTGTTGGGCCTTTGTGGTCTTGACCCAAAGAATTTTCTATCATTTAAAATATTCCTTGTCAGCCTTTTACAATTTCCCTACATATCCCAGTGGGATTGATTCCAGGATTACCAGCAGATAACAAAATCCAAAAGATGCTCAAGTTCCTTATATAGAGGCATATAAAATTAGCACCTAACACATGCACATCTTTCTTTATACTTTAAATCCCTTTTAGATTACTTATAATACCTATTACAATACAAATACTGTGTAAATAGTTATCTTACTATATTGTTTAGGGAATAGTGCAAGAAAAATTCTGGACATGTTCAGGACAGATCCATCTGTTTCCTGCATATTTTCTGACTGGATCTGGCAATGTGAAACCTGTGGACGTGGAGAGCAAACTGCATAAATCTAGATTTTTAACTACGCTTGAAAAAAAAAAAAACTATCAGACTGTCCATACGCCCACTTTCTTACCTTGAAACAGGAGGCAGGAGCAGTGTGGCCACTGCTCCTCTGCTTCTGCAGGTCTCCTCTCCCACCAACTGTCTTGAGTTCAGGTTCTTCAAATTTCCTGATCTACCAGGCCTCTGAGGTCACCTGTGCATAGGACCCAAGTGTTTCCTTTTTTTTTTTAATGATGTTCCTTGTATGTTTGTTTGTTACCTGTAATAATAGTTTGAATAGCTTTAAAATGATGGAAGGTGATTGACATGTTCTATGTGGCCAGTCATGGAGAAAGAACACCTGGCATAAAGTGTATTCACTATGGACGTCAGAAAGAACCTGCAGGAGATTGTAGGGCCTTGCAGTAGAGCTGGACCCTAGTGGGCACGAAGACCACAGTCAGGAGGTACGGCAGCAGATGAACATGGGCAAACTTGCTCTTGAAAATCCCTTTGATGTTGCCATGTTGGAAACTAATAGGCTATATATATATATATATATATATATATATATATATATATATATATCCCCCTTTTTAGTTGAATAACATATAAAGTGATTAAAATGAATTTATAAATTACCTGTACTACATCTTTAAAAATTGGATGAATCGGAACTGCATCAAGTTGATCACCTGTGGGAAGTGAACCAACAGAGGAAAAGGGGAGAATCTCAATTTCCCTCTTGTGGTCACTCTGAGCCTATGCTCAGTGACAAGAGAAATGCTCATAGTCCTTTATTCTCTCTCTCTCCTCTCATTCTCACCCTCCTTTTCTAAGTGACTTGACTTGAAATTGAGTAAATTTGGGTTTGTACCTGTGGTGTAAATACACTGATTCACACTACAGGATTACCAGAAACTCACTTCGATTACTTTACTAAGATGTTAGAACATGAGAAGAAAAAAGGGAAGAGTGGGATCTGATTTCTGATGAGAACCATTCACAGAGAGAGAAAAAAATTAAAGCAGTCAAGATCTTTGTTAGGCCTCCTCTGTGAGTGAGGTATTCTGATATATGTTTAGAAAGAATAGACATAAAATGTGATCATCTTAAGCTGTGTTTTTAAAGGTTCAGACTTTTATCCCTAGAAGTTTAAGAAAAATTGGAAATTTTCAACTGTTTTATTGTGGCATCTGCAGGCATTTAAAAGAGAAAATCTATTTAAACATAAAAGAGAGCAAGAAGGAAGTAATCTCATAATAAAATAGGGTCTTTAAAATACAGTAAGCTGTTTTCACAAGACACTCCTGCCTCCTACTTTTTGGCTGTGAAACATCTTCAAGGAACCATCAAATTAAATGTGAAAGTAGGTCACATGCATTTGAAAAAGTCGATCAATTCTACAAGACAAGTGAAGGTTAAGAGCCATGTCATTAGTACTGAGGAAGAGAAGCAAGCCAAAGGAGAGTTGTTGAACCTTGGAGGTTGAGGGAAGAATTTAGGGTTTCAGAACTAAAATAGGTGCTCCCCAACATTTGTTTCCTGACTGAATAATCACAGAAATGAATGGGGGTAGCTTCATCTGGGAAGGCTTCCAAGAAGTTTCAAGAATCTGGGCTGGCCTTAGCAATTAATTAGCCATTTATCCTGGTGAACAGTCCAAGGAGGAAATCCTGGTTCCAAGTAAGGATGATAACAAGATCACAGGTGTGACAAAGTTCAAAGTATTAGAAGAAAGAAAGGTGCCTGGCAAAGGTTCATGTCCCTCTTCTCTTTCATTGATTCCAAATGTCAGAGATCTAATGAATAAAGTGAAAGCAAAACCTAGCAACTCTCTCATTATATGCTGAGCAGAACTACAACCATGGACACATATTATTCAGATAAAATAACTGGAAACATCTGTGCTGTCTAAACTGTTTCACAATTATGGATTTGCTTCATAGTTATATTCACATATATCATTGCATATAAAAAAGAAAAGAAAAACCATATTAATTGGTATTTGTGTGTTGGGATGAGCTGTATTACCAGCCAAGGATTCATGTATGGAGTGTTGGTGCTGAGAAAAAAAAAATATAGGAGAGAAGGATTCTGGCACAGGATTATTGGTACTTATATATCAATATAGAAGAACTTCAAAATGAATTTTAGTCTTGTTGATTTATGAAATCATGATGTGAGGACCTCTAAAATTAATGTTTCTTAAGAATTTTGTTTTTAGTCATTACTGATCAATTTTTTAAAAATTTCTTCATTAATGCAGAGAAGAGAAAATAAAAAACATTTTGAAGTTACTAAATTAACCACATCCATGTTTCACAGGATTTGCAAAGCCACATCCAGAGATTTGGGAAGCCATTGATAAGTGACTAAGACTGTCATGTATGTTATCACACCTATTTTGACTGGTAGCATTGTCATTGACAAGAAAAGCAGACCTTTGTATTGGAAGTGACTTAATGACTTAATGACACAAATCTTGTTCATCTTTTTTCATCTTTCCAACCCTCCCTTGTCTAAGAACTCACTTTAGGTGCATACACTAGTGCTCAGTGATTTTTTTCCAATTCACTCCTGCAACCCCTCTAACTTATTCTCTGCCAGACAGTCAAGTAATTTTGTTTTAAATGCAAACCAGAACATGTCTCACCCTCATTTTATGTCATTCAAAGGCTTTCAAGATTCCTGGGATAAAGTTCAGGTCAATTGTCCTACTCTGAGAGACTTGATTCCTAACTCCTTTTGTCTACTAATCTCTTTTATTTCTAGGATTTATTAAAGGGTGGTACTTGAAAGATCACATCATAATCATCTCATTTTAAAACAACTGAATAAGCATTTTTCTATCTGAGCCCTGGTAATATTAATTTTAAGCAAGTTTCCTGGATAATTCTGATATGAACTAGAATTAGACAACGGCATAAACTGGGCATGGTGGTGCACACCTGTAATCCCAGTGGCTCAGGAGGCTAAGGCAGGAGGATTGCAAGTTCAAAGACAGCCTCAACAATTTACCAAGGCCCTAAGCAACTTAGCATGACCCCGTCTCAAATTAAAAAGAAAAAGTGGGTGACTAGGGATATTTCTCAGTGGTAAAACACCATGGGTTCATCCCTGTAAAACACCACCGCCAACAACGACAACAACAGAGAAAAATAACTGCAAAACTGCATAATTCTATATTGACCAGAATATTATTCTGTTCTTCAAATATATCAATTGATTTCTATTTCAGAATATTTTTAAAAGTTATTTCCTCTGTTTAGGATGTGTAATTTTTCTTACTGTTCCCAGATTCATTTCTAATTATGCTTCAGCCTCCAATGTGCATGCCACTCTCTCAGGGATACTTTCCCTTAGCTCCCAGACTAAATTATGTCTTCTTATGTATTCCCCTCACTTCTTGTTCATGTTTCTCATAGCGCTTAGAATATTGGTGATTAAGTACTAATTTGTTTGTTTATATTGCCTTCTCCTCCACTAGACTGTGCTCCTGAAGGCTGCGTGGTTTATTTCCCTTCTTACCTGAGTCACTCTGCTTCATCACTCTGGGTTGTACTCCCACTGTGGCTAATGATGACCTTCATCCTTGCTCATGTCACACTATGGCTCACTTTTTTCTCTACTTCTCTCTGTCATGTACTAAAGTCTGAGTTTCTCTAGGAAGAAACCAACCACATTTTTTCCATTTGTCATGGAAAAGTACACACAGCATTAACCATTTTTAATGTGTAGTTCAGTAGTATAAATACATTTATAATGTTGTGCGACCATCACCACCATCTAATTCCATAGCTATTTTCATATTTTGAAAATTGAAACTCTCAACTCATTAAATAATAACTCCTCCTCCTTCCCTTCCTTCAGCCTCTGATCATGACAATTAATCTCTCAGTCCCCCTGGTTTTAGGTACTCTTAAGAACATCCTCTGAGTGGAACCATAGAGTACTATTTTTTATAACTGGTTTATTTTCCTTAGCCATTTTGTAACCATATATCAAAATTTCCTTTTGAAGGGTGAATGTATGTATATACATTCTATATACTACATTTTATTTACCTATTCATCCTTTAATAGACCCTTGGGCTGCTTCTCCCTTCTGGGAATTGTTAGTATTGCTGCTATGCACATATCTCTTTGAGACACTTTTCAGATATTTTGGATCCAGACCCTCACAAGTGGAATTGCTGGATCATACGGCAATTTTGTTTTTAGATTTTTGAGGAAAAAGAATACTGTTTCCAACAGGAACTCTACCATTTTACATTTCCACCAAGAGTTCACAAGGATTCCAGTTTCTCTGCATTCTCACCAACTCTTGGCTTTTTCAAGTTTTTTAGAGTAGCCATCGTAATTGGTGTCTTGTCATAGTTTTGATTTCCATTCACTTAATGGTTAGTGACATTGAACACCTTTTCATATTCTTATACTCTTTTTATATATCTTCTTTGGAAAAGTGTTTATTCAAATTCTTTATTCATTTTAAAAATTATTTTAAAAATGTCATTGTCATTGAGTTTTAGAAGTTCTCTGTAATTTCTAAATATAAATGATTTAAAAGTACTTTATCTCATTCTGTGGGTTTCTTTTTTACTTTGTTGATATTGTAATTTGATGCACATAAAAAATTCTGTGGAGTACAGTTTGTTGGCTTTTCCTTTGTTGCCTGTGTCACCTCCAAGGAATCACAGCTAAATCCAATGTTGCATAGCTTTCTGGCTGTTTTCTTCTAAAAGTGATACCGTTTTTGACATTTAGGATTTTGATGCATTCTGAGTTAATTATTATATAGAATGACATGAAAGTATTCAGTATCTTTCTTTTTTATGGAAATCCAGTTTCCCATGGCAATTTATTTTAGGTGGTCCAGTTCTCATTAAATGGTCTTTACACCCTTGTGAAAAATAATTTTATCAGATTTATTTCTGGGATCTCTCTTCTATTCTTTGGTTTTTATGTCTGTCTTATTCCAGTTTCACATTTTTTTTTGGCTTACTGTAGCTTTGTAGTAAATTTTGAAATCAGTAAGTATGAGTTCTATAACTTTGTTCTTTTCCAGGAATACATTGATTATTTGAGGTCCTTTGAGGTTACATATGAATTTTAGGATAGGTTTTTCTACTTCTGCAAAATACGACATTGAGATTTGTGTAGGGATTAAATGGAATCAGTCAATCACTTTGGGCACTACTGACATCTTAACCATATTAGATCTTCCAATTATAAACATGGAGTATGTTTCCATTTATTGACATCTTCTTTAATTTCAACAATACCTTATAATTTTGATTGTACAAAGCTTTCGTCTCTTTGGTTAATTTCTAAGTAGTTTGTTCTTTTGGATGCTATTGAAGATGAAATAATTCTTTTCCAAGTTTCTTATTGTTAGTGTATAAAAATGCACCTGATTTTTTAATGCTAGATTTGTCTCTTACTAACTTTCAGAATCCGTTTATTAGTTTAAATAGGTTTCTTTTTCCCCTTGTGGGTTACTAAGGGTTTTCTACATATAAGATCACATCATCTATTAACTGTGATAATTTTATTTTTTTTCTTTCCAGTTTGAATTTTTTTAAACTAGATTTATCTAATTGGTCTGGCAAAAGTGGTCATTGCCTTGTTACTGATCTAAGAAGAAAAATTTTCAGTGTTTCACCACTGAATATATTTTCTGTCGATTTTTCATGTCTGGCTTTTACTATGTTGATGTAATTTTCTTCTATTCTTAGTTTGAATGCTTTAATGATGAAAGGGTGTTGAAATTTTGTCCAATGCATTTATCATCCATTATCATCCAGACTCTGTTCACTTTTCCTCAGATTTTTCCCCTGGTTTTCTGTTTTTTTCTCAGACTTAATAAATACCATTTTTCTATCTTCAAGTTCACTGATCTTGTTTATTCTGCCTGTTCAAATATGCAGATAAATTCATCTATTGAAATTTTCATTTCAGTTATTGTGTTTTTAGCTCTATAATTTCATTTTGGTTTATTTTTAGATTTTCTGCATTTTTATTGATATTTATATTTTGTTCATGTATTGTTTTCTTGACTTTATCCATATCCTCCTTTAGATTTTTGAAGGTCTTTAAGATAACTGTTTTAAACTCTTGGACTAATAGGTCTGTCAGCAGGCTTTTATCTAGGAAAGTTTCTGTTGTTTCAATTTTTTTCCTTTGGAATGGCCATACTTTTCTGTTTCTTTGTGTGTCTGGTGTTTTTTGTTGTTGTTGAAGCCTGAACATTTGAATCTACTAATGCAGTAACTCGAATTGAATTCTCCTTTCCCAGGGTCAACTGTTTCTATTATCTTTTTAATTCCTATTTTTTAAAAATTGTTTTATGTCAGATCTGCACAAATGATATCAACTTGAGATATAAACTCAAGGTCTTCTCAGTTTATTTTTCTGATACTGCATCTTTTCCTGGGTATGTAATCACTTTCTAACTTTCCTTGTTTATGCAGCTGCTGATGACTACCCTCCCTTTTAATGTCTGATCCCAAAAGGAAAAAAAGAGGAAAGTTAGTGGTAGGAGGAATATGAACAAGGTCCAAACCTTTAAATTCACTGGAAATCATTTTGGTCTGATAGCAAGGAGCTTGCAATGAAGACAGGCACTGCCGCCAACAATGGCTACTAATCCCTTGTCTGTACCTTGATATTCAGAAGTGGCAGTGATCTGAATTCAGATCCCCAACATTGAAGGACAGGCTTCTTTAACATACCCTGTGTCCTGCAAACTATGTGCAGCCTGCCCCAGGAAGAAGGGCACAGCTTCCTGCCACTGCACTAGGCGGGAAATAGTAGTTTCTATTGTGTTGAGAGCTAAAGTTGACTGAAATGAACTGCATTTTACTATACAAACCTTTCCCCAGAAGTTGAAAGCCTTCAACGGAGCCCATAGTTCTTTATCCTCTCTGAATCCTCTCTTGAGACCATCATCATTTTCAACTGTTACTCTACCATCTACAGAAGTAACTACAACCTGTAGGTCCATTAATAAACACTTAATAAATGAATGGCTATCATCTTTTATGATTGTTATATTTTTAGGTACCATATCACAATTTCAGAATTTCCAAAGCTTTTAATATTCTAAATTTAATTTCTTTAATTTGTTTTTAATTTGTAAAGGCTTTTAATATTCTTCTAAATTAAAAACAGTTGTTCATTCTCTTTACTTACAGGTTTCACTGAAATTTCATTGATAATATGTCTATTTTAAGCTATCTTATAAATAATTTGTAAAGAAGAAAACAAAGAAAAAAACTTTGATCTTGAGATAGACATAGATTTCTTAGATCCTCATAAAAGAAAAACAATGATTGATAAATTGGACCTCATCAAAAAGAACACATCACTCTATAAATGACACTTTTAAAATAATTAAAAGACATAGATTTGGAGAGAATATTTGAAATCTCTTAATTGAAAAATAATTTCAATCCAGCTTACATTGCTTTTACAAGGCAATAATAAAAAAATTATCAATTAAAATCAGAACTGAAATCAATGAAATTGAAACAAAAAAATTAAAAAATTGACAGAACAAAAGGTTGGTTCTTTGAAAAAATAAATATAATTGAAAGATCCTTAGCCATGCTAATAAAGAGAAGGAGAGACAAAACTCAAATTCTAACATAAATGATGAAAAAGGAAATATCACAACAGACACTATAGAAATACAGAAGATAATTAGAAATTATTTTGAACACTTGTATTCCAATACAATAGAAAATATTTAAGGCATCAACAAATTTCTAGAGTCATATAATTTGCCCAAATTGAATCAGGATGATATACGCAATTTAAACAGATCAATTTCAAGTGACAAAATAGGAAGACTCCATCAAAAGTCTATCAACCAAGAAAAGCCCAGAACCAGATGGCTACACAATCGAGTTCTACAAGAACTTTAGAGAAGAACTAATACCAGTACTCTTCAATTTATTTTAGGAAATAGAAAAAAAAAAAAGGAGCACTTCCAAACTCATTCTTTGAGGCCAATATCACCCTGATTCCAAAACCAAGCAAAGACAGATCAAAAAAAGAAAACTTTAGACCAATATCTCTAATGAACATAGATGCTAAAATTCTGGCAAATCGATTACAAAAATATATCAAAAAGATTGTGCACCACGATCAAGTGGGATTCATCCCAGGATGCAAGTTTGGTTTAACATATGGAAATCAATAATTGTAATTGATCACATCAATAGATTTAAAGATAAGAATCATATGATCATCTCAATATACACAGAAAAAGCATTTGACAAAATACAGCACCCCTTTATGTTCAAAACACTAGAAAAATTTGGGATAACAGGAACATATCTCAACACCATAAAGGCTATCTATGCTAAGCCCCAGGCCAACATCATTCTAAATGGAGAAAAATTGAAGGCATTTCCTCTAAAATCTGGAACAAGATATGAATGCCCTCTTTCACCACTTCTATTTAGCATAGTTCTGGAAACACTGGCCAGAGCAATTAGACAGATGAAAGAAATTAAAGGGATACATATAGGAAAAGAATACAAATTGGCCCTATTTGCTGATGATATGATTTTATACCTAGAAGACCCTAAAAGTTCCACTAGAAAACTTCTAGAACTAATAAATGAATTCAGCAAAGTAGCAGGATACAAAATTAACACTTATATATCAAAGGCATTTCTGTATGTCAGTGATAAATCCTCAGACATGGAAATGAGAAAAACTATCCCATTAAAAAAATAGGTGGGAATCAATTTAACAAAAGAGATGAAAGATCTAGATAATGAAAATGACAGAAGCCTAAATAAAGAAGTCAAAGAAAACCTTAGAAGATGGAAAGGTCTACCTTGCTGTGGATAGGCAGAATTAATATTATCAAAATGACCATACCGCTAAAAGCACTATACAGATTTAATGAAATTCTGATTAAAATTACAATGACATTTCTTATAGAAATAGAAAAAGCAATTATTAAAATCAGGTGGCAAAATAAGAGACCCAGAATACCTAAAGTAATCCTTAGCAGGAAGAGTGAAGCAGGGGGCATCACTATACCAGACCATAAACTATACTACAGAGCAATAGTAACAAAAACAGCATGGTATTGGCACCAAAACAGACTGGCAGACCAATGGTACAGAATAGAGGACACAGAGACTAACCCACAAAATTATAATTATCTTATCTTAGACAAAGTTGCCAAAAGTATGCATTGGAGAAAAGATAGCATCTTCAACAAATAGTGCTGGTAAAACTGGAAATCCATATGTAACAAAATGAAATTAAACCCTTATCTCACACCATGCACAAAACTCAATCAAAATGGATCAATGACTTAGGAATAAAACCAGAGACCCTGCATCTAATAGAAGAAAAATAACCCCTAATCTCTATCATGTGGGATTAGGCCCCAACTTCCTTAATAAGACTGCTTTGGTGCACAAATTAAAATCAAGAATCAATAAATGGGATGGACTCAAACTAAAAAATTTCTTCTCAGCAAAAGAAACCATCTGTGAGGTGAATAGAGAGCCTACATCTTGGTAACAAATCTTTACACCTCACACATCAGATTGAGCACTAATTTCTATGGTATATAAAGAGCTCAAAAAGTTAAACACCAAAGAAACAAATAACCCAATCAGTAAATGGGCCAAGGACCTGAACAGACACTTCTCAGAAGATGATATACAGTCAATCAACAAATATATGAAAAAAATGTTCATCATCTCTAGCAATTAGAGAAATGCAAATCAAAATCACTAAAGATTTCATTTCACTCCAGTCAGAATGGAAGCTATTACAAAGACAAACACAATAAGTGTTGATGAAGATGTGGGAAAAGGTACACTCATACATTGCTGGTGGGACTGCAAATTGGTGCAGCCAATATGGAAAGCAGTATGGAGATTCCTTGGAAAATTGGAAATGAAACCACCATTTGACCCAGCTATCCCTCTCCAAAGGACTTAAAAACAGCATACTACAGGGACATGGCTACATCAATGTTTATAGCAGCACAATTCACAATAGCTAAACTGTGGAACCAACCTAGATGCCCTTCAGTAGATGAATGGATTAAAAAAATGTGGAATATGTACACAATGGAATAATACTCAGCATTAAAAGAGAATAAAATCATGGCATTTGCAGGTAAATGGATGGAGTTAGAGAAGATAATGCTATGTGAAGTTAGCCAATCCCAAAAAAACAAATGCTAAATGTTTTCTTTGATATAAGCAGGCTGATTGATAGTGGGATAGGGAGAGGGAGCATGGGAGGAATAGACGAACTCTAGATAGTGCAGAGGGGTTGAAGGGAAAGGGGGGGCATGGGGTTCGAAATGATGGTGGAATGTGATGATCATTACTATCCAAAGTACATGTATGAAGACACGAATTGGTGTGAGTATACTGTGTATACAACCAGAGATATGAAAAATTCATTGTATTATCATGAGCAATTAATAAAAAAATTGTCCTCTATATATGTAATAAGAGTTGCAGTGCATTCAGCTCTCATGTATAAATAAAAAAAAGAAAAGAGAACTAAGGATAAAAGAGAAGAAAAATAAATGGAATGGGAGACAGAAAGAATTATCAACCCAATTTTAAACAATGAGCAAAATATTTAAATAGACACTTCACTAAAGAGAATATAAGAATGACATTTAAGCATATTAAAGATGTTTAAGATTATTATTCATTAGGAATTTCAATCACAATCTGAAACCATAACAGTCCTATTAGAATAGCTAAAAGACACACTTAATATAATTGATAATGTCAAGTGCTGGGAAACATGTGGAGCAACTGAAACTCCCAAACATTGCTTGCAAGAATATGAAATAGTTCAGCTACTTTTCAAAATAGTTTGGAAGTTTTTTTGTAAAAATCAAACATATACTTACTATGTAAGCCAGAGGTATCTCCATAGGTATAAATTAAAGCCCACATTTACAGAAGAACTTATAAGTAAATATTTATAGAGGCTTTACTAATCACCAATGAGTGCAATTAGTTCAAAATTTTATTGCATACCCATGCAATAAAATACTACGTGGCCAAAGAAGAAAAATACATAACAGTAACTTGTATGGGTCTTAAAAACATTTTTATATATGAGAGAAATCAGACTTACAAGACAATATTCTGAACTTAAGGGAAAGGAGGAAGAGAGGCAAAGAAGAAATATTGGTAAACAATATTGACCAAATCATATTGTGATGTGCATGTATGATTATGTAACAATGACATTTATAATATATAATTATAATGCACCAATAAAATCATGGGGAAAAAGACTATTTAACGAATAATTCCATTATATGATATTCTGGAAAAGATGAAACTATAGGGATGGAAAACAGATAAGTGGCTGTCAGGGACTTGGAAAGTAAGGAGTGTTTCATTACAGAAAAGTAGGGAGGAATGGGGAGAATAATTGAGCTATTCTTTATTTTGACTAGTGTTGGTAACATGGCTATCTGTGTTTGTCAAAATTCACAAAGCCTTATGCTAAAAGGTATAAATTTTACTGTATATAAATCATGCCTTATTATAGAAGTGGCAGACACTTTTTTTTCTTAAATAATTTATGCTTTCAAAGCCCAGGTGCTATAACCATTTGCCTTCCCTGTTCTGAATACAAGCAATGTGGGCATGTGTGGTTGCATGCCTGTTTAAAAAGAAATGTAGGACAAATTATAGATTTAAATAGCCCCAACTGTTGTCTAAAAGTAGAAGTCATTAAAAGTTATTTGACTAATAGCAGCTTGAAAAATCCAGATTCATGCTGGAGTATTACATTGTGAGTGGCTGGATCCCAGGTGAAGTGATTGATTGCATTATTGAGGTACACATGTTTTACTGGTCTACCCATAAATTACCTTTAGCTCCAGGGCTATAGTAATAGGTTTTCATTTTAGAACATTTTCCTCCATTTAAAATTCCGTGATTTTTCAGTCTGATCCTTTGCTCATTTTTATCTTGTTCATTAATTTCAGTTTTGTATTATTTGGTGGAGAGCTCTCCCATTATGTAGAAATGCCTAAAATGCTGGTGGTAACTATTTTGAATGACTGATTTCTAAAGGAACAAAAAAAGAATGTGAAGTTCTTTCTTGGCACATTCTCATTTCATGGGGAAAGGTCAATAATTCAAGAGAAATCCTATTTCACATCTCTATTAGGGGGCAGAGAGGGCCAGTCATTCTCATATATTGAAAAAGTCTCACCCCATGTTATAGTAAAGAACAAAAATTCTTGCGTATAGATATGACTTTTAACATTTGAGGTTAGATCATTTAAACACACACATTATTTATAAAGCAGAGATAATTTGCCTTCTAAATGACAAGGTTTCATTCTTCATTTTCCTTTCCAATAAAATGTCTACCAAAGTATGTGCCCAATAACCTTAAGTTGTTTAAAAGAAGAAGAGCACTGTGGAAACCATGCTAACATGTATTGTATACTGGACCTGTAGAATGGTCATTCAGTTATCTCCACCAGGCTATTGAATACATGATGGCTCTTTTGTCACAAGCTCTGTTCCTTTCAGTAGTTTTCACAACTAAACCTTCACCCCTTCATCCCTTATTTATTCTAGTATATACCTATTCATTGACATTTAAAGCCATTTCCTTTATGCAGATCTGGATTTGTTATCAGAAATCAATATTTTGAAGACATTTTTCTTCATAGATCACTATCATTTTCAAATCAAAATATTTTGCAATTGCTGAAAGCTCACAGAAATATTCTGTGCCTGAGCTGACAGGAAACTGTAATCAAATTGTCAAGCAATTGCTCTGGCTGTGGCAAAGTGAGAATGTTAGATTACATGTGTCAGCACGTGAAGATAACGGCTGCGCAGTGAGCAGCTTGCGGAAGGCTTGATTGGAGATGGCAAATTCATTGCTACAAACTGCAACCCATTATAGACGGTAGCGCCATCTCAGCAGTCCCTCCCTTATATTAGGAACCCTTTATGATCAATAAAGTAACTCAGCTTAACCATTTGGAAAGCATTCTGAAAATTCCCAGAAAAATGTGTTCTGTCATTTTGTGCTAATATGCAAGCCAGCACATCATGGTTTTGAATGGGTAATATTGGTCCATCTTTCTCAGACTAGATCCAACAGCATTAATATATTCAGTTCAAATCAGTGATTCTTTTAGCAAGAGAACAAATGCTCTTCTGCTATCATGGATAAAAATCTTTAGATGGTACTGTTTGGGGGGTTATTGAAAGATTTATTATCAATCTTGCCTCTGGTTTTACCCTGGACACCACAAGACCCTTGAAGTTCTTCAACATCTTCCCTTCCTCCATAGCGGTCTTGCAGCCTCCACCAAGAGCTCCCAAGCATATCCATTATTCAGCACCTATGCGTGCTGCTGCTACCTCTGTGCAGCCTCTATCACTCAGCACCCTCAGTCTCTTCTTCCCCAGAGGCTGGAAGCTGTGGAATTTGAGGTCAACTTACTGCCTTCTCTGCTCTTTTATCCATCTTGGCAGTCAGGTATTTTAAGGTGCTGTATTTATTATTCAGTTGCAAAACCAGGGTGATTTTTGTGTGATTGCTGTTGTGGTACACTAGGTGTTTACTAAATAAATACATATTTTATGTTATGCATTATTTATATTAAGCTAAAAATTATTCTACTCGAGTGTATCATTGGCATTTTTTTCTTTAATTTTTTTTCTGTTAGTTTTATGGATGTATTCCTGCTCATTGGCTTCAATAGTCTGTATGCCTGAGATAGTCTCTAGGAGGAGTTTGGAAGCTTGGGAAGCTACATGAGCTCTCCTGGCTATCTGGCTATCATTTTAAAATTTATTGTTTCAACACCCCAAAAGGGATCTTATCCTTCTGAGAGCAGATGCCTTTCCATGGAGTATTAAATTTCCTCCAAGAAGCAGACAGACTGTGAAGCAAGTTTTTAAAACAGATATATACAGATCTTTTCAGAATAGACTTAGATTTGGGCAATGTTTTTTGAAGCCTGGGATTTTTCAGTACCTGAAGAAGAAGTCGACTCAGAAACTCACAAAGTCTATGATTTGGGTGTTGACCATCCCTTATTCTATTCCCTACTTCCCAATCCTTGTTCCATTCAGTATTGTTCTGGCCTTGAGACAATGTGGGTAACTTTGGGAAGTAAGTGACATGAATAGTTTTAAGTTAAAAAAGAACTTCACAGAGGAATTTAATCACCATTTCAATGGAGGACCTGAAAATAGTTACCTGGTGGATGCTAAGGTTTCTATCATAGGTTACGAGTTCCCCAAAACAGTATGGAATTGGGTGTGTATCTCACTCTATCACCCTCAAATATATATTATATTAGAAAAATGCATTATTTAAAAATTATTAGGTAAGCAGCAGTCTGTGATAGTACTAGGGGATATCAAATGAACTGAAGATCAAATAGGGACTCCTATTTCTTCCATGTTTTTTCTATCCTCCTTCCAAAAATCCAGTGCAGTAATACATCCTGGGGTTCCTGCTTCATAAGACTGATCACAAGAAAGCCATGGGCAACTGTATTATGGGTCCCAGGACAATAACAACTTCACACCTAATATTTGTAGTTTGTATCTGGGGTCATAATATAAACAGAGTCCCTTGGCCAGCATCCCAGACCCTGTGATACAAATGTCTGTGGAAGAGGCCCCATTGTTGACCAGAGCTATGGGCAATACAGAAGATCCACAGCAACAATTACCTGTTGCCCAGCCTTATTTTCCCTGTGTCTTCTAGAATATGTCTTTTTTAATGACTTTCTTTTAAAATAATTCATTTATTTTCCATTTGTACTTTGAAAATGAAAATGTAAATCAAACATAAGATTTCTATATTATGTATCTACTTAGAGTTCAAGGTCTTCAAAGCACCATTAATGGGGCTTTTGCAGTCTTCACAATGCTTGGAATATGACTAGGGACAGAGTGATGATAATAATGATATAATAATTTTACTATGGTATAACTTTGGAATTAACTTGGTTTTATAAAAATCCATAATTCTTAAGACTGTGAGATAAATATCAGATACAGAGGAACTATATTTTTACAAGAAGTGACTTAGAAAATTTACTCCTTCCTATACCTTAAATCCATTTTTTTTAAAAAAACAATTATTGTAATTATACATAATAGTGGATTCACTGTGACACATTTGTACATACACACAGCAAGTTGATCAGTCTCATTTTCTAGTACTTCATATTATCATTTCCTCCTACCTTCTCTGGTCCTCTTCTTCTAATCTAATTTTTTTTTTTGGTACATTATAATTATATATAATAATGGGATTTGCTATGTCACATTTGTAATGCACATAGTTTGTTCAATGTCCTTCCCTATTCTACTGGCTTTTAATTAAGCTTTACTTAGTCTTCTCCTTCCTCAACTAGGCTTCAAATAAACATCTTCAGGTTTAGCAGAAATTAACCTATATTTCATCTTTGTTCCCCTAACAATTTTTCCATGTAATCCTTTTTAGCAATTCTTGGATCTTATTTTTGTTATTGTTATTTGTGCATGCGTCTTTAGCTCCCCTTCTGGAACATGAAATGTTCAGGCAGAAAGCAAGCCTTACTCTTATCCTGTAAAGATGCCCCTGGCAGGCCTTCAGTAGATGTTTGTTTGAAATGAATTCTGAGAATCGCCTAATGCAACATCTTCATTAAATGCACTTTATAGTGAAGATAAGTATTGAACCAATAAATTGTCTTTTATACTTTGTAGAACCTAACATATGCTCAAAAATACAATGCTGTGTCATGGTGATTATTCACATGTAAGTAATGCTTTTGTTTAAAAGTGATTTTAAACTTGAAAACTGGCTCAGTGTTTTTATACAGTAGATAGCTAAAGCCTCATTGATTAAGACTCTACCCAGATTTATTTGCTAAAAGAGCTGATTAATATAAAAATAACACTTTTAAAAATTATAAATTGAAAAGTGATAAAACATTACCTTCTCTGAATGTGGTGTAAGAAGTATTAGGATGCCACTTATCATCTCTACATCAATTTCCAGCAGAGTATTTGTTCTTTAGGCAAAGTTATTCATGATTAAGCAAGAGAGGATGATAACAGATATATAAGACTTCAAAACTGCATGAAATTTTCTATTGCAGTTATACAATGTGAACAGCTTTTAACTTCAACAATGAAGTAGATTTCCTTTCATTATGCAAAGACTTTTTTCACATTACACTATGAAATTCACTTTTACCTTTCCACCCACTCATTATATTTTTTAAATTATTGTTTAACAAATTTTGACAGTACCTCCCAGATGACGTTTGAATAATGCTCATCTTTCTCTATATCACCTGTACTTGCTGATGCTCAAAAAAATCATATGATGAGATCTTATAGCTATCAGTAGAGGAATTATAAGCTGGAAGTGGGGAGGAAATAGATGTTTATGGGAAACCTAATTACTGACATATCATTTGTGTTAAGTGATTCATATCCCAAAGGGGTCTTGAAGTTCTGGGAACTGCATATCCTTGTATTCTCTTTCCCCTGAACACCACATTATACTTCTAAATCATTCCTGCACATTTCTTCTTCTTCCAGATAGGAGCACATCCTTCCTGAAGTGACAAGACTTCTGGGAGATACTTTGAGATAACTTTTTTTTTCCTTACCAAAGAATTAATGCATGTTCAACAATGAAAAAACCCAAACTGTCTTTACAAGTTGAGAAATAGCACTGAATAGCCGTGTTGCTAATTTTCTTTTAAAATATACAAAGGTTACCTATTTATGAAAACATTTCTCACTCTGCTTCTATTATTTGGAAAATATGGTCAAAGTTTGCTATCTATAAAGGTTGATGAATCTGACTGTTCTCAATGTAACTCTGAAATCTCCTACCACTGAGCCCTATTCCTTCCAAACTCAGATTCAATGACCCCTTCTCAAGTTTATCGTCTATGACCTCTCAGCACAATACTGCCTTGGACTATATTTGCTTTTCTTTAAAGTCAAGCTCTTTCTCACCCAGGATCTTCAAATGTATTCCCTCTTCAATCTGAAATGTTCTACTTTTGTCTCTGTTTTCTCCTTCCCTCCTTCTCCTTAATGCACTTCATTTATTTTTCACAGTCTGAGTAGTATTCCTCTTTTAAGTCCTAGCTCGGATGTTACCTCTACCAGGACTTTCTTTTGAGAAGGGGTATTAACAAATTAAGGGACTGGATAAAGTTTAACAATAAAGGCACCCAAAATTAATTTTCACAATAGCAGAATGTCAAACCTGAGCAAGGAGAGAAGACATTTGGAACTTTAGGTGGCCCATTCTTTACTTAGTAATACCTCTTCTCCCCAAACTTATACAGCTACACCTCTCCTAGTGACTTTCCATTCTTGGGTATTTCCAGCATCTGCTTTGATGATCTCAGTGTTTGGACCTTCTGAGAGAAACACAGCCTTTCTAGTGTCAAATTTTGATGGAAACAAAATTTGATAATGGGAAATTTTGTAGCAAACATATTTATAATGGGGTTTAAAATATTTTTATTAACTTTTCTTTCTCAGAGAAAGGCTTAGATGTGACACTGATTATTCCTCAAGGTATCATGACTGCCACGTAATCAATATGATCTCCTGTCATTCTTAAAACTAAATGGTCTCTACCTTCTTTTCCCATGCTAATTACTCTAGGATTCCTAGGGACCATGGATTGTGGGCTCAATAAAATCAAAGCAAAGGGAAAAACAGCTGATAGTTTTGGAGGCAGAGCTTGGAAATATTCCCCGAGACAGTAGTTAAGCATTTGGGGAAGTTTGGGGGCAGGGTAGGGACTGGGACAGTGGTCACAAAGTGGTGGGGAAATTTTATGGAGCTCCAGTAGTGGGAGAGAAGTTCATGGTATCAAGAATTTACAGACATGAGCCATATAAAGAAGGGTAGGGGTGTGAGAGAAATGTAAAGGACAATCTTAGAATTTAGTAATGTGGTTGGTGACATGGAATTAAGCCTAAGGTTGCTAAACATCCATGTAGATAAATGTATGGTTAAGTGACCAAGTAAGTGCTAAGGGAATGAGGTGAAAACAGGATGGGTACGACCATCTAAAATGCAGGAAATTTGAAATATTTTTCTTTTTTACTAATCTTTTAAATTTCCTTATTCTTGTACTTGTTAGTGGCTATGGGATAGGGGATTAGCCCCACCATCCCACAATTTCCATCAGAATTTTAGACAAAAGTAAAATTTTAATAAAATACGTTAAAAAACCATGCATGCTGTGAAAGCACAATTTCAAGTAAAGTCTCTTATCCTAGGTTTCCCAATTGACATATCATGAATCCTACAAATTAGCAGTGGTAGCCATTTTTTTTTAATAGTGAAGAGGATTTAATCACTTAAAATATTATAAATTTGTAAAGGTTGACATTATGTCTGAATAATGTGTAAGAGGTACTGTTAGGTTGGTAATAGGGTACTTATGGTTTTATTACTTCAGGATTTACACATATCATCCATTACACAGAACCCTCTATTGGAGCTTCACCCCTGCATCATTTCCTACTCACCCTCATATTGAACAATCCCTATTAATCCATTAATTATTTTTAGCTGGTGTTTTTTTTTTTTTAAATAGAGAACTAATCTTGAAACTATACTACTATACTACATGTCTACATGAGTTCAACCCTTGGCTTTATCACTTCTTTTACATTTGGTAAAATTATAAATTTGTTTGGCTTCATTTTTTCATCTGTGAAGTATAGATAATAATATGTACCTTATAGGATTATTGGGAAGATTAAATAAGCCCTATATAGCCTATCATATAGTCATACTCAGTGTTAGAAATTATGACTATGCTTGTAATTATTATCAATAATACATAAAACCTAATTATTAAAATTTTTTCAAATTACTTTTTTATTTTTTATATAGTAATAATTAAGATTTTTATGTTAACAGTGAACAAGTCTGGTGCTTGATTAAGTTTTATAATGAGTTATTTTTGTTTCTGTAAATTAAAACATCAATAGTTTATAATAATAAAAACAATTAAATTGGTTTTTTTTAAAAAAATTTGTAGTTGTGTGTATGGACAGTGGGCCTTTATTTTGTTTGTTTATTATGGGGGCTGAGCATGGAACCCAGTGCCTCACACATGCTAGGCAAGTGCTCTGCCTCTGAGCTACAGCCCCATCCCCAATTAAATTGTTTTTAAAAGGTACTATAGGTCACAAAAGTTACAGAAATCAATATATATGATTATACATATGTGACTATTAAGAATGCTTTTATAATATGTTTTCAGAATTTTAATTTTTAAAGTAAATTAAAATTAATATTTATTACTTCCAGTTTAACTTAAAATTATTATTCATATTTTAAAAATATGTTATAAATTTTCATATGAATACAAATGATATAAATTTAATCTTAAATAAATTTTTGAAAGTTTAAAGTCTATAGTCTTTTAAGTATTTTCTATTTAGTTGATTTTATATTTGTATTTGTTTATATTAATAGAAACCCTTTCATTTGAAGTGGAAAGCTATCATATTCCCAAGGACCCAACAGTGCAAAAATATTAAGTCCTCATTAAGCAACATAATGAGAATTTTCTCAAATGTACATTGCAGAGTCCCTATAATTCTTTTATGCCTTACCTGGAATACCATATTTGCATGGAATATTATTAGCAAATGAATTAATGATCATAAGTAAATTCTTTGGCATCTTCATTTTTCTTAAAAATACTTTTCGACTTTCAGAGTATTTTACTTATCTATTGCTGCATAACAATTGATAATAAATATAAGGGCTTAAAAACAACAAATATTGATTATCTTCAAATTTCTGCAGGTCAGGAATCCAAGTAGGCTTAGCTAGGTTCTCTGGCTAGGGGTTAGATATAATGTTTATTTATCCAAGTTTTGGGATTGGGATGCTTTGTTATCTGCAGACTTGAAGAGGGGAAGTTAACTTCTGAATTTTCTTCTGTAGCTATTGGAAGGATTCAGTTCATTGTGGGCTTTGGACCTTAGCCTTGGTTCCTCACTGGCTTCTGACCAAAGACATCTCTCAGTTTCTTACCATTTGAATCTGTTCATAGAGCAGTTTAGATCATGACAGTTGCAAAAATGAGAGAATCCATGACTTTAGCCACAGTCTGTCATTAACCTAGTGTTGTAATTGACATTGCATCACTTAAGCTGTAATGCACTTGCTAAAACAAATCACTAGATGCAACCTACACTGAAGAGGAAAATATTCAAGAGAACAAGACTACCAAGAGATGGGAGGCATTAGGAGTTGTTTTAGAGAGTGCTTATAAGAAAGACTGTGCTGAAGACCTGCTTCACTAACAATCTCTTCCCTCTCTAAACTGATAGCAACACTTCTTTTTAGGTACATAATCAAAAACTACTGAGTCATTCTTGAATTGCCTTTTTCTTCACATGTATGTGAAAAGAGCTCATTAGGTTCACTTTAAAAAATAAATGTAGACTTCTATTTCTTTCTTACACTTCCTCTCCTATTTACCTGGTCCAAACCCCACTACCTTGTGTCTGAATTATGAAAATAAACCCCTAATAAATCTTTCTTTTATCCTTACCTTCCAAAAGTCTATTAACTCTACAGCAGATAGAGTGACTATTGTAAAACAGTCAATTTACATTGCTGTATGCAAAATCTGTCCTGGATCTCCATTTCACTCAGAGCAGGAACCAAAGTTTACAAAATTTGCAGTGGCCTATAAAGCTCTATATGGATTTACTGTGTATTCTCTCTGACTCCTTCTACTTGTGTCTTCTGTCAGGCATACCATGGTCTGCAACAACCATGTTGCCTTACTTGACATTCCTCAAACTGAGTAGAGTGCATTGGCCCAATAAATAAAATCCGAGTTGTCCTAACTTGTTTGTTTATAGCTTATGTAGAGAAATAAGATCAGACACCATTTTATGCTATTTCATAATGAATTGTGGTGCTCATCCAAAGATAGACTTTTTTTTAAGAATGTGTAAGTTGTAAGAATAAAAATTTTCCCAAATAATTTTCACATTGGATATTTTTTTAAGCATAGTTATTGCCTTGCTAAACTTTACCTTAGTGAGCCTCCAAAGGAACTTATTGAAAAACAGCAAGGAGCCCATGGAGATATTAACATGTACAGAATTTATAGATTCAAATAAAAAATTAAATCTTGAAAATATGAAGGGGAAAATGATTTTCTAATAATGTTTAGTTGATCCTATAATTTGAATCTTAGTGATGAATTATTAAAGTCCTATAGGGCAAAACTGGCTGTAAGTAAGGAAAAGCTTTATCATGCTTTTAAAATACTTGATATGAAAAAATTGTATTGATATAAAATTCAATCATGCATTATTGGAATATTTTTCAAAATAATATTGGTCAATGAATGAAAACACAGGGTTATTAGAGTTCATGACATGCAAGTAAAAAAAAAGTAAATGATCTAAATTCTAGCAACAGTGAGAATTGCATCCATTACTCAAAAGGTCATTAATAATCTTCTGATGTTTTCTACTTCTGCTTGTATGAACAAATTTTCTTATCAATGGTTGAGTATAAAAAATTGAGAAATTGTTCTGATTATTTATTTTTATATAGCCAACTAACCAAAAGCTTTATGGCTTGAAGTATAATTAACTACTATTACTCATTTTTCTGTAGATTAACTGAATGTGATGTGTGATTTTGGATCTCTTGTGTGGCAGCAGTAAATATGAGCTGGGCCTACTGTCATTTGAGGTTTCATTAGTCTGGTGTTTAAGATGCCTGGGAGTTGATGCTGGCTGTCAACTGATCACTCAGTTGGAGCTATCAACACGAGTGCCTGGCATTTGGCTTCTTTATGCAGCTTAGACTTCTCTTATATGGCAGCTAGGTTTTGAAATAAGTCATCCACAGAATAAGGATTTATAGAGACACAGATGTAAGTGGGAAAACTTCTTAGAAATGTTAGTTTCAAAAGTTCAAGATTATTATCTCTACTGCATTTTATTGGTTAAACAATTCACTAAGAGTCCCTAACTCAAGGGATGAGGAACTTAATTTTATTTCTTGATGTAGAAGCAGTATTCATGTACAGTGAGGGTAAAAAACTCACAGAGGCCATCTTGGAGATGCTCTAGCACATAACGAACTTTTAATAGAATTTATTTCTTTGAATCAGTTTAAGGTTTACAGAAAAATTGAGCAGAATATACAAATGTTTCCCACAAATTCCCTGCCTTTCCACATGCTTCAATGGATATATTTCAATCTATGTGTGTCAATATAAGTTTATTTGTAACAAATGTACCACTCTGGTGAGCCCATATTGACACATCATTATCACCCAAAGTCCATAGTCTACCTTAAGGTGCAGTCTTGGTGCATTCTATTGGACAAATTTGTACTGACAAGTGTCTACCATTATAATATCATACAGAGTGGTTTAACTGCCCTAAAATTTTCTATGTCCTATCTAGTCATAAAGTTTTGATGAGAAATTGAATATAAACACTTAGAGGATAAAATATAAATTGAAATATGTCCATTGAAGCAAATTTAAGTTAATAATTAATAATATGAAAATATTTCATTTAAAAATACGATTTATCTTATAGATAGGACTAATGAGTGCCTTTCTCATAAGATAGGCTGAATAAGTGTTACCTATTACTGGATGTTACCTTTTCAATATTGGACTTCTGGTTAAAGATGTCAAAATAGCAGTGATAATACTTATATAGTCATTTTTCAAGTATCAAGTACAATTGAACATACTTTGTAAATATTAACTTATTTAAAGCTTCCAAATCTCCTTCCCTTGTGATAGGTTATTATTGAGAGTTCCATAGCATAGATGATAGAAATGAGGTACACACAGATTGGGAAATTTGCACAAGAGCAAGTAAGCAATAGAACCACCATATAAACCCTGGCTCTGGTTTTAGGTACCAGAAATAACCAGTATGTTTTACTATACAGATTCTAGGTTTTTTTTGTGGAAAAAGAAGCAAAAATTGTAGGTAAAAAAAATATTATTCAATTTCATACTCTCTTGCATTAAACTGTGCTTGGTAAATAATTTATTGGGTTATTACATATTGTGTTTCCATTTAAAGGATAATACTCAGAACTCAGATCGTGGTTTCTAATACCATTCTCCAATAAAAGAAAGTAAGGCTCTTTTGAGAAATGGCTGAGTCTTAGGGACAAGGGCAACAAGCATAAAGCATCTTGTATGGCCAAGAAGTAAAGAAATGCTCTCAAAAAAAGAAAAAGAAAAGAAAAGACTAGAAAAAAAGCGAGAAAAGTAAATTTTGAAAGGATACAAGAGCAGACATAAAGAGCTCTCAATGGCCAAATTGGGATCAATTTGAGCCACAAAATAAACAATACAATGTAACAAAAAGTATGAAATAAGTATACATGAGTCCATACTGACAAAAATAAATAATGGGATAAATAAATGAATCAATAGGTAGAAGAGATAATTTATCATTGGGGAAAAATCCAAATAATATTTGAAGTTACTCTTCCTAGAGGAGGTGCAACTTAAATCTCTGTCTTTGGGGTAGTCTGTACAGAGTATGGAAAGGAGAAAAATAGAAGCCTGAAGAGAAACCACCTTGATCAAGGGATCAAGGTTACGTTCCCCAGTGATAATTACGTTGATATAATGTACTCCTTGGTATGATGTGATGAGAAGGAGACTTATCATGAGGAAAAAATCTAAATTGATGGACAACCTGTGGAATACCTGACCATTTCTTCAAAAGCATCAGGGCCATGAAAAACAACAGTCTGAGAAAATGTCACAGAGGAGGCAGAAACACAATGACTAATTGCAATGTGGTTCCCTGTTTTGCATCCTGAGATAGAATAAGGATATTGGTATAATAACTGGTGAAATCTGAAGAAAATATATAGCTGAATTAATAATTTATTTCTTAGTTTTACAACATGCACCATAGTTATATAAGATGTTTATAGTAAAAGATCTGCAAAGGGTTTTTAGGAACTCTACTAACTTTAGGGCTATTCTGTAAATCTGAAATTGCTCCAAAACTTATTAAAATAATAATATCATATAACATGTTCTTATAAAATATATTTTCTAGTAAAACATGTATAAACACACAGAGGAGCAGAAAGAAGGAAAACTTTGCAAGAAAATAAATCATCAACTGTTAACTATGGTTATTTCTAAGTTTTAAAGATGTGGATTAATTTTTCTCCCCTTAATATTCATCTATACTTTTCAATTACCTATAATGAGCATATTTTACTTTCATAATTTAAAATGTGAAAAAAGGAAAAGTGATGTAGTATAAACAGAGTTTATTAACAGCATTTGTTAGAGTTCTCAGAATGTTAATTGATGCAAATGAGAATGTTAACTAATTTTTTTTTGAGTAGTTAAGAACAAGTACATTGGGAGCTAGGATGATAGTTGGGTGAAGCATCTGGAGGGTGTAAACTGCTTCTTATTTTCTAATTTTCATCACTTTTGAGAAAGAAGTTATAGTGAAATTGATGCTTTCTCCCTACCCCTAATGAGTAATGAATTAACTTTGCAAATTGTTGGGTTTATTTGAATCTCATTTTCCTCATGTGGAACTACATGAAGAAAGCCAACTAAAGGTAGAACTGGAATTAAATGTGTAAAGTAGTATACAAATGTTAGAGACTATTATTATTATTTTTTTATTAATAGTAATGTTACAGTGGAAATAGAACCAATGTTTGAAATTTATTAGTAATATTGTTATTTAATAAATGTTATTTATTAGTAATATCATTCAATATTATTCAGTACAATGCAATATCCTCTCTTGGATTCTAGAACAAGAAAAGGATATATATTGTACAATTAAGCATGAATTAACTGCTATTGGTTCTTGAAGTGAAGTACCAGGTTGAAGAAATTCTGAAAACCTCACCTTCCTGTTTTACCTACTGTAAGGGGTTTCCTGCTTGCCCTAAGAAGAACCTGTTTGTCTTTCCTTGGTTATCTTCACTGTGCCTTCAATTATACCTATTACAGCAGTCATTACGTTGGCATCTGTTCATTTTTGTGTCTCTTTTTTCACTGTTTTGGGCTCTCTGGGGACAGGCCCTGTGTTAGATATATTTGTATTCTTAACAGCATACAAGACAATGTTTTTCCAGTATGTATCAAGTGTTCAAAAATTTTGCTATATTGAATTATTTGTATATCATTCAGACAGGTTTAGAGTTTTGTTTCAAGGTTCCTGGAAAACAACAAGATTTTAGAGGGTAACACCATATTCCAAAATAGTGATAATACATTCCAGACCTATTTAAATAGTAAAATGCCTCTTCTTGGTATCATTAAAAACAGAGATGTAAAATATCTGCTAATGTGCAGAAAAATATTGATAGGCATAAGGAATGGAATCTGCAGGCTTTTTATTAGAACAGCAGAAGATTGATGGAGTCCCATCTGTGTAACTATGAGAATCTGTGGATTCTCATGGAAAAGAAGGGGGTGGAACCAAATAATTAACCTTAATTTAGCTTTTTCTGCTTGCCAGATACTTTGTGAAGCCTTTTACTTTATTTGTTTGTGTGTTCATCCAGTTGAATGGGGGCCTGTTTTTATTTCTCTGGCCTTTTAGATGAAGAAAGGTTCAGAGTCACACAGAGGTAAGGTCAGTCTCATCCTTCACCCTAAAAGGGAAGCTTTTTATAAAATCAGTTTCTTTTTGACCACATGCTATCCTGCTCAGACTGCCATAACAAAATATCATAGACTGTTGGTTAGAAGAACCAAAATACATTTTTTCAGAGACTTGGAGGCTGAGATATCTAACTTCATGGTATTAGCCAATTCAGTTCCTGGTCTGGGTTTTTATCCTGGCCTGCAGATGGCCTCCTGCCGAAATCTAGCTGGGCAAATAACCGGGAGGTGACAAGCAACTTGAAGGCTGAATTGGGAACTGCTTTATTAGGGAACAACAGCGGTATATATACCTAACTAATTACACACAGCTTGACTCAATTAGCATCATCCAGATACGGCAATCAGCCAATAAGGAATCTCCACCATCTTAATGGCTCGGTGGCGTTGCCTCACAAACCACTCCTCCTGGCAAACTGCCAGGCGCCATCTTGACTTGGTTGCGGCCCTCAACAGCCTCCTTTGAGAAGTGTCTTATTTGGTGGACAGAGAGCTAAGAGCAATCTTTCTTGTGTCTCTTCTTAAAAGAGCACCGATACCATCATGAGAACCTGCTCTAACCTGGATGTGGACTATCTCCCAAAGGTCCACGTGTTAAAGGCTTGGTTTTCAGGGTAGTATCAATGAGAAGTGATGAGACTATTAGGAAGTGGGCCTAGCAAAGGGTCCTCAGGTCAGTCAGTGGGGCATGCCCTTGAAGGGGATTGTGGGACCTAGTCTGTTTATCTGTGTCTTTGTTCCCTGGCTCATAATGCAAGAGGTTTGGTTCTGCCACATGCTCCCACCATTTTGTACAGTTTCATCACAAGCCCAAAGCCATGGGGTAATTTGGTTTATAGCCTGGAAGCTTCAGAATTTTGAACCAAAGTTAACCTTTTCTCTGATAAGTAATTGTCTCGGGTATTTCATTATACTGACAGAAGGCTAATAGAGAACATCCTCATGACGTTATTTAACTATAATCATTCTCAAAGGCCCCATCTGAAAGTACCATCACATTGTTTCTTAGAGATACAACATATATATTCTGCCTATAACACTATGATATGGGATTTAGGGCATCCACATGTTTTTATTTATTTTTGTTGTTGTTGTTTGTTTTGTTTTGCTTTTTGAAATTCATAGACCAAAAATTTCATGTAGGTACTTAGGAAAGCCCTACCCTTTGAAAGTATATCTTTGATATTTTTTAGTCGACAACTATTTATTTATTTATTTATTTTTATTTGCAGTGCAGAACATCAAGCATGCTAGGCAAGTGCTCTACTGCTGAGCTATATTCTCAGCTGTTACATTTTTTATTCAACTATTTCAATAAAGAAAAAAAAAAGAGTCTTTAACAGAGAGTAAAATTGAGTTAATATCCGACAAAGTAAAACAAATTTTATGAGATCAGATTTTCAGGGCTTTTCTAAAATTATTATTTTTCCCAAAACTTGTGGCCATTACCAACTTATGTTGCTTTCATTAGTCAGTTTGTGTTTATCCTTGTTAATTGTCTTTGAGTCTCCAGGGAGTCCAGGCTCTACTTCACCTGGCTAATGCACTCCTTTAATAAAATATTTGTTGAGTGTTGTGCTTGACAACTGGAGCGTTTGACCACTTTTATGTACTTTCTATGATTAAGCAATTAATTCCCATTGGTAGGTCTTGGTGCATCTTTGTATTAGATGCAAAATGAAATAAAAAGAACCAACATGAGTGCTTTAACCCTGGACTAGTATTTTTTTCCCTGGAATTTTGTTATCTTACATCTGCCTATTGCTTCTGCATAGCACTGTGGGCTAGAAATTGAATTCAGAATGTTGTGTTACTACTTAGAGTTACATTTACTCCAGAGGATTTGTGGAGTGTGTGTGTGTGTGTGTGTGTGTGTGTAACAGGAGCAATGACACAATTGTTTTTTCCTTTTGACTTGGAATATAAATAATGAAGGAAGGAGAGTCTATATTAAATTCCCTACCTTGTGCCTACTACATTCTTCACTCTTGCAAGTTTTACTTCCATATCTCAAAATACATTTATGGTGACAAATGTATTAAAGGAAAGAATCTCAGATATGTTCTTATTTCTTCTCTAATACTCTATAAGTGAAAATTCAGTTTCAGTCCTTCAAATATATGCTTTTCTTTTGTGTTTTAAAAAGAATTCTTACTATTTCTCAGTTTATAACATACTGGGCTTTAAATATTAAAATTCTTTAGCATCAGGAAAAATGACTTGGCCTCAGAATTAGTTTGGAGGGATTTGATATGATTTTGTTCACTTTTCAGCAATCAGATCAGTCTACCTTGTTCACTTCTTGGGAAGCAGCTCTACTATAGTATCATTCAAGGAGAGAACATTGCCAAATCTTTCATAAAATGACTCGTCCTAATTAAATCTTACAACCCAAATATCTATTCTCCTAGACACATAAGCAAGGTAAGACTATAATATCCAGTAGCAATAACCAAATAAAACCTCAACTTGCATGATGCAAGGTTTCAGAAACAACAGAAAATAACAAGGTGATTTGATTGAGGTTAAGCAAATTATAAAAATATGGAACCTAAATAGCTGGTGCAAACTCAAGCCATACTGGATCCAGATGAAGTCTATAAACTATTTCCATGCTGAATTTTTTTTTTAAAAGAGAGAGAGAGAGAGAGAGAGAGAGAGAGAGAGAGAGAGAGAGAGAGAGAAAATTTTAATATTTAGTTTTTAGTTTTCGGCGGACACAACATCTTTGTTTGTGTGTGGTGCTGAGGATGGAACCCTGGCCGCAGGCATGCCAGGCGAGCACGCTACCGCTTGAGCCACATCCTCAGCCCATGCTGGATCTTAAGTGGTGAAAAAGTTACAGCTTGGTTCAAATATTTGTCCAAGTGTTAAATTTTCTTCAAGTAAATAAGCAAGGCTGGGAGACAAATGTGAAAAATGGAACTCATGAACCACTGCACAAGCTCCTGGCTTACTTTGGTGATGATTTGTGACATAATGTTTTGATTGTGCAGTTCTGTTAGTTTTCTTGATTCCTTCTTTCTTCCTTCCTTCCTTCCCTCCTTCCCTCCCTCCCTTCCTTCCTACTTTGAATATTGATAACTATCTTGGCCCCATTCTCCACAAAGTAAAATAAATAAGTACTATCAATTTTTCCTTTGACTTTTGGGATTCTGGAAGTTATTTTGAGTATTTTGCTTGAAACTGGTAGGACTGCTACTGTGTGGGTTATGTTACTGACTGTGCTTTGCACAGTGGGTTTATGGCATAGATGGAATTAACAAAAAGCCTCTCTAATACATTCTATTTAATACAAAAATAGAACTCTATTAAAACAAAAAAATGTTAACCAGGATTTCTAAATGCCATCTCTAAAAGATTACACAGAGATGAAAATTTCTAAGAAAACAAACATCTAGTTTCAATTAGATACCATTTCCATTATCTGTGATTGTTACGTACTTATTCCAAACCCAATCTTGTTAGACTCTGATGAGGATGTTTCTCTAAAACTCACCAATTTCTCTTAATGTAGAGGCAAAACATGTCTTTCTGGTTCAAAGAAACGTGCCTACGTATTTAAAAGGAACTTCCCTCAATGTGCTTTCCAAAAGTGAGAATTTTTATATGTGATGTATATTTTCTATTTCACTAAGACCCTGTTTGCCTTTGCAATACCATCAACCAACTATTTAAGTTTCTTCTAAAGCAAAGAAGAAAAAAGCTTTAATCATTGCTACATACAGTTCTTGATTTCCACCTTCCAGTTTTGGTTAAATGGTATCTCTGTTCTTTACTAGTTGTCCTTTATAAATCCTGAATTTATCACAAAACTATAAAGCAAAAGCATGTATTAAAAACACATTTAGATGATTGTAGGAAAATTGAACATAAACTGCCTAAAGTTTTAGAATTTAATAGCAATTAATTCCAAAGATTTCCAAGTTTGTGGAGAACATTGTGATGTCTATATGAAACACTAAGTTTAAAATCACTCATTCTTATCAGTGTAGAGAAAACTTTTTCATTGCATTAAGAATTCCATCAATGGTCCAAGCTTTCCAAACCTAACTTCTACCTTGAATTTCATTGTTTCAGAGTCACATCCAAAGAAACAGTGAAAAGAGAAATGTCGCTACAAACGACCTATTTACTTAAAGATTAGTGAACAGCAGGAACAGAAAAATCTAATAAAATATCAAGTTTCTTTCATAGATGACTAATTGAGATCTTGAATTTATGATTATGTTTGATGTGAAAATAAGCATTTCATAAACATGGATCTAAATGTGGAATTGCTTATAAAGCCTGACTTTATCTTTCTATTCCCTTCTTCTCTCCTCTCCCTTTCTCTCCCTCCTTTTCCCCTTCCTCTCTTCCCTCTTTTTTCTTTCCCCACAACCATCTCACTCCCCCGCCTCTTTTTCTTCCTCTTTTCTCTCCCTCTCCCTTCCTCCCTCCCTCCCTCTCTCTCTTTCCACCTATATGGAAGCTAAAATAATGAATGTGGTAGATTATTTTGATCTTTCAGATGCGATCACTCCCTCCTCCCCTCTTCTCCCTTTCCTGGCTTCTTTTCCTGGCTCACAGAATCCAAATTTGTTCTTTTATATTCAGAGTCTCTTACTTAATCTCAGAAGACTAAGTTAGAATGTGTGAGGGGAAATGAGATACAAGGAGGAAGCTGGTGGTAGTACCCCTGAGAAGAGAGAGGTCATTCCTTGTGTTTACTACCTTTAAAGATAATTGTGTGGCCCAAGATGCTTGGAATAGCTACAGTTTTCTCTAAACGAAATTGTAAATTTATAGAAAATCCACCCCAAGTCCTTGACTAGGTTGACCTTTATAACTAAACCTGGAACTGACTCCCTTTAGATGTCTTGTGGAAGAAAAAAATCCATTATTTACAAGGGTAAAATACTTAAAGTAGTATAACTTTTCCTCCAAAATAAATCAATGGTCTGGTCTATTTTAATCAAAATAATGATATTTATTAGTTATTTCTATTATATAAAAATTACTGATCATTAAAATGTATATAAAATCTTCCAAATGTCTCCAGATGATTATTAAGATAGATGAAAGTCATTCATGCATATATGTATGAGTATGTACATTAACATACACTTAATGATATATAATAAGAAATGTATTCAGTCAAATTATTCCCGAATTTGTATCAAGAACAAGAAATTGAAATGAAACTGAAGGAATTCAAAACTGTTTTTATATACTAAACTTTTTATTGATAATTACTTTTTTGCAACTTTTTGAGGTATAATTTTTATAATAGAAAATTGCACATATTTAATATATACAACTTGATGAGTTTGGACACATGCAGATACCTATGATAGATACTATTACCACATTCTAAGTAATACAGATATCCATCACCTCCTCATATTTCCCATGTCCTTCTGCTTCTGTGTGTGTGTGTGTGTGTGTGTGTGTTTGTGTATGTGTGTGGGAGAGAGAGAGAGAGAGAGAGAGAGAGAGAGAGAGAGAGAGAGAATATTTTCCATTTACTTTTTAACATGATTTTATGTGCACTATACCATGTGGTTGTAAAGCATATCTTTAGAACACATTCATCTTCTATAACTGTAACTTTGTAATCATTGAATAAAACCTTCTCATTTCCCTTAGTCCCCAACCCATAGAAATTACCATTCTATTTTCTACATCTGTTAGTTTGAGTATTTTAAATACTATTAGATACCTTAGATAATGTATCTAATAATACTAGATACCTTAGTAAATGGAATCATGCAGTGTTTGTCCTCAAGTTATTGACTTCTTTTGTCAAAATGTTTTTCAGGGCTATCCATGTTGTAAGAGTTGGTACTGTTTCCTTCTTTTTTAAGTCTGAATAATATTCCATCACATGTGTACACTACCTTTTGTTTATTTTTTCATTTGTCAATGGACATTTTAGTTGTTTCCTATTTTTACAATTGAAAATAAAGCTGGAAAGAACATAAAAGTGCAAATATCTCTTTGAGATCCTAATTTTAATTTTTTGGATACATACTCAACAGCAGGATTGCTGGATCACATGGAAGTCCTATTTAGTTTTTCTGAATCAAAACTTTTAACCAAAACTTTTATTTTTATTTGAAAGACATTTTTTTTTCTTAACTAACTTCTCAGGTTAGAAAAAAATATAATTCTTAAAATTGAGAGTTTGAAATTGAGTTGTCAATCAACAACAGTGTCCATTGTTCACTCACAATGACAAAATATGCCCTGAACAGCCTATTCCTGGTCTTGCCTTTGGCTGTTGCTTCGGCTGTTTAGATTTCAGTGGTCCTTGTTCAATTCTTGTTTTATTCTTAAGTCTTTCTGTGAATGCTGTCATTGATTGATCTCCTCTTTTCTATGTAAATTGTTTATAACTTTTTTCTCTTATTGCAACTAAGAGCTCTGATTTGGAAAAATATTATTTGTATTTTTATTTTCAATATATATTGAGAGATTGTTTTGCCAGGGACCAAAATAATTTCTTTTTCCCATATTCCATATTCTACATTCATCCTAAGCAAAGTGTTTATTATGTCTTTAAATTTTGCCCATATGAAATTGACCAAAGATAGCTCAATAATCATTTGATTTGTGTTTGATTATTGATGAGATTACTTGTCTACTGACCATAAACTTATCAAATTCAAATTTATTCTCATTATTTGCCATAACTTATAATTTTCTTATTTGGTGATTTGCCTTTTTTTATTTTTTAATAAACAGGTCTTTGAATACATACTATTTATAGCATTTTTTTCTACAAAATACTAAATAAATATTTTACTATATTTAAAAATGGTTTTTCTACATAGTCAAATATATCTTTCCTATCTTTTAGATAAGAAATGTATATTACTGCTTAGTTATTTCTACATTTGTCAAAAAATCAATATTTTGTTTTCACCCACCATATTTTTGTACTTCATAAACCATGTTTAGACTACTGTGATGTTAACTATCTTGTTATATATACACATACCCAGTCCTCTTGATAACCCACAAGTATGGAAGTAGATTCTCTCTGTGGTAGTGAATTTTTTTTTCTAGTTATAAATCTAACTGAACTTAATAAGAATTACAGAACCTTAAAATTTGGAAAGAGCCTTAGAGGTCATTACTGTGTTAATGACCTCGTCTAGATTTTCAATTTTGATTAAATTTCCCCATTTAAAGATATCTACATATATGTCCTTTTTCATGTACTGAAAAAAAAAAAAAACTACTTGTTTTAATCCATCTGGAATTTGCTGTTGAATCTCTGCAAAATGAGAAGTATCAAGTCAACTTTATTTTTTGCCAGATGAATGGCCATTAGTGCCAAGACTGTTTATTAAATTAATTTTATTTTTGTTGATTAGTTAAAATCACCATTGCCAAAAAAAAGTGGCTCTTCACATATGCTTTATTTCTAAACAGTGATTTTTGATATACTGAGCTATATTTTCTCAATGAAAATATTAATGAATTGCAGATAATTTATATAATTTTATTTTTAAAAAGTTTATATAATTTTAATTCCTGGTAGGATGAACCATCTTTTATTATAGTTTCTTTTTCACTCTAGCTTCTTTATAATCCTACAATATTAACTTCAAGATATTTTAATTCATCTCCTTTCTTTAAAAAACTTTGGGATTGAATTAAAAGTATATATTAACTTGAGTGAAATTCACATTTTAATGATGAATTGTTCTAAAATATTTTTTAAGTTCTGTGAAATAAGCAAGGATTTTAAAAAGTGCTTATGATATTTTTATCAAAAGATAACATAAATATGTCAGTTTGCTTTTTTCCCCTCTGTCAAATAAATAAGTTCCCCACTTTACAATGTAAAAAATATTTTTTAGAACATTTTGCATCCATATACTATTTTTGTGTTATCCAGCTATCTGGAAAGAAAGATTTGGAAAGGATAGAAAAGTGGGTGATTAGAATACCAGGAGGAAAAGATGAGCAGAAAGTCGAATACTGTGTTTGTTCCAGGGATAATTTTGGCTATATGCTTAATCAAAGTATTAAATTATGTTAGGACACAAGCCTTTGCAACTGTGGAGAGTGAAGTATTACAACTAAATAAATAACTACATCTCAATGGTAAGGAGTATAAATGGGAAATTTTTATGCTCCCAGTCGCATTCCAACTGAAGTTGATCGACAACCTTGCAGAATACTATGGAAGACTTTGGCTCAATAGTTTCCAAACTGCTCCCGAGTGCAGTTTCTAAGTGGTCCTCAGGAATGAAGGAGGAGGGTGAGCAGACAAATTTTGATTTTTTCCTATAAATTAGAACAGTTTTGCTGTCTTTAGTTTCATATATTGAGGTTTCAAGAAAAGAAGGGGGAAAAATTTAACAACATTGGAAAACTGCTAGTCTATATTTCATTGCTTCTCAAACTTGGCTGTGCATCAAAATCCCTTGGGGAGAATCATAAAAGTACTAATTTCTGGGTATTTTTCCATACCTACTAAGTCCAAATTTATGGGGCTGGGTTATAATATCTATATTTTTACCAAGCTCCCCAGGCAAGTTTTATTCAGCTGGCTTTTGGAAGTAATGACCTCTAAGGCTCTTTCCAAATTTTAAGGTTCTATAATTCTTATTAAGTTCAGTTAGATTTAAACTAGAAAAAAAAATTCACTACCACAGAGAGACTCTACTTCCATACTTGTGGGTTATCAGGAGGACTGGGTATGTGTATTATACAACAAGAGAGATATCTAACATCACAGTAGTCTAAACATGGTTTATGAAGTACAAAATATGGTGGGTGAAAACAAAATATTTTTTTTTTTTGGTAAATGTAGAAATAACTAAGCAGTGGAATATATTTAGAATAATGAGGAGGAAAACCATAATCTAGGTAAGGGAGAAGTTGAGCATTTATGGAAAATTCTAAGGGTGTCCAACACAATGTGTTAGGATTTTATGACACATACTTTTATTTAAGTTTGATGACAACTATAGGAGATAAATGTTATTATTATCCTCATTTTAACAATAAGGAAACTGAAGTCTAGAGAAGGCAAATAATTTGCTGAAGGATACAAAGTTAACACCTGCCAATGGAAGTATTAGAACTTATATTTTCTGTCTTCAAAGTCAGTGTTTCTCTTAATATTCTGCCTTGACCCAATGTAACAGATTTGGACTTAGCAAAAGTTTTGTTTGATTAACCCCCTGGGGAAGGAAGGGGTAATGTGTTGGACAATGGCAGAGTCTCATCTCCCTGTGTCTGTGTGTCTCTCTGTTTCCCAGTCTTTCTGTCTCTGGCCTCCACCCAGTCTATCTCTTTCCCTCTCTCTTTCTTCCTCTCAGACATATTATCATAGACATGAAAGCCAGGAAAAAGAAAACCAAAGCCAAGAGGAGATTAGTGTTCTACTAACATTTATGGTTCTTTCATTTCATCACCACAGATACCAAGAGGCTCAGAATTTCATTTGGAGGAAAAAGCAGGGGATTTGGAGACAGAAAATTCTCAGTTCGTGTCCTGTATGTGGCTTTTCTCATCTCCAATATGGGAATAACAACACTGCCACAGAGTATTATGGGGATTAACTGAGGCCTTTGGCACCCTTGATATGAGATGGGGCTCCAGATGGTTTAGAATGGAATGGAGGCGATGGACTCTCTCCTTTTGAGATGAAACATGTCTAATCAAGGCAAATCAGAGAAGCAGCATATTATGAATACAGTGGTTATGCTAATGCTGACAAAGCACATGTGCACGTAGTCCATCATTCATTCATTCATACCATTATTATTCACTAAGTATTTCCTTCATGCCTATTCATATTCTGATATTCTGTGCTGCAGGGAAGATAGAGAAGGTCCCTGCTCTTAAACTCTATTTGAAGAGAGATAAAACAAGCAGAATTCTAGTAAAATAATTTAACATGTGTAAGAGCTATGCAAAAAGCTTTCAATTAAATAATGTCTGAAATACCGATGTTATATAAAATAAGGTAGTCAGAAATAGGGCTTTTAGGAAGTATCAATTAAAATGTGACTAAAGAATATAAAGAAGAATCCTGCAGTGGCACAGGGAAGAACATTCCATGCAGAGGATTTAGAGGTGCAAAAGACTTAGTCCCTATAGTTCAGCCCTTTGTTTCCGGCTTAGCACGTGTCTGCCCTAGAGCTCTCTTGAGGTACACAGCTCTGATCAGCTAGTTCCAGATTGCTCTGAACCAGATCTCTGCTCACTTACTGCATATTTGGTGCCAGAAACTTCACTGTCACCTTTTTTCAATGGTTATGAAGTTCTTATTTGTGTTTCTGCCTTCAAAACTGAAGGATACTTATTCAAACTATATTTTCATTTATTTTTACAGCCAGGCACAACTTCTATGGATACCTAGGAAGTTCACCTATTTTTCTTTTTCCCTGTGGACAAGTTACCTGATTATGTGCACAGTGAGTAGAATTTCATGTCTGGTTGTGGTTCCCTGTCAAGGCCAGAACATAGATATATGTACGAATTTGGATAGAAAAAGACTTTTAACATTGGGATAATTAATTTGAACCTAAAGGTCCTGGGGATTTTGGGGTTCCATTAGTGTATGTGATAGTGATCTACTAATTGTAAGCTACTATTAGTTTCTGATTTCTACTCTAAAGCATCAAAGCTGGAATTTCCTGGAGGGTTGTATATTCTGAGAAGTTTTGTTTCAATAGCAGTCTTGTCAATAGTAAGTTTTTTTATTGATGATATGCTGCAGGGGTGGTCCAAAAGCCAGTTCTCATTAATATTCATCAATATCTTGAGTGAAGGAAAAGCAAATTAACTTCCTATGTGAGCCGAACATTCTAAATGTGATGTGGAGAATGGCATCAGAACACCAAATTGCACTTCAAATGGCCATGAGAGGTTTATTTGACAGTGAAAATAATTGATCAAAAATTTATTCTCATATGTTCTCCATATTGTCCTGTGGAACCAACAGTGGACTAATAGAAAAACAAGCAACCTACCACAAACACTAGTGGAAATGGGAAAAGCAAAGACCATGACTCACTGTTCACCTATCTATCTGCTATTGGCCTCCTACCCTGACCCAAAATAACAAATTATCCTCCTCCCTGGATGCCTGACAATATGAGAATGAAGGCATAGCACAGTGAGTCTCTAGCTTTTGATAGATTTGTTTGCAAATATAAAATTTAATAAGATAATAGCAAAAGGGTAAGAGCAATATAACATAAGGGCTTCATGGGTGTTTTTGCAACCTATGGAAATACAGAAAAAACCCGTCATCTTTTAAAGATGTATCTGTATAAATGACACCTTCAGAAGAACAAATAAAGATTTTAGGGAGTTAGGGATTTTCAGGTTCATGTGGTTGCCATGAAACAGCAAAATATGAAGCTCATTTTTTATGTGTATGGGCTCTCATTATTATGTTTGAATTTTACTTATTTAAAATAAAGTTATTTTTCTTTTATTGTCTTATTTCATGTATTCCTTTTACTCTAAGTTTTTTATTTTCAAATTTAAGAAGGGGCCATCAATAACTAGGAAAGAAGTATTCATGTTGTTCCATGATCACCATGAGGATAGACCATAAAGAGTTCAAAAAGACACAAAGATAAAAGTGAAATCAATATTTATTCCAATCAATATTATTTGATTGGAATAATCAAATAATTAATAATCAATAATTAATCAATATTTATTGTCTAAGAGTACATGCTATATATTCTTAATTTGAAGTTGTCAGGTAGTTATATTTGCATGTTTGGTCATCATTCCTTCACTAAGCAACAATTTTTAAGCATATAATAATGTATCAGGTATTTTATTAAATTCTGGATGTTTAATGGTGAACAAAATAAGTACTTTCTTCTGAGATGGTAATTGAGTGGAGGAGACAGAAAATTAAACAAGCATTACCAAATACTGAGTGCTGTGATAGAGAAAATATTTTTCTTCTTTGAGAGCCAGAGTGGGGTTAATGAAGACTCCCAGTTGAGCAACTTCCATGTTGAGCCTTAAAAGAGAGGAAGAATTGAGCAGAAAAGGAAGAGGCAGATAGCATGGTCAGAACTGCAGAAATCCTCCAGCTTCATATATTTTCCTGCAGATGATGGATAGCATTGTGTATGTAAAGCACATTTCCTTTATTATTCATCTGTTGATGAGCATCTAGGTTGATTTCATAGCTTAGCTATAGTGAAAATTCTGTGGCAAACATAGGCATGCAGATGACTCTTAGGTTAAAATCATTTTGTTTGGATTCATACCCAGGAGTCAGATAGCTAGATCATATAGTAGCTGCATTTTTAATTTTTCGAGGAACCTTCATACTGTTTTCCATAGCTGCTGTAGAAATTTATATTCCCATCAACAGTGTATAAGAGTTCTCCTTTTCCAACATTCTTGCCAACATTTTCTATTTTTCTCTTTTGATAAGAGCCATTCTAACTGGAGTAAGATGATATCACATTGTAGTTCTGATTTGCTGAAAGCTAATGATATAGAACATTTTTTTCATACATTCCTTGGCCATTCTTGATATGTTTTACCCATCTTTAAATTGGCTTATTCTTTTTTATTTGAATTGTTTTAATGTGCCCCATAATCAAAATAATAATTAATAAAAATACACAAAAGGATATATAAAACAAAATACTTGCAACGTATAATGATATGGCAATGGCAAGTGACAAAAACAAACTGTAATTTTAAAAAAGTTTAAGAGCATAGTATTATTTCAATAAGTGAAAAGTGGTGTGTGTGTGTGTGTGTGTGTATGTAGTCATGTTGATGACGTTTGATGTACACTGCTGCAGCAATTTTGGGAACTTCGCAAACAACAATTGTTAATAATTTTAGATTCAGTGAGGAAAATTGTTTCTGCCCATAACAAAGTATGTTGTATATTTTGTTTTCTTGTTGGTCATCCTATGGAGGACATAAGAATTTTTCTTTTTTAACTTTGCCCCACAGTAAGAAGTATATTTCATGACAAATAAATATTTCATAAAACAATACATACCTCATTGTAGTGTAAGGCACTCATATTTTCCTAATATTTTGGTTTTTTATTCTTTCTTTTTTATTGTGACAAAATGTACATTACATAAAACTGATAATTTTAACCATTTTTAGTGTACATTCAGTGTGAGATTAAGTGCATTCATATTGTTGGGTAACACAACCACCATCTATCTCCAGAAAAATTTTATTTTTCTCAAATAGAAATGCTCTACCCGTTCAACAAGAAGCTCCTTCTCTCTATCTGCTTGTTTCTGGGAAACCACCATTCTTCTTTCTGTTTCTATAAACTTGACTGTTCTAATATTTTGTATAAATGAAATCATGTGATACTTATTCTTTTGTGACTGGTTTCTTTTGTGACTTTTCCTGAAGGTTCATCCATGTGATAGGATTAATTAAGTTTTAAACTTTAAAAAGTTGAATTTTCTTTCTTTTTAAAGGTTTCTTCATTTAATATTTAGTGTTTTAAAGGTTTTATATCTACAAACTCATTTAAACACTCTAACAACCACCTATATTTTTTCTATTTCATTCTAAAAATATTGAGTATAGAAATTTCCTTGTTTGATCTCTGGGTCAAGTTTCACAGTTTGAAAATTTCTGATCAATGTCATGTCCTAATGCTCAACCTGAGTTCACATAAGTGCAAGGCACAGATTTAGGGAGAACATAAGATGAAGGCACATAGAGATATTCAGAAAGGAACCAGTCTATATGTGTCTATATTGTATACATACTAAGAGCTAAAAGCTATATGTTCCACATTGTTTAGGATCCAGAATGATGGTGACATTATGAACTCTAAGAACTAACAAAAAACCAAACCATAACATATGAGGAAGCCCTGAAATAAAACAAGAATGCATAGCCTAGCGAATGTGATGGTTCCTTAAGCATCAAGTGCATTTTTTTTCATCATAATTGCTCTACCTGCCGTAGTTAGGTTATTGTTACAAAGATGCTTCTGTATGTTAACGTTTTGCTGCACCTGGGGAATCCACCAGCTCTCATTTTTCAGGCTTTTTACATGCAAATGACACATTTTAGCCAGTAGGACGTGAGTGTAAGAGAAGGGGCCAGCTACAGGTCCTGATGTCTAAGAGTTCATGTCCTACAGTCTTTCATGAAGCCATTATCTCAGGACCAAGGACAGAGGACCCACAGCAATGAGGATTCCAGTTGGAAGAAGCCTGTATTCTCGATTGTCCACTTTTATAGTGACAAGAACAAGAAATAAAGTTTTTCTGTGGTAAGGCTCTGGGATTTGAAGATTTATTTTTTTTTTTGAGAAGCAGTTAGCTTATACTGATTAATTCTGGATATGATGTATAAAGTTAATAGTCTTCTCAACTTAATAGATAGCCAATATTTCTTTCCTTATAGACATTATATAGACAAAAAAAAGTGAGACAAGAGAATTTAAGTAACTTGCCCAAGGTCACACAATGAGAACCAAGGTTCAAACCAGGCCACCAGGTTTCAGAGCCCATGCACATTACTACTAGGGTCTGCTCATTGGCCCTGAGCAGCATTTAGCTAATTATCAAATCAATTTCATGAGGTGTTATCCTCATAGGAGAAGAAACTGAGTTTGAAAAAGAATAAATGATCACTAAGTGCAGGAGTTCATATTTGAGCCCAAGTTTGTAAGACACTGGTGCTCTTTCTGATGTGACATGGATTATAAGTAAAGGATTTATACGTTTCTGTAGAGCTGCGGAAGCCACAGGAATAGCAGCTACAGAGAAGTCAATTTTGGTTTAATCTTGGAAAATATTTCTAATGATTTTAGCTGCCCAACAATGGAGTGATGTTGCCTCATGAGGCGATGAGTCCCTGTCACAGAACTGCAGCAGGGGATGGATAAAACTTCAAATATAATGTTTTAAAGACCACTATATGTGCTATTGTTTTACTTGCAATTTTTAAAAACATCCTTAAAATCTGAAATTCTGTGCAAGGACCTAATGAAAGATCAGGTGCTTAGGAATGGAACTTGTTCTGCAAAACCATATGGAAAGTGACAATCTGAAGATCCTGAATGTGGTAGATTACATGGAGTTAATCATTACTAATCCATAAATTCCATTACTTATTTGCTATTGCTAGAATTAGGTGCCTGTTGGAGGTAGAGACTTGATTGCTGCGGTTAGGTCTTGATTCTAATGAGCAGGCATATGATTCTGCCTGTGAACCTGGGATGTTGCTAAAGGTAAGGAAAGCAACCTCCTCCCAGAGAAGTGACAGAAGAGCAGATGTGAATGTTTCATGCTTGATAGGCCACTTCCTTGCCCCTGCCTCTGTCTGGAAACGTGGTGTCCTGAGACATATCCACTCTTTTCAAGGAGGCTGTCTGACCCTGACCAGACGCTTCATCTGTTAATGTATTCATTATGTCTGAGGTCGGCTTTAATTTTTCAGGTCCTCTTCTAGCTGCCTAGGGATAAGTGTATAAAAAGCCAATTGTCAAAACCTCATGCCCCCTACTCCACAAGTCTTTTGGTATCCTCTTCGGGATTTCAAAAGCATAGACAAAATGCAAGTCACATTTTATATCCAATGTAGGATAATTTTTATTTCTTTGCTTTACAGTAAGTGCCAAATTTGATTCCTGTGACAATTCATATTGTACAAAGTGAAAGGAAGCTTTTCAGCCTGTTCTTTCTTCTTTTTTCCATATGGCTGATTGATTCATCTCATACTACAAACTCTTTCTCTCACTAAAATGTGATCTCTGGTGCCTTAAATGAATATATCATTGCTTAAATGGTGCAGCATGGCATAGTGTTTCCATTTCAAACACGGGCTGTGGAGTTGGAGAGACCTGGGATTAAAATATAGCCCTAATATCTGACTAGCTGTGAAACACTGAGCAAGTCATTTAACTTCTCATGGTTTTTATTTCCTTAACTGCAATATCAGGATAAATCTGAAACTGTAAATTTCTTCCCTTATCTAAGAATCTTCATATGCATTAATTACTTTATTTACCGTTTATTCATTTGATAATGTATGTTCATTGTCCTACCTCTGTGTTTCATCCATGAAAACCATGGGACATAGTAGTGAATAAGACAGGGTGGTACCTGCTGTCATGGAGCTTAAAAGCTGATAAAAATATAAGTTAAAGAGTCAATTATCTAGCTCATCACTTATTCACAATTGTGAGTAGTGCTATGGAGGAGAAGATTGGGAGCTTAAGAGTGAGTAATAGGAAATATAACCTATTGCTGTATATTTTAGAGATGGCTGATCTGAGAAAATGACATTTACCTTAACTTCACTCTTTCATGTATTTATTAATTATTCACAAGTATTTATTAAATACTGATTATATTCCAGATATGATGATAGGTTTTAAGAGAAAAAAAATTTTAGGAGACAAAATTCTCTGAAAGAACTTAAAATCTAAATGATGTTTTTTTCCAACTTCATTTGCAGTACCAAAATATGCTGTTGGAGACTCAGGAGAATTTGTTATAAGACAATAAAATGGAGAAGGCACTTTGAGGTGAAAGCATTGGCATTCATTTTATGGGATGAAAGAAAAACAGGAAAGAAATTTAAAATAAGTTAGGCTAAAGCTTTGGCTGAGAGCAATATGGAGGGAAAATTTATGTATAAAACTTGGTAATTTGTCTGGGGAACTTAGTTTGATGCCAGAATGAGTTCTGATGAGAATATTACAGAGAGCCGTTACTCAGCTCTCTGATTTGGTTGGGTGCTTGTTCTTTCTAGAATAAATGGTCGCATTGTTCACTAGCTTGCACACTCAATGACAAAGCAGAGCAAGCCACATAATCTGTGAATTCTGCTGTCAAATTCAAATAACACTCATACCTTTTGAGAAAATCAGAAGGATTTTTTCTCATTGTAGATATTCAATTTCTACTTAATGATGGGGGGACTTCATGCTGCAGTTGGTGGTAGTGCTTTGTTATCATGTAAATGTGACCATTATATCCATATTGGAGATGCAATAAACATCAGTTTGCCTACCCCATCAAATGAGTGTCACTTATGGGAGATTCAATTTATCAACAAGATTGTTGCTTCTGCTTCTAAATATCTAACAACTTACCCCATTGCCACCTTTCCAAAGTCACAATCACTTTTATTCTAGAACGATTGTAATAGCCTCTCCATTGGTACATTTCATTCATATCGGCACCTTCTCCAAATGAGTGTCCTTGTTAAGGCCACAATGACCTTTTCAGAAATGCAAACCTGATAAAGCTACTTTTTCCTTATTATCTTTCCGATTATAACAAAATTTCTCAATGGCTTTGATTGATCTGACTCCTATCTATCTATTTAGCCTAATCATAAGCAAAGTCCCCAGTAACTTCTTTAGAAAATATATTTAAAAACAGGTGCAGATATTTCCACATATCCCTTATCCCCACACATTAGTCATCTTTTCATCACTGTGACAAAATCCCTGAGGAAATCAACATAAAGGAGGAAAGATTTATTATGGCTGATGATTTCAGAGGTTTCAGTCCATTATCAACTGGCTCTATGGAGTCTGGGCCTGTGGTGATGCATAACATCATGGAGTGGAGGGCATGGCAGAACAAAGCTGCTCACTTCATGGTGCCCAGAAAGAAAAGAAAGATGAAGGGGCTATGGACATAATATAATCCCAGAGGGTACAACACAAGACTCACTCCCTTCAAATAGGTCCTACCTCCTATAGTTGGCCACCTCCAATTAGTCTATTCATCTATGAATCCATCAATGGACTAATCCAACAATGATGTCAGAGCCCTCATAATCCAATAACTCCCTAAAAGCCTCACCTCTGAACATTGCCACACTGGGAACCAAACCTTCAACATGTGAGCCTTTGGGGAACATTCCAGATCCAAACCCTAATACTTCTCCTGTTATCAGTATCCTCCACCAGAGTGGCACTTGTGTTACAATCAATTAACTTACATTGACACATCATTGCCTCGTCTATAGTTAACACTAAAGTGAACTCTTGGTGTTATACATTCTATGGGTTGGAACAAATACACAACGATTTCCACCATTATCACGCATGGTAGTTTCACTGTCTTAAAAATCTATGTGTTTCTCATGTTCTTCTTTACCACTCCTAAGTCCTTACAACCACTGATCTTCTACTATCTCCCCTGTTTTGCATTTTTCAAAATGCTGCAATTTGATACTATATATCCTTTTCTCATAATTCTGAAGGACATCAAGTTTGGGTAATTATTTTAAAAAAAGTTGCTATAAACCTCTATGTGCAGGTTTTCATGTGGACGGACATTTTTAACTCTCAAGTACACGGTTGCTGGATTGCTTGGTAAGAATCTGTTCAGTTTTCTAAGAAACTGCTAAACTGGTTTCCAACGTGGCTTTGCCATTTGCATTTCCACAAGCAATGAATAAGAGTTTGTGCTTCTCCTCATCCTTGTCAGCATTTCATATTTTTGGTGTTCTGGGTATTGGCCATCCTAAATGATGTGCAATGGTAGCTGATTGTTATTTTATTTTTTATTTCCATGATGACATGGAAATATGCTTTTCATATGCTTACTTGCAATTTATTTATCTTCTTTGGTGATATGCCTGTGCAGGTTATTGACCCATTTTTTAGCAGGTTATTTTTTCATTGAGTTGTAGTTTTATTATACTTTTGATAACACTCCATTATTGAGGTGTCTTCTACAAATATTTTCTCCCAGTTGGTAGTTTGTCATTTTATTTTCTTACAGTGTCTATTGCAAAGATGAATTTTTTATACTAATAAAATATAGTTTACCAATTCTTTTTTTATGCATCATGCCTTTAACATTATATCTAAAATTTTATCACCAAACCCAAGTTCATTTACATGTTTTTCCTGTGTTATCTTCTTGGAGCTTATAGCTTTGCATTCTATATTAAGATCTGTGATTCACTTTGCATTAATTTTAGTGAAGGATTTAAGGCCTGTGTTTAGAATCTTTTGTATTTTCTTTTATGGAGATGCTCAATAGTTCTAGCACCACTGGTTGAAATAATGATCTTTTATTTTCATTGTAATTCTTTTCTCCTTTGTCAAGGATCAATTGACTTATTTATGTTGGTTTACTTCTGGGATCTCTCTTTTGTGCATCTATAGTAAGTCTTGAGATCTGGTAATATAAATAATCTAACTTTATTCTTTTCCTTCAATGTTTTACAGGCTATTTTGGTCTTCCACATGTCCACACAAATGAGTCACTTTGTTGACATCTAATAAAATAACTTGCTCTAATATTGTTTGGACAATATTGAGTTTTGTTATCCATAAAATAAAGTGGTATTTCTGTTTATTTAGTATTTATATTTTTTAAATTAGGGTTTTGAAGTTTTTCTTATGCAGACTATCTCTCTCTCTCTCTCACACATACACACATACACACGTATGCATGTATATATTAGATTTATACCTCAGAATTTAATTTTAAATGGTACTAACGTAAATGTTACTATGTTTTCATTTCAAATTCTATATGTTTTTGTTGGTATAGAGCAAAATTATATAACTTTTGCATGTTAATCTTAAATCTGCAACCTTATTTTAATCACGTAATAGTTCCAAGAGGTTTTTATTTTTATTTTTTTTTTGGCTAATTCTTTCAGATTTTCTACATTGCTGATTTATTTATTTTTGCAGCTATTTTCTATCAAGTTTAGATTATCTTCTATTTCTTGTCTACTGAAAGCTTGATTGTGAGTGGGCATTAAATTTTGTCACATGCTTTCTCCTGCACCTACTGATATAATCATGTGTTTTTCTCATTAACTTCTTGATATGATAGATTACATTAATTGATTTTTGAATATTGAAACAGCCTTGAATATCTGAGATCAATTCCCTAAAGCCAGGGTGCATAATTCTCCTTATATATTCTTGTACTTGTGAATATTTTGTTGAAAATTTGTGTATGTATCTACCTAACATATGAGAATTCTAGTTATTTTTTTTTTAAATGTCTTCATTAAGTTGTGGTTTTAAAAAATGGTGGTCTCATAGAATTAGAAATTTTTTTTCCACTTCAGTTTTCTTAGAGACTGTATATATTTATATGATTATTTTTTGTTAAATGTTTGGTAGAATTCACCAATAAATTCACCTGTGCCTGATACTTTCTGTTTTGAAAGATTATGGATCATTGCTTCAGTTTCTTAAATTGTCTAGTTTTTCTTGTCTGAGTCTTGGCAGATTATTTCTTTCAAGAAATTGGTCAACTAAATCTAGGTTATCGGGTTGGGGTTGTGGCTCAGTGGGAAAGCACTTGCCTAGCATGTGTGAAGCACTGGGTTCAAATCTCAGCACCACATACAAATTAATAAATGAAGGTCCATTGACAACTAAAAAAATTTTAAAAATCTAGGTTATCACATTTTTGAACATGAAATGATTTATTTTATTACTTCATTATTCTTTAGTGTTTTTTAGAGCCATAGTGATTTCCCTCTTTCATTTCAGATATTTGTAATTTTTGTCCTTTTTTTCTTTATTACTTAACCTGGCTAGAATCTTATAGAGTTTATTGATCTATTTGAAAAATAACCTATCTTTTTTTAAATTTTAATTTCTCTATTGATTTCCTGCTTCAGTTTCTTTGATATATAGAAAAAAATATTTTTTTTCTTTTCATTTGCTTACTTTGAATTTAATTTTCTCTTCTTTTTGTAGTTTCCTAACACGTAAGATTATACAGTTGACTTCAAACTTTTCTTCTTTTACTAATATAAACACTTTTTTATGCTATAAATTTTATGCTATAAATTTCCCTCTAAGTTCTGCTTTTGTTGCATTGCACAACTATGTATAGGTTGTGTTCTCATTTTCATTTAGTTAGAATATTTTTAGGGGTTGGGATTGTGACTCAACAGTAGAGTGCTTGCCTAGCACATGCAAGACACTGGGTTTGATCCTCAGCACCACATAAAAATGAATAAAATAAAATACTTTAAAATTTCTCTTGAGATTTCTATTTTTACTTAAATGTTATTTAGAAATGTGTTGTTTAAATTTAAAGGGTTTCTGAGAATTTTCTATTTATCTTTCTGGTATTGATTTCAAATTAATTCCATTGTTTTCTAGGAGCTAACATATGCTTTCTAGGCTTGCAAAACTTGTAAAGTACACTTTATGCTATGGAGTATGGCCTCTGTTGGTGAATGTTTCATGTGAGTTTGAGAAGAATCTGTATTCTTTGTTGTCAAATGAAGTAGTCTATAGACGCTCCTATGTTCCCTTGACTATTGGTGTTATTGGATTTAACTCTGTCCTTACTGATACTCTTCCTACTGGATCTATCCATTTCTTATAGTGAGACGTTGAAGCATTTAATTGTAATGGTAGATTTATTGATTTCACCTTGCAGTTCTACTAGTTTTATTCTCACATATTTTGATGCTACATACATATTATAGATTACTAGCTATGTCTTCTTGGATAATTGAGCTCATTATCATTCTGCAATAACACTCGTTATCCTGATAACTTTCCTTGCTTTTCCTAACTTTGGGTATTCTAGTCATAGAGATTTCCATTTATGCTTCATACCACTGAAGTACTTGTGCATGATTACTCTTTCTAGAAATATTTCCCACCTTATCTTTGTTTCCATTAACTTCTAGTTACTAATATTTCAGCTCAATGATGATTTCCTCCAAGAGCCTTCTTTTTGAATTTTCTTAATTTTATATTCCCATAGCATCTCTCATATTTCCCTTAAAATACTCATGTATTTTGATGTATTATTTATTTATGACATTATTGTATTAATACCCTCCCCCTCCCAGCATTCCCCATCAAGTAGACAAACGTCTATAAGGTTAGAAGTTACATCTGTTTTTACTCATCATTTTGACAGATACTACTAGTCTTGAAATAACTATTCAAACAACAAATGAATGCCTATTGAATTGGGTTGATGAATAGAAGAATGCACTTTATGGCAAGCCCAGAACTTGGGTCAGGTACTGTAGAATCTTTTACTATTAATTTTTCCTAATGATCCATTACATAAAGTTGTGGCCTCCTACCTCTAAAATTATCTATTTGACCTAGTCTTATTAGTAAACTTGGAATCTGTAAAGAAATACTCAGAAAACAGCATTTCATATTATTGTGCTGATTCAATAAATACCTTAACTTCTTTTCTTTAAACATATGTTTTCATTCTTCTTTTCAATTTATGTCAACCATAAAAAAATCCCTCTTCAAAAATCTCTTAACTTGTTGTTGTTTCTTTTTATCCTATTCATTTTAGCATAATTTAGTACAATTTTTTTATGTTTCCAGAATTAGTAAAATTCTGCTCTGATGATGTTACCTGAACACAATGCTGAAAGCTGGTGGTTTTATTAAAATTAACGTTTCCTTCTTTATCTACATGGGTTTGTGGATTGTCTCTAGTTTTTTTTTTAAATATTTATTTTTAGGTGTAGATGGACACAACACAATGCCTTTATTTTTATTTTTATGTGGTGCTGAGGATTGAACCCGGGTCCCGCCTGCCCTAGGCGAGCGCTCTACTGCTGAGCCACAATCCCAGCCCCAATTGTCTCTAGTTTTTGAGGCTCACCTAGATTAATCTGAATTTTGAGATTCAATGTGGGTTCAAACTTGCTTCATTTTCTTATCTTACCAAGATTCAAGCATAGGGATCTACAGTTACATGAGATGTGTCATTTCTAAGGTCAAGAGTAGTAGAGACTCAAGAGGTTTTATGAAAAGTGTTTTGCTTCTTAAAGCTTCACTTTAGAGCTGCCACACTGTTAGTTGTGTCTGCATAGTTTTAACCATAGTAAATCACATAGCCAGGGTTAGCACTGATAAACAAGAAATATATATTTTATGAGGGATAATATGGAAAGTGAGTATTTTTGAATAATAGTCTACCATGCCATTTTTCTCTTGCTATCTTGAGATCAATTTCATTCTCCCTTCTGAAACATAGCATGAAATTAAGGATGGAAATTATAATTGCTGAGAATCAGTTCTAAATAATTAGCAAAAGTTTTCTAGGTTTCTGTGATGTGAATATCCAGACACCTTGTCTGGGCTCAAGAGTAAAGAAGATATAAATATATTAAATCAAATTAGAGTATTTGAAGATTTGCTGTCAGTTCATGCTCAACCTGGGTCCCCTGAAATCATGGTTGCAATGGTTTCTGAGTGCCTGTGAAGCTGAGAATGATTAAAAGAAACAAAACAAAACAAAAAAACCCCAAAACAGATCTCTTCCCAAAGGAATTGTCTCTTCTATATTCTGGAGTCTATAGTGGGTTCAGTCTTACCCTGAATTCCTCAGATGCCCTGAGGTATCTTTCCTGTTGTTTACATGTGAAGTACTTAGCATCTCTTTAGTGGCTATAATCTCTTCAACAATTATAATGTTATTTACCCTGGTTTTACAAGTATTTTTTTTTTGTTCAGATATCAATATAATCTATGTTATAAATGTGGTGCCACTATCTGAGTTAAAGAGATAGAGATTAGAGTTTGAGTGAGGAGATTGAAATCTGGAATATACATAGAAAAAGAATATTAGAAATATCTGTACAGTCCTCCTTAAGGTTTTAGCTACATAATAACATGCACACGTATAGAGCAAAACTTCATGATACAGGAAAATGAAATCTTTGTTGTAGGTTGTCCGTTGAACAATTTTAAGACTGTGAGATATTTGAAATTCATTCAGGCAAAGTGCAGATGGAATGCATGGGGTATTTAGTAGATACCTCAGAATGGAAAGAGGAGTAAAATAGTCATGAATAAAAATCTACTCTAGATTTACCCTAAGAAAAACTTATAAACATCTCTATAAGAAATTAATCCAGCTTTCAAGTTACTTAACAACCTATTGTAACAACATTAAATATTATTTTTTTCTAAAATTAATAACACATTATTACCACCTATGCTATAAATTAGATTGCCAGAATTATTAATGATATACATAATATATACTGCACTTTGAACAATGTCTCCCTATTTTTTCCAACCCTCAGTCCCTGAAAACCACCATTCTCCTGATTTTATGAGTTTGACAATTTTGCTTAGAATGTCATGTAGTATTTATCTTTGTGTTTATAGTTTATTTTACTTAATGTACTATCCTCAATTTCATCCATATTCTTAAAAATGACAGGATTTTCTTTCTTTTTTTTGTGGCTGAATATTCCCTTGTCATTGTGTATGCATGTGTGAATACTGCATTTTTCCCCAATTTATATGCTGATAGAAACTTCGGGTGTTTTACCCATATTTTGGCTGTTGTGGGCAATTCTACAACAATCATGGATTTGCAGATATTTTATCAAGATAGTGGCTTCATTTCTTGTGGGAATATATAACTAGAAGTGGGATTGCTAGATCTTATGGTGGTTCTATTTAAAAATTTTTTTACATATTTTTATTAGTGCATAATAATTAAACATAATTGTGGGATTCATTGCTATATTTCATTCATACACAAAATATAACAGTATAATTTGACCAGTATCATTCCACAGTACTTCTCCTTTATTTTTAAGTTTTTGAGAAATCTCTATTCCTCTTCCATAATGGCTATACCAACTTATATTCTCACGAACAGTGGACAAGGATTCCCTTTCTCTGCACCCCCACTAATGCAGGTTTTCTCTTCTTTTGTGATAATAGCTATACTAACAGATGTAAGGTGATGTCATTGTGTTTTTTACTTGCATTACTCTGGTGATTAATGAGAAACTTTTCATATGCTTCTTAGACATATTTTTGGCTTTCAATTTGTTTAATTCCATGTATATTTTGGATATTAACTACTTATAAAATATATACCTGGCAAAATTTTTCTCCCATTCCACAGGTTACTTTTCATTTTGTTGAATTTTTTTTTTTTGATATATGGAAACTTTTTAGTGCATGAAGTAGTCCAAGTTGTTTATTTTTGTTTGTGCTTTTGGTATTGTATCTAGAAATTTGGTGCCAAAACAAATGTTAAGGGTATTTTTACTTATGTTTTAAAAGTTTCATTTCAGTTCTTAATTTAAGTCTTTTAGTTGAAGTCAAACATTCTTTATATAAAAACATCAAGGACAATCAATAGTGTACACTTCATACTGTTCAGAATTCAATTAAAACTCATGAGAAAAGAAGAAAAATTTGACCTCTTTACAAGGTGAAAAATTAGTTAACAGAAATAGATTTATAAATTACAGATGATAGGATTACTAGACAATAACTTTAAAAGGGTGTTAATAAATAAATGTGCTGAAGCAATTAAGAAAACATAACATAATTGGCAAACTAAAATATGAAAAATGACTTGGTAATTGTAGAGTTGAAAATGCAATATAGGAAGTGAAAATTTTAATGAGTGGTATTAGAATAGATGGAAAACTTCATAAAAAATATTAATGACCTTGAAGATATTTTAATAAAAACTACTTAAACTGAAACACAAAGAGAAAGTAGCAAAAAAGAAAATAGAAGATCATAGTGAGATGAATGGAAATATCAAGTAGCCTTGGGTACAGGCAGAAGAATCTGATAAAACTGAAAGGCATAGAGAAATTGTTATAATTTTTCACAATCCTGCCTCAGGAACTGATTAGAACAAATAGACACATCTACAGATATCAAACTAGTGGAACTGATGTGTCAAAGTACTCATAGGTCAGGTAGAAATTATGTGGTTTCTAACTGGAAGACCATGAAAACACAACATATCAAAATTTAAGTGATGCACCTAAAGCAGTATGTAGAGGAAATTTTGTAGCACTAACTCCATAGTTTAGAAAAAAGTCAAATATATAAAAAATAATCTAACTAAACTACTTTCATAAATGCTACCAAAAGAAAAAAAAATTGAAGCCATAGTAAGTTAATGATCATAACAAAAATAAAGATAAATAATCAAATAAATAAAATAAAATAAGCAAACTGTAATAAGTACCTAGGAGATAATAGTAAGAGTAGAAAGCAATGGAAGGAGAAATGGAAAAGTAGTAGAGAAATAATTAAGTCAAAGTACTGTTTCTTGAAATTCCCAGTAAAATTGAACACTTTCAAGCTAGATTGAAGAACAGGAAATTTCTGTAATGAAAGAGTGGATAGTACTGTAAATTATACAGATATTAAGAGGAATATCTGTAAACATAAGAATTATCTTGCAATAATATGTAAATATTATGATACTATGATTTGGATAATATGCTAATACATTTATCAGTTTAGATATAATAGATATATTCTTTAAAAGGCACTAATCACAAAAATAGAGCTAAGAAGAAAAAATTAATGGGTAAATATCTATAAAAATATGGAATTTATAAATGAAACTTTATCATGTGAATTCAAAGGAGAAACAACATACAATAATCTTAATAGATGAAGAAAATGAATATAACGAAACTCAATACTAAATAATGACAAAAACTCTCGAGAGATTAGGAATAGATAAGAACATCTTCAAATTGGAAAATGGAATCTACAAGAACCTTCATCTAACATTATATATAATGGCTTTAAGACTGAGAAAAATGATAAAAATCTTCATTCTCAATACTTGTCTTCAACATTATACTAAAGTTCTAGAAATGTAAAAAGGAAAGTAAAAGCAAAAAAAAAAAAAAAATTAGAAAGAAAGCAGTACATGTGCTATTATGTGCAGATGACATAGGTATGTAAAAGAATCTAGGAGCCTACCAAAAAAAAAAAAATCAAACAAAAAAAACCAACTAGGATTAGAAAGAGAATTTAGCAAGATAGCAAGATACAAAATTGACTGAGAAAAATCCATTGTATTTCTCCATCATAGCAATGAAGAATTAAAAAAGAAATTTAAAAATTCTATGTGAGTCATTGTAAAATTGACATGGAAAACATGTAATACTTGAAGATGATTTTTAATTAAATATGGACAAGAATTGTAGCCTGAAATGGCATAAAATTTCTAAGAAAAATAAATATCTAAATAAATGGAGAGAAATATTCATTTGGAATGGGTGGTTCTCATTTTATGTAAATTGTGCTTCAATAAATTTGATTTATAAAAAATGAAACATATACCCACACACATACACAATGAATCATTGATAAATGATAAATGCATGATAGACGTTATACTAAAGGACCAAAGATAAGGACTCCTAATATAATTTTTTTTGTGCATAGACCTTGTTCAGAAATCCTCCCCATCATTGAGAATTGTAGGAAGAAGATTAAGAGTGACAAAGGGGGAAGGGTGTCCCTGACAGACATTTAGGAACCATCATGAAGTTCAGGACACTTGGGGTATAGTGTGTGAGGCATGAATATTGAAAGATTAAAAATGATCAGAATATAAAAGGTCTCATAGCATGACCTTGAGAATGAGTACCTTCTTAAATTTTGGTCCTTAGATGTCTCCCTGGCCTAAACCTTATCCTGACCCAGCTTGTAAGCCATGCTATAGAGTTTGAGACTTTCTCTTAAGAATCCGTTAGTTCCTTAGGACTGCTCTTGAGGAATAAGACAGATGGAATGGTTTCCTACTTGAATCTTCCAAAATACTCCTAGATTTGGTGATAATTTCCCTTCTGGGAGATACAGAGAAATTATGTATCTTGGGGGTCTAAAAGGAAAATGGTCACTTGAAGCCATTTTGAAGATATTAGAGGCTGTTTGGATACATTTGTTGTTCAGATTCTTTTGTTTACAGTACATCTTTGGTTCTGAAGTGTGAAGAAGGACCAGAATGGGGACCAAGCAAGAGGAATATGGATACTGGTGGCTTGTTCTTCAGGACTTATTTCCATTTATAAACATATGTTCAAATTTGGGTTTTCTTCTACATCAATTCACTTAGCTTCAAGTTTAGGAATGATGACAGGGACTCTTACAGAATTCTATCCCAGAATTTGGCTTCAGTGGACAAGGTGCAACAATTCTGGAAATAAGAAATTTTGGTGATACTCTCATTTAGCATATTTTGTCCGGATTCTTTTGCTATATAACTACCAGCATCTTTAATCATTTCTCATCATGTTGATAATCATCATTCAGTTACCCTAGTTTGCCCATGCTCTTTTTAAAACCTCTAGGCCTTGTTCCCCAAATTGTGCCTTATTTTCAGGAGAATGCCTTATCTTGTAGAGTATCTTAAGCAAAGCAGAGTAGGAACAAGTTCTACTTCTGATCTGGACCCACTGTGGTTCCCTAAGTTTGTAATTACTTTTACTTTTTTTCCCGCCATTAAAAATAAACATTATTCCACATATAATTATGGAATAAAATAGATTTGTGAGAATGGAAATATCAACTCTCATTCATATTTTTGGCTGTACATATATATATATAACCATTTATAACAGAAAATTCAATTAAATGATTGAATATTAAAATAACCATAGCAGCAACACACTTATCCAAAATATGTTGTTAAAAAGCCAAGTTGAATTAAAAGTTAAAAAATACATTTGGTTTTTCATACTTAGTGACTTAATTAAGTAGAAACAGACACCAACAGAACCCTAACCTGCACGAGAGGTAATAGAATGATAAAGGTATAATACTGTCATAACACTCTCACTGGCATAACACTGTCACAGGGTTATCACTCATCTGTAAACAAACTGAACACTACTTTCTCTCTTTTGCTGTGTTTGTTATTGTTATTTTTTTTAAAAAAGTTTGCATTTTTGGATGAAGATCGAAATTTATTAGGATAAGAAACCTGGAAGTTCAACATCTATTTTCTACTGAAATTCAGTATTATATAACATATTTTTGATGCAAAGATACATCTTTCTCTAGAAAATATCATAATAACAAAAGGAAGATATTGAGCTGAGAATCATGCTAGTGTGTGCTCTTTAGTCTAAAAACAGTGAGGTGTCAGTTCATAAAAATCAGTGATGACCATGCCTACTATTGCTTTATTTGATATCTTGTGCTATTCTTTTCCTTGAAAGCTTCCAGCAACAATTTTCATCTGTGAATCTTCTTTAAAGGATATTTATATCAACTCAGTAAGATTTGGAAATATACCTTATTATTAGAGGCCACGTTTCCAAGGCTAGCATGCCTGATGGAGGACCCACTTAGGACCAGAAAGTGAGGTCAGCCACACACAAAGGAGAAGTACCTGAAGAATCTTTGCCTTACTGCTAATGAAATTTACCTTCAACTTTAGAAATTGGAGGCTATCAAAACTTCAATAGCCCAATAAAAGACAGAATTCTCAGTCCTTGGGTGTTGAGGTAGCTTGTGTCATTTAGGAAACAAAATCTGCTTGATTGACTGTCAAATTATCTAAAAACAGTTTAAAATGTTAATCTTTAATGTGCCATAAAACATTGGAAGTTTTTATTCTGGGAGACATGGATGACAGTCACATCTGATTTCTTCCATGTGTTTTGGCTGGAGCCAAGTCCTCTTTGGTGTGTCCTGTGGAGCCGCTGTTTTGGATTTAGATGGCTGTGTCCAACATCTTAGCTTCCACTGGGATGGGCATAGGGGTTCTGGGCTTCTTTTGCTTCTGCTGTTCTGCCAATTTCTGTCACATCTCTTATGTGCTGAACAGATTTCAGGATAATTTTTTCTTCCAAGAAGGGAGTGTTTCTTTTTTTTAGTTTAGTTCAAGTTCAGCTGAAACTCTTTGAAGGCCTTGACACAGGTTCTTCTTGCTTGTTCCACGTCATCGTTTGCTTATCCAGCTCTCTACTATCTATTTTTTGTAATTAATATTTGATTTTTTTAGTCTCCAAAGCCATTCTCTAGTGCTGAGATCTGGAAGATTTCAGAATGTTGCTTTTGCTAGCTCCTCCAGGAGGCAGTTATTTTCTGACTTGAAAATCCTAGAATCCTTGTTCCTAGTTTGTTTCAGTGGTTCCTTTTGCTCGTTGTTTGCTTCTCTTTGAGAATTTTTGCAGTTCTGTGAGTTCTTTGCCCTTTGCTCCTTTGTTGTTTCTCTAGTAACCAGCCTCTTCCTCATGTATAAACATTTCCCTTCCCTGTTAATATGGAAGATCTCCTGTGCTACTTGTGGCCTGGTGTGGAGGTATTGGTGGTATTGGTGTGGAGGTATTGGTGGTATGGATGGTGGTTTCTGACTTGGTTATGACTTGAGCTACAGTCACAGCTTATTTTGAGGCTTGTTGTGAACTATAATTCCTGAATTTTTCTTTATGAACTTCAGTTTAGTCAAATTTCTTTCAGACCTATATTTGGATACTTCTTTATAAAGTCTGAATAGAAGATTTGAAATTGTCCCTTTATTCAATTTTAGATGATTTGGATTATGGACTTTGTACTCAACAAATGAGCTGCCCATCTCCCTAGCTTTTTTCATTCTTAGATTTGATGAGCTTAATCTTGTGGATTCTTGTAAGAAATTTGATTGCATGTCTCCTATGAGCTAAATATTGTGTGAAAAAGAGTGTGAAGAATCATAAGATAAAATTATTCTGTTTGAATTGGTCACAATTTGGTGGAAAAACAAAAGTAACCCAATAATTACCATACTAAGCTAAGTAATGTAGTTGACAATTATGATGCAATTAACGTTGTTTTAGAACCTTCCAAATTGGAAGTTATTCTCTTATCTGGACAGGGCTTCACTCTGATTCCTTGTTTTTTTTTTTTTTTTTTTAAAGGAAAAAGAAAAAGAAAGTTCTAGGATAATAAAAGAAAAAAGCCAATTAAAAAGTTAGTGTACTATGTACTCATTCACTAAGACAATATTTGCAAGTTCAAGTTCGCATATCAGCCATTGATTTTCAGCATTCTGCCAGAGGGGAGATTTTCTTTATGCATCTGAACAGTTTTAGATTCCTCAATGGCAGAGTTCACTTGGAGGTAGAGGGGTGATACAAAGGTGTTTCTTCACAACCTCAGACAAGCTCAGCGGGCATAACCCAGTGACTTCTCGATAGGCTGGAAGATGCTTTGGTTCTCTCTTCTGGAATGTAAATGATGGACTGTAATGATAGCTCTTCACATCTTCATAATAGAATCTGAGTGATCCTTAAACCATGAGTTCCTTCTGTTTATGAATAGCAAACGACAGTTCTTCCTGGTCAAAGGGAATTTTCCTTAAAATAGTTCAAATGTTTTCTGCAACATGTATAATTTATTATGCAGACAGAATAACTGTCTTAAGAACAATATATGGAAGTCAGGCATATTTTATTTATTTATTTTTCTTGAAAGAGAAAAAAAATTCAGAATGGGAGATATGCATAGCTTAGTTTTAGAGCACTTCCCCAGCTTGTGTAAGGCCCTGGGTTCAATCTTCAGCACTGCAAAAAGAAAGAAAGTGAGAATATCTTACTAATTGTAAAGTTCTTTAGATCTTTCAAGAGATATTTTATCAAGAGTCTCCCAAGTTAGTTATTTAAAATTCTAAGAGACAAAGAGGAAATAGTGACAGGATTTCTCATTTTTTACCCAAGTTTAATGAAAAGAATGCATTGAACAGACCTACTAGAGGAAAAAAGTGTAATGTGACATCAAAACATAATTCTTGATTTGGCATAGTCCATAAACTGGTAGAAAGTACCTTTGGAATTATACAACTTTGATTTAACCTAATTTTCAAGGTTGGATACCTCCTGTGACTCTTCGATGTATCTGGCTTGAGTGACAATTTCCTATTTTCCATTTTTTTCTTTTCATAAGATATAGTAATGGTGATTTTCATGGTTCAAAGTGAGAGAGGTATTGAAAGGATAATTTTCTATTATAAGTCTTTATCTTGAATGATCACATTTTCAAATAATTTTTTCAAATGTATACAGTGAATCTTTAATCTATGACTTCTTTTTCATCTAAACTCTTTGTTTTTCCTCCAGTTCCTGTTAGTCAAACTCTAGCTCAATTTTTTAAACTACCATCATTGTGTGTGTGTGTGTATGTATATATATGTATACATATATAAGTGTGTGTGTGTATATATATATATATATATATATATGATTTTCTTTATGCAAACTCCTAAACTCGCTTTTAAAAAAATATTTATTTATACATGTGGTATAACAGTTTATATTTTATAACATATGTAGATACCATTGTTGTTCTTTTACCTGTATGGTTTTGTATGTTTGTTTACTCTATTACTTAAGTAAAATATATATTTGAGTACTGATAATGTGCCATTTTAATTTTGAGCTTTGGTTACAGCAGTGAACAAAAGAAACTTGTGGGGTATACATTCAAGAAGAATAGACAGAAAATAAAGACAAGTAAAATAGACACCTAAAAAATAGAATAATAAGAAGACAACAGCAAACAATGAAAAATATTAGTGATTTTAGATAGAGTGACTGAAAAGGACCTCCTCAGAAAAATAATAGTTGAGTAAAGAAATGGTGGAAGTGAGAAAGAAAGCCAAAAGATATGTAGAGGAAGAGCATTTTGAATTAATGAGAGCCACATGTACAAAGCCTGTGTTGAGAAGGCTCTTGGTGAATCCCAAACAAAACATGATAGCCAAGGTGGCTGAAGTATCTTAGTAGGGGAGAGAGGATGGGGGGCAGGGGTCTGATTCTATAGCCATTTAGAGGTGCTCAGAAGACTTTGGGTTTTACTTCAAAGAAGATGGAAACATACCAGGGACTTTATTATTGGCATGATTGTATTTTGTCTTCAATAGGATCACAGTGTCCACTATATTAAAAATAGAATATATAAGGCAAAAGCAGAAGCAAGAAACACAGAAAGCTACACTAATCATCTCAGTTGTGAAGGAGGGAAGAAGTAGCCTGATTCAAGAAGGCAGAGCTCTGCATTGATTCACTAGTATTTTCCTAGTACTGGAATAACCAAATCTGAGTCCTTGGCTCTCTTTAATAAAGAGAAGAGTATTTAGAAATCAAGATCTGGAAACTAGGCCTGCTCATTGCTTCTGAGCATATCTATAGACAAGAAATATGATTAGTTTTTTTTTTTAATTTCATAAGGTCCTACTGACTCCTTTTTATTTCAATTCCAACCATAGGTTTCTTTCTTGCCTTCTGACATTCCCTTTGTGGATTTTCCTTCTCCCATAGTAAAACTCTGCACCCCAAACATGTCAATATATTTATTCATAACTTGATATCACAATATACATAAAATAGTTACAGAATTTCCACACCTATACACTATCAAGACAAGTGTAGAAAGTTAAGTTGAAGATTTCTTGGCAATTCTCATTGGTTTTAGACTGAGGATATATAATCAGAGTAATACTTCAAAATATTATATAGATTAATTTGTTTTTCCTGCTGTGATTTGATAATACATTTGCTACCCAGTGTAATTTACTAGTTTCTATTTGTGTTCAGTTTTAGTGTGTCCCCGTTAATTTTGATTTAATGTTATATTTGAATACAACTCTCCCTTTTTATCTGCAGTTTCATTTTCTGCACTTTTAGTGCCCAATAGTCAAGTGCCCCTAAATAGTAAATGGAATAGTCCACAATTTAAAAATTGATGTGTTTCATCTTGCATGTTGTTCTAAGAAGCATGATGAAGTATTACACCATCTGGCATTGTGCTGCTCCACCTTGCCTGAGATTTTATTCATCTTTTTGCCAAAGGTATCCAGGCTATAAATGTTATCCACTTGTTAGCCACTTAGTAGCTTTCTGGGTTATCAAACTGGCATGGTGTCTAGTACTCTTGGTCAAGTAAGTCTTATTTTACTCATATGTAGTAAATTTAATGATGCTGGTAGTTAGAATATTCTAAAGAAAAAAACAAATCACAGTAAGTACAGCGTTTAGTACTTCTATATTTCTAGGCATCTGCTCGGAATCCTGGAACATATCTTCTACAGATAAGGGGTGTTTACAGCATGTAGAACATCATTGTGGTATCCAAAATCAAAATTATACAAAGAATTATTCTCAGAGAGGTGCTGCTTCCTACCATCCGATTCTGACCCATCCACCGTAGGTAACCAACTACATTAATGTCTAGTTTATCATTTATGTATTACTTTTAACAAACATAAACAAATCCATATATATACCTGTCTCTATCTTGTCCTTTCTAAGATACAGTATATTATGCATTGTACTCTTCTTTTTAATGTAATATTATACACTGAAAATTGTTTTGTATCAATTTATAGACAGTCTCCTATTCTATAAAACTACAGGTACATCATCAGGTGCATGAACTATAGTTTACTCATTTAATTTCTTTCTTTTTTTTTTAAATTTTTTATTGTTGGCTGTTCAAAACATTACATAGTTCTTGATATATCATATTTCACACTTTGATTCAAGTGGGTTATGAGCTCCCATTTTTACCCCATATACAGATTGCAGA
>NW_026000078.1:6024587-6072930 GCF_001458135.2 Marmota marmota marmota | reverse complement strand
TATATATATATATATATATATAATCATATTCAATTTTTGATTCATTTCCATTAATGGACCCTTAGGTTGTTTTAATATCTTGTCTGATGTGAATAATACTGCAATGAACATGGTAACAAAAAATATCTCTTTGGCACACAGAGTTTCCTTTGGCTGTTTACCTAATCATGGGATTGCTGGATCACATGATAGTCCTATTTAATTTTTTTGAGAACAGTCCATGCTCTTTTCCATAATGGCTACACGAATTTCCATTGCCATCAATAGTATACAAGGACACCCTTTTCTCTGAATACTCTCCAACACTTATTTTTATCTTTTTGATAATTGCCACTCTAACAGTTATAAAGTGATATCTCATTGTGGTTTTAATTTACATTTTGATGATGGTTAATGATGTTGTGAACATTTATTCACATACTTGTTGGCCTTTTATATATTATCTTTTCATAAAGTTTATTCAGGTTTTTTCCCATTTTTGATTGATCTATTTTCTTGCTATTAAATTGATAGAACCTGTGGGTTTGGCATACATGTTGGGGTATATTTTTTTCTATCCAACTTATTGTGAGTTTTTAGAATGAAATTATATTGAATTTTATCAGATGATTTCCTGCATCTATTAAGTTTATCCTGGTTTGGTCCTTCATTCTGTAATGTGGTGTATCATTTATAGTTTTGCCTATATTGAACCATTCTTGCATCCCTAGGATAAATCCCACTTGATCATGGTGAATGATCCTTTTAATGTGCTGTTGAATTCAGTTTGCTAATATTTTGTTGAGAATTTTTGCATCTATGATCCTCAGGGATATTAGCCCATACAAAACAATATAGACTTTTAAAACATCAAAATTTCTCCCAGAGGAGTTGGATTATTTCCAGTTGTCATAAGTATATGGAAAATAGTGTATTGTCAATTTTTGAATATTTGTAAATGCTACAATGTCTCAGTGTATTATTAATTTACATTATTATTATTTTGAGGGAGAACTACATTTTTAACTTTAGTAATTATGAGACTGAAAGTTATAAAAATGGCATAGAATATTGTAAAAAATGTAAGTTTTGTAATCACTTTCAAAGTCTTGGTATTGGACACAGTAGTTTTAAGTTTCTTATTGGATTGTCAAGTGATTTTGTTGAGTTGATAGTTGATATATAAGTCTGGAGTTTAAGTGAATGTTATGGGCTAGAGATAGAAATTCATGATATTATAAATATCTGATATGTAAGTATTTGAGACTGTGTGAGCACGAAAGAAGTGCATTGAGAAAAAGAGAAGATATACAAAAATTCATTCAGTTAGCTCTCTAACATTAAGAGATTGGGGAAATGAGAAGGTACTAGGTAAGGACATTGAGAATGGATGTTCAGAGAGGCAATGAGAAAAACAGAAATCTGATGTCCTAGAAGTCAGATGTACAGTGTTTTAAGGAAGAGAGACAAATATTGTGAATGCTTCAAATTATCTGAAATGTGACTTAGGAACATTAAAGTCTTTAGTCACCTTGAATGAAAGCCTGATTAGGTTCGACTCGGAATATGCAGAAAAACAAACACCAAAAAGCACTGGGTGATGACTGGTTGTATATATCATTCTTTTAAAAAAGAGAAAAAAGGAAAACCTACTGGGGAGGGAAGTAGAGAACTGGGCAGCCATTTGTGTGTTTTAAGGATAGATATCACGTCTGTAGTTTTTGGTATGGTCTCCACACCTGCCACATTGAACCTCTTTATAATAAAAGCATAAACTTCCAGTTGGAAATGTTGATATAGAAGCACTCTCACAAATAGAACTGTCTTCTATTTTTTCCATTCAGCTTTTCATTTTGAACTGAGCTGTTTTATGCAATTGCCATAACTTATGTTAGCTCCCACTCCCCAATTATCAACCTAAGTGAATAAATACATTTTGAAGCTCTCACCAAAAACACACTTAAGAGTGTGTTAAAGTGAATAAACATCCTTTGAATATCTCACCAAAAACACACTTAAGAGGCTGAAAATGATACAGCACTACATATTTGAAGGTCATTGGTTGTATTCTAAAAAGATATCTCATTGCTAAAACAGCTTTCAGCCAAAAGTGTGGATATATTTTGTCAAACTTTATTCTTATTTGGTACAGAAAAAGTGAAGGTGTTTTAAATTTTTATGAGATTATATTTCAAATAACTAAGCAAACAAGATGTTCAAAAGCAGGGAAATTTGTAATTAGATAACGATTCTTTGTGTTCATTTATTAATTTCATGAAATTATAAGGAATTTTATTGTACTGCTTCTCCTTTGGAAATAAGTATTTCATTCTATTTGCTTTACTTTTGCTAATTATAAATGGAGATTAAACTCTTTGATATGTTTAGCTATATTGGTAAATATGTTTAAATCTATTTCATGAACATAGAAATTTTTCCTTTCCTGTCGACTGTTTAAGTATCCAGGATAAAAGCATGGATAAAATTAAGGTATCAGTCATAAGTTTTGGTAATAATTCATTTTTTCATTTATTTATTCTAGGAACTATTAGCAGCTCTTTTCATGAAAAACACTAACAAATTAAAACAAATAATTATTAAAAGCTTTTTCTCTGTAAGGTACGATGCTAAGTGCATCCTTTTATTTAACACAGCAACCCTATGAGATAGTTACTGGTATTATTTGTTTAATAAATAAACATAAAGTTGTGAAAACAGACTCAGGGAGGTATATAAACTAATTAAAGGTCAGCCAGTTAATGCACTTCAAAGTTGAAACTTGACAAAGGTTACCTTAGCCCCACCAGTTCACACTATCAACCACAGATTCTAGAGAATGAGGTATAACTCTTGCTTCTGAGACAATTGTGGGTTAGAGGTGAGTGAGGGGCATCGTGGAAGCCTGGCATAGACCTGGGTGGGCAGGAATCTGTTGTTAAAAGTCAGAGGACAAAGGAGAATTTTTCTTCATGAACTGATTCACACCGATTAGTTTTTGCACATTGAATACTGCTTTTATGGAATGAGGTGTGACCCAGCACCTGCTGGGCTCTGAAGAAATGGTGGTAATTTATCCGACAGTAAGGAGTTTAAGTGAAGTGCTATGTAGTATGTGTGAGCATCTGAACATTAATGGGGTTCAAATTCATGTCTTCTTGGCCTCTGAGGATTCCCTTTATGGCCTCCTCTAATTCACAATATTTGGCTTAAAAGGATGGACCTCTAGTAGAGTACAAGAAGGAGAATGGAGGAGGAGAGGGAGGATGGAATGGAAAAAGGAGAGGGGAAAAAGTAGGGAATTATGAACTGAAATCAAATTCCATGCATGTATGAGTTAAGATAAACTTAACTACTATATAATTATAAAGCTTCAATAAGAAAAGAAAAAAATAAATAAAAGTATAGAATTCAAGTAAAATATACTGCTATTCCTGAAATGATTTTATTTAAAACTTAGAGTAGGCTAAGGAGGGGTAGCCCATGCCTGTAATCCCAGCTACTGTACTCAGAAGGTTGAGGCAGGAGGATCTCAAGTTTGACCTCAACAACTAGGCAAAAATAAAAAATAAAAAGGGCTGGAGAAGTAGTTCAGCAATAAAGTATTCTTGGGTTCAATCCCCAGTACCAAAAACAAAACCAAATAAAAAAACTATATAGAATATTAAAGTTAAAATTGATGCATAATATCAGCAAGCTCAGTCTTTCTGGTTTCAGCAAGAAACAGAGTTCATTAGCTGGAAGTTACCCACATGTCCAGTGTCAGTATTATAAATCACATTTTCTGGCTCACAATTTAGCCCACTCTGGGAAGACCTGTTTTATATCTGTTGCAGATTTGGTAAAAAAAAATCTTCAGGTTACCAATCATGAAAGCACTTGTTGTCTGTATATGATATTATCACTAAGATAATAAAGAATTTGATAACAACTGAGGGAGGATTATAAAAATTGTCATAATCTTTTTTTATATAATAAAATATTTGAGCTAATGTTTCAGATTTAGTATGAAATGCTAGATCAAATAGAGCCTCATTATTTGGATTAAGACCTACCAGTCAATGCCCTATATGGTTTTAATTTTAAAACATTCAATTTTGCTTCAAGCTGTTAGGAAAATTAAAATGCATTATTTTTAGGTTTTACAGCACTTTCAACAAGTCTGTTGTCATGAGATGAATATTGTAATCTATCAGTTTTTTATTCATGATGCTATTTAAATAAATATCAGGTTTTGTATGTGCTGTTCAACTTCTCATTATCATGCAACAAAGCTTTTTTCCAAATTGCCTGAGGTTCTGTGTTAGAACCTGGAAGATTGGAAAACATAGCTTGGATAACGAAAAAGTTAACTGACCTAGATCTGAAAAAAAATATACAATTATGAAAATTAACATCGAGGTCACACCACCAGAGTTAGCCATTGCCAGACTTGAATTACTAAAGATTAGAACTCATGATGATTAATTCATAGCAATATAATGTATCTTTGCATGGTCATCCTCATTTAACACCTGGCTCAAAAAAAAAAAAATTGGTGTTGGAAATGTTCTGGGTCAGAGAGTGTTTGGGGTTGCCTGGGCTTAAAAGCAGTAAAAGAACGTAAGTGAAACACATAAATTACCCCTTATTTTGAATGCAAAAAATAGTAAAAAGTGGAATAGCTCTACCAGAAAACTAAGCAGAAGCTGCTCTGCTCTTGAGTTGAAAGGTTTATGATTCATTTAAAAGTGACTGTTGGTGATGACTAGAGTTTAGTGCGAAGGACATTTTGATTATGAGTTTTTCAAAGTGTCAGTTCATCTATTTAGCTTGTAAGTGGAGAGAAAATGCCATGCAGCAGATGCTCATGTGCGTAACAAATGGGTAAGTACTTATTCTATCACTCGGCCTAATAATTCTGCATTTGGAAATACAAAAAGATCAAAACATTTAACTTGTTAAGGAGCTACAGCACATGGCAATTGACCAGGCACATTTGACCTCCTTTCACTTGAATGAGAGCTCTTCTACTTGCTGTTACCAGCACTAAAGTCCTCTGCTGAATCATATCCATAGTTTTGATGCAAGTTTGTAATTCCTTATTGGCAACTCAGAAATCTAGAATTTGTTCATCATTGTTTATTTGGGAAAGTCCCTTTCGTGACTTCTACCAATATGAGATAATTTATAATTTATTTATTTTATATTTTACTTCATTGCTCTTAACATATTTTGGTGTGAATATTAATTTTGTTCACTACAGAAATATAGCTTTGTTTAAATTTTTAAATTTTTCTACATCCTTATATGAGTGGTATGTACACATAGCATGGGGACTGAACTACCTCTCTGAAAATTTCTGAATTCTAAAACTCACCTGGCCCCAGAGTTATCCTTTAAGGAATTACAAGCTCCTCTCACTTATTATATATAGCATGCTCTGGCAGCTATGGCTAATACTTATGCCTCCTTTTCTATATTGTAGAACTGGGAGTGGCTGCAAATGCCGAGTTTTTATTTTCCAGCCAGCTTTGCTGGAAATTAAGATCACATAATTAACTATAGCCAATAGAGTGTGAGCATAAGCAAGAAGTATCACTTCTCAGTGAAAACTTTCCTTTTATTTATTTATTAATTTTTTTTTAACACTGGGGCTCACTATTTTGCTCAGGTTGACCTCAAATTGCTGGGCTCAAGGGATCCTTCTGCCTCAGCCTCCCAAGTAGCTGGCACTACTGCTGTACATCATCATGCTCAGCTGAAAACTTTCTTAAGAAGCAGTTTGTAGTTATTTGGCTTTCCCTTTCCTCTGATTAATGAACTCCCAGGCCCAAGGAGAAAGCAGAATTACAAGGTGGATAGGACTTGGGTCCATAAATCACCACTGGCAGAAAGATGCTGATATTCAACTTTGCATCAAGTAACCAAAATACCTGACAAGAACAACTTAGAGGAGGAAAAAGTTCATTTCAGCTCATGGTTTCAGAGGTTTAGTCCATGCTCAGATGGGTCCATTGCTCCGGGCCCAAGGTAAGGCAGAACATCTTGGTGAAATGGCATGGTGAAGGAGTGCTGCTCCATCACAGCAGGAAGGAAGCAGAAAAGGAGCAGCAGGGGAGAAGCACCCTTCCAGAGCATACCCTCAGTGACCCACCTCTTCCAGTCATGCCCACTTGCCTTCAGTTACCACCCCCTTGGTCCATTCAAACTATGATGGACTGATTAGGTTCCAGCCCTCACAATCCAATCATTTCACCTCTGAATAATCCTGTATTAGCACAGGCACATTAATTAATGTTAAACATATTAACAATGCACTTGTTAAATGAGTGGAAAATCAATTTCATTGATGCATTTTAAGAGTTTATTTGGTATAGCAGTTAAAGGTATTCTAACTGATAAATACATATGATATCATGTGATTATGTTATTTTCTAATTACCAAAAATATGTAATTATAATTCCTAAATAGATCATACGTGTCCTGAGGGAAACTTCTGTCTTATGTCCTTATCTTGTCACTATTCCCCAGTAAAGAGGAAGAATAAAGAGGATACTTTTATATACTTGGAAAAATCTGTCCTTTGGATTTTTTGGATTCTGAAGAATCGTGTTTCAATTTTCATTTAACCATTGTTTAATTTTGGGCATTCCATAATCTTTTGAGCTATAGTTTTCCCCTATAAAATGGAGATAATGATATTTGTTTGTGACAGGTCCATTACAGGAATCATAGTATATGGACTAGAATCCTCCATCAAAGTTCAGATTGCTTGACACAAAGTTGTGCTTAACAATATAAAGCTTTAAATCAGTTCATTAAGGTACTTTTAAAAACTGAAACAGTAGCCACTAGAAATAAGCAATGACTTACAATATCCATGTGTTTTCTTTATTGTATTTCATTTTATTATCATGATAACTTTGGGGAGTCACTATGGTTGGCAGTATTATTTTTTGCAATTAATAAAAAGGGAGGTGGGGCTGGGGTTGTGGCTCAGCGATAGGGTGCTCGCCTAGAACATGCCGGGCACTGGGTTCGATCCTCAGCACCACATAAAAATAAAAATAAAGGTATTGTGTCCAACTACAACTAAAGAACCAAAATATTTAAAACAAACAAACACACACACACACACAAAAAAAACAACAGAGGCCCAGAAGTTCTTGTAATTCATAAACAAATACCTCAGAGGTGGAAGCTAATTCTCCTCATGTCAAACCCCTGATCTTCCTACCATTATAAAATCTTAAAATAAACAGGTTCCCTTATTCCTCTTCTATTCTTGGGAAAGTATTGGCAGAAAATGCTTCTGTATTTTTCCTTTTCCTCTTGAGGTCAGATATACTCCGCAGACCCAGTATAACTTAAGCAAATACTTATTTATGAATCTAGGAATAAGTTTGCTTGTTCAGCCTGAAAATAAGCTATCAATCATTTTTTCTGGATTAATTAGAATAGGTTTATTGATATTATGAACACATATTCTACTAATTGCAACATGTAAAAATGCTTAGCATATGACAACTATTCTAAATGTTTTTGGTTACATTAATTCTTTTCATAGCAACAACAATCTGATGAACTAGTTAATTAAGTATCCCCAATTTTCAGATGAAAAATTTGAGGCACAGCACAGTGAACTTTCTCAAACTCATATGGCTATAATCTGCATGGCCAGATTTCAAATCCAGTCTCACTTTAGAGCCTATACTCTTTTTTGGCAGGGAGGGATACTAGGGATTGAACTCAGGGGCACTCGACCACTGAGCCACATCCACAGCCCTATTTTGTATTTTATTTAGAGGCAGGGTCTCACTGAGTTGCTTAAGCTGAGGATGGCTTTGAGTTTATGATCCTCCTACATCAGCCTCCCGAGCTGCTGAAATTTCAGGAGTGGGCCTACCCTCTTAAATATCATAATATTATGTCCTTAAACATGTGTCAACATATATCTAATTTGATGTCAGTTTTTGGTCTAACTGAATAAATGACACATAATTTACAACTTAATACTGTAATTGCGTGTCTAAAGTGGAACTTTTAAAGTGCTGAATATTACTTTGGATTTAGACAGTTGCATTAAATTCCATTTTCTCTCTCTATATATATTTTATAAAACAGGTCTATGTTTCAATGGATCTTGGAGACTCACGTTTCATTAGTTAATCATAAAAGGAGGAAGCATATTTAAGAATGAAATGGAGAAGGAATGGAAGGGAGGCAAGGCCCATCTTCAGAGGAAAAGAGATTCAGAAGCAAAAGATGCAAAGGAAAAGAAATGCCTAGTAGACAGTTACTGAGACACTTCAAATACCATTGAAGGAATAGATGGTGTATGGTGTAAACAGTTCCTGCGCTCCTAGATCCTTAATAGGATGGTTTAATAACACAGTAAACAATAGTTTAATAACATAGGTTCAGTGGGATCTGGGAAGCCCAGTGAGTCCAGGTGGAGAAATACTGAGAACATCAGCAGTCCTGCAGAAGAGCTGTCACTTCAGAACTAACTGAAGATACTTCCATTGAGTTTTAGCTATTCCATCCTATATTTTTTTGTGGACTGTGAGGTCCTAAGTTCATAAGTACTAGTATTATAGTATTAATATATTAGTGCTGTTGAGATTTCAGAGTTTTAAACATTCAATTACTATCTAATTTTATCAAGTACCTTGTTCATTTTTATAATTGACTATTATTTATTTAGTGCTTTCTCTCTTTTTTGCATGAATATGTGAGGTATTATAGTATATTAATTCAAGGGAAAACTCTGGGGGCAGGGTGGATATGGATTATAATCTTTGCACATCTACTTCCTAGCTCTGTGACCTTGAGCATGTTACATAACCTCTCTAAATCTTAGTTACATCATTTGTAAGCTGGGGAATAATAAAATTACCTACTTCATAAAGCTGTAGTGATGGTTTAATGAAATAATGTTTGTAAATCACTCAGTGCAGTGCCTGGCCCATAATTAGTGCTCAATAAATACAGACTTTTATTAAACTGATGGTACACTTGGTGAAGTTGATTTACCTTTACAAAGTGAGCAATGTCACTCTCTTCTTCCTGGCAGGAATAAGCTCACCAATATATCCTAACAGTGCCACTGACGCCTTGGCCTAAGTGCAGCAACTAAAAAGGAAACAAGGGAAAGGCAGCTGAATAGTCCAGGGGTCCAGTGCTAGACAATGATGGGTGGGATCTGGAAGAATCCTGTGTTGACACTGACGAAATACCTTCTTACTGACACTTGTTCAAAAACAAAACAAAACAAAAAACAAAAGAAAATGAACGAATAAACCACCAAATTAGTTTATCAAGAGTGGTTAAGTAGAATGACAGATGTGAGCCTGATTATCAGAGACTCAATCCAGGGAAGAAAGCCACATACGTAGGGTTGAATATAAGCCGAAGAAACTAATCACCAGAAATATCCCAGTGTCCATATTGTATACAGAAAAAGCAAAGTGCATGAGAATCTTTTTTTCTGCAATTTTTGAATGAACTGTGTGTGTAGTTTAGGAGACAATAACAGGAAGGGGAAAACATTTTAGTCCCCCCCTCCTTTTTTTAATTTTTAAATAATGTAGTCTTCAAATAGAGAATGGTATCCACATTTTTTTTTTACTTTGTGATTTCATGGTGGATATGAAACCAAGAGGTGATTGTTGTTTGTTGAATATTTACATCCTTGGGCTTGATGTGAGCTATTACTATCACTTCATGCCCACAGGCCTCCATCAATTTTATGAATGTCATTAATCTTGTCACTTAGCCATCTTGGCCTTTGCTTTTTGCTCTCCTCCACCTTGCTTGTCCTTGGTGGGATAGAGCAAGGTGTATTCATTCTTAGAAGGGGAGGTGAAACTCTTTTCTTCTCATGATCAACAAACCCCAGCTGTGCACGTACTTTGTGGGTCAGTTTTCCTGTAAATTCTCATCACTAGTTTTGCTGAAGTGCTGGAAACTAAGGCACTTTCTTTTCCTTTGAGGAAATATTCTGTCTTTTAAATTTTTCAAAGTGATATCTCAGGGTTTCTGTGAGCACCAAGGGATCACACAGCTCAAAGAAAAGGTTTGGGTTGTAGGTAAGAATAAAGAATAAGTTTGAATAGTGAAGGTTAGGAATAGGATCTGTACCTGGGATACTGCATAATCATTGTCAAGTGTTTGCCCCTGAAGCTTGAATGGTGAAGATCCTGGATACAGGAAGTCACAATTGCTGGTGAATCTAGATGTTGTACATTGGTTCTTCCTTCATTTATAATTCATTTGTTCATTCAATAAACATGCATTGAGTCCCTACTATGTACAGAGTCCTAAGGATGAAACAGTGAAGAATAAGGTATGAGCTTGATTCCTCTCAAGCCAGTTTACCAGAGACTCAATCCAGGGAAGAAAGCCACATACATAGGGTTGAATACAAGCAGAGGAGACTAATCACCAGAAATATCCCAGTGTCTACATTGTATATAGAAAAAGCAAAGTAAATGAGAATCTTTTTTTTCTCCAAATCTTGAATGAACTGTGTGTAGTTTAAACTGCTTTACCTCATTGCAGTTTTCAGCCTGACTGGGAAGGCAGACATGCAAATTACTTGTATAAACAAAGAACCAACAAAGGAAGTCTGAAAAATAGATGATTAATTCTCACTTTAGTGATAGCTAGACTCATATCTTTATGTCAAATGAAGGGTAAAGGGAGAAGGATAGGAAAGTGATGAGATAAGGTGGTTTTCTACAGCCCTATGGTGGCCAGTGGGCTGGTGATGGCCTCAGATCCACTGGAACAATAGGAAACTTTCCCTCTGGGTGACCACGTACTGTTTTGCCTGGGACAGTTCAGTATGTAGTGTGCAGTGCACACAGACTTAGATACATAATGGTGGAGCCTCTTTTTATAGAACATCTTGTAGGACACTACTCATTTTAGGAAAACCAGCTCCAGGCCCTGAACTCTGCTGCCTTAAGATCATCTCTAGAGTTTTCTTTAATGATTCCACTGGCTGTCCTTTAATTACAAAATTGACTTTGCAACTAGCTTTCCATTCAGCAACCATATCTTTTTGTTGTTGTTCCTTCATTTATTTTTCTGATCAGACAATAGATCTAAAATATATTTGAAAAGAATTCATAACATTGTTGCCACCTAAGAGGCAAAAGGGTATAGTGGTAAAGGAGACTGACTCTGGGTTCAAATGTCACCCCTCCTTCTCTATTGACATTGAACAAATTACATAACCTCTGTGTCTCAGTTCTCTTACTTAAAAAGTGAGCACTATACTCTATTTCATAGGGTAGCTAAGAAGACTAAACGTGGGGTATTTGTACCATGTTTAGAGCAGTTCCTGCCACATAATAGATACCACCATGATTTCCCTTGGTAGCCTATGGATAACAAAGTATTTATGTAGCAGAGTTGCTCTCAAGTTCAATGAAATAGGAAGGAGAATTGCTTGGGCTACACTAATTAAGATGAACTTGAGAAGTGAGAGAGGCCATATAGATCATCAGATGAGCACTTGGTGTTAAATGCACAAGGCCCTGGGTTCAGTTCCCCCCCCCACCCAAAAAGAAAGTAAACGATATTACCAAACCTTTCTGATTTAGTTCTTCATTTATATAATCAATAAGATTTTCCCTCTCATTCTGGGGATATAGCTCAGAGATAGAATGCTTGCCTGGCATGTGAAAGGTCCTAGATTTGATTGCTAGGATAGCAAACGAAAAAAGAGAGTTTCCTTATTACTGGATTTCTCATATTTATATATTTATATATGATAATATACATGAAATGCATAACAGAGTGTTTAACTTACAGTCAGAGCTGAATGAATGCTTATTTTATTATTATTACTGCTAAACATACTAGCTCCCTCATTTTCATATCTTTCTTTCATTTTTTGGTTATTTATTTATTTATTTATTTGTGTGTGTGTGTGTGTGTGTGTGTGTGTACTGGGGGGATTGAACACATGAGTCCTTCATCACTGAGCTACTGCCCCAGCTCCAACCCCCATTTTAAAAATTTGGGAGCAGGGTCTCACTAAGTTGCCAAGCCTGGCCTCCAACTTGAGATCCTTCTACCTCAGTCTCCCAAATTGCTGGTATTATAGGCATGTGCCGCAGCACCCTACCAGCCCTCTCATTTTCTAGTTAAGGAACTGGAAGTTCTGAAACACGAAACAAATAAATAGTTCCCAATTTCGGTTTGTCATCATGAATATCCCATAGATTGTTAGGGTCAATATAAGGCAACATGGGCTTGATGGTCAATATAAAGAAGCTGAAAACTCCTCAGATAGGAAGTCCAGATACCTGGAACCTTGTACTCCTTGTTTGGTAATTATTTTAATGAGACATTGTAAAATCCTGGGCATCTGCTTTTCTTTCAAATAAAGAAGTTTTTATAGGATTATTTGCTTCAGTTTCAAAAGTCCATATTTAGTATCAGTTTTGTTTCCTGTATATGAAAGAAAATTCTGGAACAACAAGTATCAAGCAATTGGACTTGAGTAATTGGCATGTCAGGAGCAAAGATTGGGACAGTAAGTGTCGTAGTTGAAATCAGTTCCTTAATCCTCAACTCCTTTTGTTGGTTTCCGTGCCTTCATTTTTACATTCTTTTCAAGATAAAAATACTTTTTTAAAAAAAATTAAGTCTAATGTCCTGTGCCAGCATGCCTCTCATACATGGGTCTCAAATTTCACTGGGGAGAATAGAGTAGCATTTTCTAACATCTCAGTGACCCCCAGGTCTAAGAAATTCGGGTCAGAATGTAATGAAGGTAGACACGAAGCTCTGGAGACAGTGAAAGGAAAGACTGAATATATTATGAACAGTCTTCTACACTCCAAGCCGTCTCCCACTAAAAATCTAATCCCAGTCTTTCTCTAATATTAATGAATTATTTCAAAATTTACATGGATAAATAAATCAGTCAGAGAATCATGAAACACTGAGAGAAGAAAAGCGGCAGCATGACAAACCCAAGCCTTGCCTTGGCTTTGATTTATTTTGTCTCTGTGCCTAAGGGACAAAAATAGGTAATTTTTCTGCATGAAGGTAATTATCTGAGGCTGGCTATCCTGGTAAAGGACCCCCTGAAGTTTCTGTCTGACCTTGGCACTTTTATCTTTTAGTTCATGCCAACGTACCACAGGAGGGAGAAAAATCCTATATTGCAGAAATCTGCTCTTCTATTTCCCCCCTACTTGCTTGAGGTCACTTGATTTGTTCTGTTCTCCAAAGTTCTCTCATTGTGAAGCATCAGAAGCAGGAGGTAAAAAGTAAAGAATAATATAAAGAATAAAAGTGAAGAATGTGTGTGTGCAGGTGTGTTACACTCAGTTATATTAAACTTCAGATTCTAATACTGCATTTTGGTCATAACCATCATCTAAGTTCTACCTAGATAGAAGTGGTGGCAACTCTTAAACCTTGAAATTGTCACGTGCTGCTGCTTGAGGTTTAAGTGGCTAATACAAAGTCAATGTGGATTAGTGAGAAATGACTTCCTACTGGAGCTAACAACGCACGTAGAGGGAATGCGAAATGATTGTTTCTCACCAGCTGAAGGAACATTTTAGAGAAAGCCAAAGTCCTTAGTGAAATTTCAAAAGGTTGCATCTCCCAATCACAATTTAATGCTTTCTGTAACTGGATAGAAATTTACCAGAGAGTTTTAGATTGCCTCCTTTTCTTCCTTAACGTTTGATTTTTGTTCTGTTCATTCTTCCTTTGTAGTCCTGTATTACATTTACAAAAATGGGATCATTAACATATGTACTGTTCAGTGACTTTTTTCATTGCATGTTATGGTGAGTTTGGGCCACCTCGCTCTGGTATGGCTTAGTGCTTAAGTGCAACTGCCTATTTGTGAGCCATGTGACCTTAGACAAATTACTGTACACTTCTGTGTCTTATCTATAATAGGAATAGTGAAACTATCTTACCTATAAGACGGCTATGATACTTAAATGCATGCAAAAATCTGACATGTCTGAAGCACACAGATGTTTACCTATTTTTTCCTAATAACTAAATATTTTTCACTTTATGGTGTTCCCTAACATATCAACTATTCTACAACTGTTGATCATGAGTTATTTCATTTTTTTTCTTTCCAGGGATTCTCTTTTTTTACCAAATTTTTGTGTCCATTGGGGTTCTCAAGTGTTAAGATCTGTTTCTCTATTTACATGTTCTCATCCTCTTCTAATTATTGAACTGCATTCCCTCTCTTTCCATTTCTCCTGCCTAAAAATACTTTCTATCTTTAATTAAAATAGCAAGTTATTTGTCTAACTAAAGAGACAGAAATCAATTCACATTTTCACTCTTTTGAAAGGTCCAGTGTCTAGAAGCTTTCTTTCTTTCTTTTTTTTTTTTTTGATATTGCCATCTATGCATTTAACAAATCCCCAGCAATCTCACTACTCTATTGTTTTATTGTGAGATCTAATGCACAGGTCATAAAGATTGAGTAGCAATGAACATCTTAGCAGTGTTCTTTTCTCAGATAATCTCATTTGCCATCTAGCCCATGTCAAACTGGACTTTTTACATTAAAGACCATTCCCACCCTAATTACTGTAACTCCTTTCCCACTATCCTTTCTTAACCCCCTTCCTTCTCCCTATATACTAGTTGCTGGGTAAAGAAAGATAAGTGAGAGATAATCCCTGACTTCAAGAAGCTAATGTAGGGAGAAAAACAGCAAATTCGGCCTGGAAGGTCACAAGCTTGACACATACACACTTTTAGAAAATGAAGAAAGAAGTTATTTTGTGACTGCAACATAGTATATGCATCCCTGTGACATAGAGTTGTAGAAAGGAAAGCAGGAAGACACAGCTATTCATCACTGACTTTGAGTATATGAGGTAAGGACTTCAGGCTGGAGTGGTATGTTGGAAATAGTATCTTCTATTGGACAGGAAATTTGGGCTGACATTTTTAGATGAAATAAATAGGAAAAATATGGATGATAAAAATTCCAATAAAATGTGAACATATACTAAATGCTCACCATTTTCAAAATGAGAAAATATTTGACTGAATATCCATATGCTTAAAAAAGTCACTTCCAGGTTTTCAATGTAAAGTAAATATATATTTTAATGTCAACTGTATGTCAAATTAGTTTCATATTTTAAAAAGTTAATGATTTGGACAGTAATAATCATTTTAAGCATTTTTCTCCCTAAAGAATGTTAAAAAAATGTTATCTCTAGGAAGAATTATTTAGATAAAATAAAAATGGAAGAATAGAACTAAATAGAAACTCTAGGTAATGTCAGGTAACTCTGGGTTTGAATTTTTGACTCTCAAACTGCAACAGTAATAATCAACATTTATTTGGCCCTTACTAGATGTCAGGCATTGTTATAAATACGTCAAGAGTTTAGTTGAATGACTACATGTTAATTTGTATAACTTATTTAATCATCAAAATAACTCTATGATATAGGCTGCTATTATTATTTCCAGGTTTCAAGCAAGAAAACTGAGACTAGAGGTTAATATATTGCCCTGCTTCACATAGCTAGTAGTGCTAGAGCTGAATTTAAGCTCATGAAGCCACATTATTCACTATTATATTATTGATTCTCAGAGTGAGGTCCCCGGACTAGCAGTATTAGCATCATCTAAGAACTTGCTAATAATGCAAATCTTTAGACCTCATCCAAAACTCATTGAGTCAGAAACACTGGGGGTGGGAACCCCAAAATCTGTCTTCTAACAAGCTTTTCAAGCTATTTTTTTTTTCTGCTTACCAAAGTTTGAGAACCACCACATTTCACGATGCTGCTTTATAAAAGGCAATCAAAGTTAAAATTAACAAATTTTTATGAAGGTTAACTTGAAGAACTAAATAACTCCCTAAACTCTGAGGAGATAAAAACTGGAATTACCCTTAGATCAAGACTGGCTGTAATATGGCTTCTTTGGATCATAGGTGACAATCTTTTTATATATGTGTGGGACATTGTAGAACAGTAAAACAGCATATGGAGATGTCCAACTACATAAATTTAACTTACACATTTGAAAATAGAGAAAAAATATGACTATGACCAAATCCTTAAATTGTAAACTAGCTTTCCCCCATGCCTGATAGAAATCTGGACCTGCTTTTCCTGTCATTACCTAGGTAGAATAAGGAAATGCAAGGTAATTGCATTATTAAATTAAGCAACATAATAAGGTTACTTAGCTGTGCCAAAAATATATAATGCATTCATTAGTTCAATGAACATGGGATTTGAATTTTTTGCTCATTTGTATTATTTGTGCCATGCCTAACCACGTCTTTTAGCTCAGATAATCAAGTCTTGAATGTATGTATATGTACAGTTGGGACTAATTGGTGTAATTAATGTACGCGTAACAACTTTAACTGCCTAATGTCTGAAGGGAGCAGAAAAAATAAGCAAATTCATGAAGTAGGTTTTACATTAACATCATACCCAAGATGATTTTTTTTTCAGCAAGAAATTCAGCCTTCATTATGGCCTTCAGTTAATAAAGATGTGGTTGGATTTCATAAGTGAACTTGCTTCACCCAAAGGAGTCCAGTTTAGCAAAGACATTTTACATAAACTGTTAGCTGTACAAAGCACAAGTCTTTAGTTAAATGATACTCTGACAACATAAGGTAAACTGGAAAAACAATTATAAAAATAAATTCACCAATGACCTTTTCCTCTCTTTGTTAAAGTGTTGAATTAACATTCTTTATTTCTTTCTTTCTGCCTTATTCCAGAAAGGTGTCCAGGCTATTTAAAGAAGTAAGTATTTAAAAAGAAAAAACTAATTATAAATAAAAGAAGAAACCTAGAGATGGTTTAAAAATTGATATCTTTATACTTGTATTAAATAAAATTAAATATTATGTTGAAATTCAAATTCATGGAAATACACATGGAGGCTCTCTTCAATGTATGATGTTTCATTAAGCTTCTATTCTGCAGAACCTTATAGTCTAATGTAAGGGTGAGATGGTAGTGGGAACAGACACTTGAAAATATGTATTTTAGCCACAATTCATTTAGAGTGATTGTGAACATGATCAAAATTTTATATTCCAAGCAGGTTAACTGGTAAACCAGAAAACACACAGATTTGTATGTTGCAAAGGGAAGGTATTACAAACTCCCCCTAAGCAACTAGTTTCTTTCTTTTTTTCTTTTTTTGCTGGTTATCAGCTTTGTATTTTATTTACCAGTGTGTTCCTTTTTAAATCTGCAAAAGCATGTGTTAATATTGTGCTAACATTTAGGCTAATCTAAAATCTTATAACCTGGTGTTCTTACTAGCACATGTTAATATTTCTTTCTCTATATGAAACCGAAAAATTTATCTGAACATCAATCACCCTCAATAGGATGATTGGGAAAACAATCACAGGGTAGCAGGTAGGAGAACAGCAATTAATATGCAGCATTAAATCTATCGGAAGGGTATGGATGGAAAAGAACACTCAGTCATTCCACTGGATTTAATTTGCTCAGAGAAACAGACTTCACACCTGAGTCATAGTCACAGCTTGGTTTTCTCTCAATTAAACCATGCTCATCTGAAGCAATGAGGGTTTTGAGGACAAGACCAGGGCACATGCTAATGAAATTCCCTGCAGAACAAGGCATTAAGCAGAAAGTGTTGCAAAGGAGGAATTACATAATACGTATTTAAAGTTTCTCAATAATTAAGCATTTAAGACTTCATTGTATAACAGCTCTTTCACACAAAAGCAACCATAAAAATCAGGGAGCATTACAGGGTGAAGCCTGAGTCTATGCCAGAAAAAGATTATTGTGAAATATATATTTGTAATTAAAACGTGAAAATTCTGTACGGTTTTAATTTTGCTGCTAAGGGGGCTTTTTGTTTTTATCACTTTTCAGCTTAGACTTATCTGTGGTTATGCTTGTAAACAACATTATTTTAAAGGACTGTCTGAATGTCAGTCTGTAGTATTACGTATAGCCTTATAAGGCCAGAGTATTTAAGACCAATTTCTCTTTATAGCCATTTAGGAAAACAAAAGCAAACCCAAAACTTAGAACTTAACTGATGTTGATGAAATTCCTCAAGAACCAAGGTTGCACCTCTGAACCTGCTGAGCCCCTGAATTAACTTCTAATATATGACATCTTTTTAAATAAAAGTAAAATTTCAGTTTCTACCAAATTAGTTCAAAATAGCCTAATAGAATTACAATTTATTGCAAGCATTATTTCATGGTGTTAGTGGCACTAATTTCTTGTACATGAATGGATTATTCAGAATATGTATATAGATTATATACTATAGGCAAGTGTTGGTTTATGTACTGGGGATATAATAGATGGAACAGTCTCTGCTTTTAAGGTTCTTGCAGTTGAGTAGAGGAGATACCTGACTATAACTATACCCAGTGTGGAAAGTACTGAGAGACAAGCATGTGAAGAAGAAAACAGGAGCCCAGAGAACATTAATGGAGTAGAAACTTTTCCCACATTGTCTGAGTGAGTATGGAAGGTCCTAGGAGGTGAGTCTCAAAGGAGAAAGAAGTTAGCAGAGGCAGAACAGAGGGCAGAGCACAGAGATGGGAGGCCTTCCAGCAGTGGGAATCATTTGTTCAAGGCACACTGTGAATCATCATGGCATGAATTGTTGGTGTACATGTGTTGAGTGTGTGTGGGGCTGTATTAGAAATAGGGCTAGAAGCCCATAGTGATTGGAATGTAAACAAAAAAGGGCTATAAAACAAAAACAAATAGTCATACTGTGTTTAAATGAATGTATGACAGAGCGTTGTACAGCTGTAGCCTTCTACATGTTATTTAAGAATTAAGGCTTATTCTTTGGGCGACAGGAAGCCACTGAAAATGTTTAGGCAGGGGAACAAACAGGCATTTTGGAAACTTGAAGGTAAGTGGGTGAATGGAACAGGTGAGTGTGAGGATCCTGTCACCGTTGCTCTGGCTAAGGGAGGACATTGTTTTCCAATGTAAAGCCTGTGAATGATCTTAAAAAATCTTTACGCTTTACTGAGGTTAAAGACAAAATACTTAAAAAAAAAGACAAAATACTTGATTGTTAAATTACTATGTTAGACACTTTTTGTCCTTTGTGTTGATACTTATTTATTTTATGTTATGAATATTTTTGTGTCTCTCTCCCCCAAATTTATATGTCAAAATTGAATTTTCATTACAATCACATTTGGAGACAGGCTCTACGTTCATGAATAGGATAAATGTCCTTATACAAGAGCACCCAGAGCATCCTCATTCTTTCTGCCAGATGAGGTTATATTGGAAAGATAGCCCTTGCTATACCCTGAATCTGCTAGGGCCTTGCTGTTAGAATTCTCAGTATTCAGACCACAAGAAATTAATGTCTATGGTTTATAAGCCATCTGGTATATGGTATTTTTGTTACAGCAGCCTAACAGACTAACACACAATTAAAACTTAGTCTGATTTCCCTGCTAAACTATAAGGAATATATGAGAATAGGGGCTATATATTCTCAGGAGTTAGCATAGTGCCAGACATCTATAGAAGTACAACAAATATTTCTTGAGATGATCAGAACTGATTGGAATTTTCAGTTTCTAGATTTTCATTGAAAGGTATTACTAGGTCACCTTCAAGAAAAACAAAATTAAACAATATATATTTTCATCCCATATTGTTGTTATGCAATTCACACTAAGAATAATTAAGAGGATCGCCCTTCCTGGATATATTTAAAATAATAAAAATCTAGCAGCAAACTAGTATAGGTAAAACATCATTCACTTCCTTGGAAGTGGGACCCATTGATCTCTTCAGTTCACTTTGAGGTTCTTCAAAGAGCAAACTGTTCACAGTACTCATGCTGGGAAACAAAGTGTCACTGATTTATGTGCTGAGCAGTGTTCCATCAGGCTGTGGGACAATTTAGGGCAGCAAGCCAGGAGTGTGAGAGCCAAGGAAAACTTGGAAACACAAATTGGAGATAGAGACAAAAATATGCTGATCATGGGAAGTTTCCAGAAGCTGATGGTTAAACAACCAAGGAACGTAGAATTAGAAGATAAATTAGGCAAGTAGTCTTTTTTCCCCTCTCTCTGTTTACAAGCTTACTCTCACGAAGAATGCTTGCCTAATAAGCTGTAATTTTTCCTAATTGTGTTTGCTTTAAATTCTCCTTCTAGTGGTTACTCCAGTTAATACCATTGGTGTATTTGAGATGAATCTCTTCCAGACAACATCTCTCATTTCTGATCAACAGGTTGCAAAGTGTGGTCTAGAAGCATCTACAGGGTGGTAAATATTTTCCTCATTTAGAAAGAGATATAACGTCCTTACTTCTAAAAGCTCACATTTTTGCTAAGAAAATGACTAGAAAAATCTTATGCAGTATTAAATGGGATGTATGACAGAGGTTGTACTTGGTGTTATTAGGGACAATGGAAGGATAAACTGCCCTTTAGGTGCAAGTAGTAGGGAGGAAGAGTGAGTGTTAGCAGGAGGTGGCTGAGAAGAAGGCAGAGGGGAAAGTTCTTCATCTAGGCACTCAGGAACCAATCTGAAAAGTCAGACACACGTAGTATTAAGCTTCAATACTATCCCTTTTCTTTTCGGAATCTCACCAAGCTTTACATCTCTTTGTAGGCTACTTCCTGCTTTTCACATGTTTTTCTGACTTTTTAAAAAAAATTATCCTTTTTGTACCAGGGATTGAACCCAGGGGCGCTTAACCATTGAGCCACATCTCCAGTCCTTTTTAATTTTTTTTTTTTTTAATTTTGAGACAAGATCTCGCTTAGTTGCCTAGGGTTCCACTAAGTTGTCGAGTCTGGCTTTGAACTTGCAATCCTCCTGCCTCAGCCTCCCAAGCTGCTAGGAGTACAGGCTTACACCACTGTTGGTTTTGACAGTGTCATCTGCATCTGTTATGCCTCGCCTCTCTGTTCTTTGTCTGCCCCTCATTTCCCATGATCCACTCTGACGCGTAGGACTAGCTGAGGACTCTACCTTTGGTCTTTTGCAGTCTTGCTCTGCTATGCTTCTGTGAGTTAACTCATCTACTTGTATGCTTTGAGGTATGATAGAGTGTTGCTTCTTAATTTTGTCAGACTAATTCTAAGTATTTCCAAGCACAGCAGATCAACTGCATCCTGGATGGTATCTAATAACATATTCTACATGTACTTCAACTTTAGCATAAATTTATTATAACAACCTCCATCCAAAATAAAATCAGCTCTGCTTCTTATAATCCTAATCTGGCAGCATCATTAAATGCTTTATAATCTGAAAATATATATACTAATCTGTTATACCTTTTTTCCTTTACTTCTATTATATCACTTACTGAAATCTTTTTCAGATGATCCAGTTTCTTTTTCAATTTCTAATGTCTTAAATTAGTCTTTTATCTCATTCCTCCTTCATTTCTATAATGTCATTTTAAAATGAACTAGGGATTGTTCTTATGGCTTCTGGAATTATCTCCCACCTCCTCCCCCCCAAGTTAATAACACCATCACCAACAAACCTTATCATGTTCCTGTCAATATCACGGTTTCACCCAGTATTCTTCACAACTTTTTCAGTCCCTTGATTATAGCAAAAAGCTAACATGTGTGCTCTTTTTTTGATTTTATGTATGTGTGTTACCTAATAATCACTTTGTATTTTTGGTTTTGGGTCAAGAAAAGATGAGTAGATCTCAATGCAAAACCACCGGTAAAAATAGCTAGCCAGAATTCAGGAACATTATTTTTGTAATTATTTTAGGACTTGCCAAACCAGATATCTTTTTTTTTTCTTTTTCTTTTTTATTTTTTATTGTGGGTTGTTCAAAAAATTACAAATTTCTTGACATATCATATTCCACACTTTGATTCAAGTGGGTTATGAACTCCCACCTTCACCCCATACACAGATTGCAGAATCACATCAGTTACACATCCATTGATTTACATATTGCCATACTAGTGTCTGTTGTGCTCCGCTGCCTTTCCCATCCTCCACCCTCCCCCCTCCCCACCTCTCCCCTCCCCTCCCCTCCTCTCTCTCTACCCCCTCCACTGTATAACCCTGAGGGTCTCCTTCCATTACCATGCAATTTCCCTTCTCTCTCCCTTTCCCTCCCACCTCTCATCCCTGTTAAATGTTAATCTTCTTCTCCTGCTCTTCGTCCCTACTCTGTTCTTAGTTACTCTCCTTATATCAAAGAAGACATTTGGCATTTGTTTTTTAGGGATTGGCTAGCTTCACTTAGCATAATCTGCTCTAATGCCATCCATTTCCCTGTAAATTCTATGATTTTGTCATTTTTTAATGCAGAGTAATACTCCATTGTGTATAAATGCCACATTTTTTTTATCCATTCGTCTATTGAAGGGCATCTAGGTTGGTTCCACAGTCTTGCTATTGTGAATTGTGCTGCTATGAACATCGATGTAGCAGTGTCCCTGTAGCATGCTCTTTTTAGGTCTTTAGGGAATAGACCAAGAAGGGGAATAGCTGGGTCAAATGGTGGCTCCATTCCCAGCTTTCCAAGAAATCTCCATACTGCTTTCCAAATTGGCTGCACCAATTTGCAGTCCCACCAGCAATGTACAAGTGTACCCTTTTCCCCACATCCTCGCCAGCACTTGTTGTTGTTTGACTTCATAATGGCTGCCAATCTTACTGGAGTGAGATGGTATCTTAGGGTGGTTTTGATTTGCATTTCTCTGACAGCTAGAGATGGTGAGCATTTTTTCATGTACTTGTTGATTGACTGTATGTCCTCCTCTGAGAAGTGTCTGTTCAGGTCCTTGGCCCATTTGTTGATTGGGTTGTTTGTTCTCTTATTGTCTAATTTTTTGAGTTCTTTGTATACTCTGGATATTAGGGCTCTATCTGAAGTGTGAGGAGTAAAGATTTGTTCCCAGGGTGTAGGCTCCCTATTTACCTCTCTTATTGTTTCTTTTGCTGAGAAAAAACTTTTTAGTTTGAGTAAGTCCCATTTGTTGATTCTAGTTATTAACTTTTGTGCTATGGGTGTCCTATTGAGGAATTTGGAGCCCGACCCCACAGTATGTAGATCGTAGCCAACTTTTTCTTCTATCAGACGGCGTGTCTCTGATTTGATATCAAGCTCCTTGATCCATTTTGAATTAACTTTTGTGCATGGCGAGAGAAAGGGATTCAGTTTCATTTTGTTGCATATGGATTTCCAGTTTTCCCAGCACCATTTGTTGAAGATGCTATCCTTCCTCCATTGCATGCTTTTAGCCCCTTTATCAAATATAAGATAGTTGTAGTTTTGTGGATTGGTTTCTGTGTCCTCTATTCTGTACCATTGGTCCACCCGCCTGTTTTGGTACCAGTACCATGCTGTTTTTGTTACTATTGCTCTGTAGTATAGTTTGAAGTCTGGTATCGCTATACCGCCTGATTCACACTTCCTGCTTAGCATTGTTTTTGCTATTCTGGGTCTTTTATTTTTCCATATGAATTTCATGATTGCTTTCTCTATTTCTACAAGAAATGCCGTTGGGATTTTGATTGGCATTGCATTAAACCTATAGAGAACTTTTGGTAATATCGCCATTTTGATGATGTTAGTTCTGCCTATCCATGAACAGGGTATATTTTTCCATCTTCTAAGATCTTCTTCTATTTCTCTCTTTAGGGTTCTGTAGTTTTCATTGTATAAGTCTTTCACCTCTTTTGTTAGGTTGATTCCCAAGTATTTTATTTTTTTTGAAGATATTGTGAATGGAGTGGTTGTCCTCATTTCCATTTCAGAGGATTTGTCGCTGATATACAGGAATGCCTTTGATTTATGCGTGTTGATTTTATATCCTGCCACTTTGCTGAATTCATTTATTAGCTCTAATAGTTTCTTTGTAGAGCCTTTTGGGTCTGCTAGGTATAGAATCATATCATCTGCAAATAGTGATAATTTAAGTTCTTCTTTTCCTATTTTGATGCCTTTAATTTCTTTCGTCTGTCTAATTGCTCTGGCCAGTGTTTCGAGAACTATGTTGAACAGAAGTGGAGAGAGAGGGCATCCCTGTCTTGTTCCAGATTTTAGAGGGAATGCCTTCAGTTTTTCTCCATTCAGAATGATGCTAGCCTGAGGCTTAGCATAGATTGCTTTTACAATATTGAGGTATGTTCCTGTTATCCCTAGTTTTTCTAGAGTTTTGAACATAAAGGGATGCTGTACTTTGTCGAATGCTTTTTCCGCATCTATCGAGATGATCATATGGTTCTTATTTTTAAGTCTATTGATGTGGTGAATAACATTTATTGATTTCCGTATATTGAACCAGCCTTGCATCCCAGGGATGAATCCTACTTGATCATGGTGTACAATTTTTTTGATATGTTTTTGTATCCGATTCGCCAGAATTTTATTGAGGATTTTTGCATCTAGGTTCATTAGAGATATTGGTCTGTAGTTTTCTTTCTTTGAAGTGTCTTTGTCTGGTTTAGGTATCAGGGTGATGTTGGCCTCGTAGAATGAATTTGGAAGTTCTCCCTCTTTTTCTATTTCCTGAAGTAGCTTGAAAAGTATTGGTATTAGTTCCTCTTTAAAGGTTTTGTAAAACTCTGCTGTATACCCATCCGGTCCTGGGCTTTTCTTAGTTGGTAGTCTTTTGATGGTTTCTTCTATTTCCTCAATTGATATTGGTCTGTTTAGGTTGTCTATATCCTCCTGACTCAATCTGGGCAGATCATATGACTTAAGAAATTTATCTATGCCTTCACTATCTTCTAATTTATTGGAGTATAAGGATTCAAAATAGTTTTTGATTATCTTCTGTATTTCTGAAGTGTCTGTTGTGATATTGCCTTTTTCATCCCGTATGCTAGTAATTTGAGTTCTCTCTCTTCTTCTCTTCGCTAGCATCGCTAAGGGTCTGTCGATTTTGTTTATTTTTTCAAAGAACCAACTTTTAGTTTTGTCAATTTTTTCAATTGTTTCTTTTGTTTCGATTTCATTAATTTCAGCTCTGATTTTAATTATTTCTTGCCTTCTACTTCTTTTGCTGTTGTTTTGCTCTTCTTTTTCAAGGATTTTGAGATGAAGTATGAGATCATTTATTTGTTGGTTTTTTCTTTTTTTAAGGAATGAACTCCAAGCAATGAATTTTCCTCTTAGAACTGCTTTCAATGTGTCCCATAGATTCCGATATGTTGTGTCTGTGTTTTCATTTATCTCTAAGAATTTTTTAATTTCCTCCTTGATGTCTTCTATAACCCATTGATCATTCAGTAACCTATTGTTCATTCTCCAAGTGATGTATGCTTTTTCCTTCCTTCTTTTATCGTTGATTTTCAGTTTCATTCCATTATGATCAGATAAGATGCATGGTATTATCTCTACTCCTTTATATTGTCTAAGAGTTGCCCTGTGACATAATATATGATCTATTTTTGAGAAGGATCCATGTGCTGCTGAGAAAAAAGTGTAACTGCTTGATGTTGGGTGGTATACTCTATATATGTCAATTAGGTCTAGGTTATTAATAGTGTTATTGAGTTCTATAGTTTCCTTATTCAACTTTTGTTTGGAAGATCTGTCCAGTGGCGAGAGAGGTGTGTTGAAGTCTCCCATGATTATGGTATGGTGGTCTATTAGACTCTTGAACTTGAGAAGAGTTTGTTTGACGAACATAGCTGCACCATTGTTTGGGGCATAAATATTTATGATTGTTATGTCTTGTTGGTGTATGGTTCCCTTAAGCAGTATGTAGTGTCCCTCTTTATCCCTTTTGATTAACTTTGGCTTGAAATCTATTTTATTTGATATGAGTATGGACACTCCTGCTTGTTTCCGAAGTCCATATGAGTGATATGATTTTTCCCAACCTTTCACCTTCAGCCTATGTATGTCTTTTCCTATCAAATGCGTCTCCTGTAGGCAGCATATTGTTGGGTCTTGTTTTGTGATCCATTCTACTAGCCTGTGTCTCTTAATTGGTGAGTTTAAGCCATTAACATTTAGGGTTATTATTGAGATATGGGTTGTTCTTCCAGCCATATTTGTTTATTTCTGTTACTAAACATGGTTTGTTTTCCTCTTTGATTATTTCCCCCCCCTTTACTGTCCTACCTCCCACTGTTGGTTTTCATTGTTATTTTCCATTTCCTCTTCCTGTAATGCTTTGGCGAGGATGTTTTGAAGAGATGGTTTTCTAGCTGCGAATTCTTTAAACTTTTGTTTATCGTGGAAGGTTTTAATTTCATCTTCCATCCTGAAGCTTAATTTCGCTGGATACACAATTCTTGGTTGGAACCCATTTTCTTTCAGTGTTTGAAATATGTTATTCCAGGATCTTCTAGCTTTCAGAGTCTGTGTTGAAAGATCAGCTGTTATCCTGATTGGCTTACCCCTAAATGTAATCTGCTTCCTTTCTCTTGTAGCTTTTAAAATTCTCTCCTTATTCTGTATGTTGGGCATCTTCATTATAATGTGTCTAGGTGTGGATCTCTTATGATTTTGCACATTCGGCGTCCTGTAGGCTTCTAGGATTTGGGATTCTGTCTCATTCTTCAAGTCTGGGAAGTTTTCTCGTATTATTTCATTGAATAGACTGCTCATTCCTTTGGTTTGGAGCTCTGTACCTTCCTGTATCCCAATGACTCTTAAGTTTGGTCTCTTAATGTTATCCCATATTTCTTGGATGTTCTGCTCATGGTTTCTTAACAGTCTTGCTGAGCTGTCTATGTTCTTTTCCAGTTGAAATACTTTGTCTTCATTGTCTGATGTTCTATCTTCTAAGTGTTCTACTCTGCTGGTAGTATTCTCCATTGAGTTTTTAAGTTGGTTTATTGCTTCCTGCATTTCTAGGATTTCTGTTTGTTTGTTTTTTATAACCTCTATCTCCCTGTATAGTTGATCCTTTGCTTCCTGGATTTGTTTGCGTAATTCATTGTCGAAGTGATCTTTCATTGTCTGATTTTGCTGTTTAATGTCTTCCTTGATACTCCAGATCATCTGAAGCATGTATATCCTGAATTCTTTATCTGACATTCCATCTGCTGCAGCTGTTACCTCTTCTAAAGTTGCGTTGACCTGCATTGCTTGTGGTCCTTTCTTTCCTTGTCTTTTCATACTGCTTGCGTATCTTTCCTGCAGGCGCGGGCGGCGGCTCTGCTCTCTCCTTATTCCAATTGGGGTGTCGTGGCTACCACGCCGGCAGGTCACTGGGCCTGTTCTGGGCGCTGGCGGCGGCTCTGTTCTGCCCCTACTCCAATTGGGGTGACGAGTGTACCACGCCGGCAGGCCACCGGGCCTGATCCGCCGGTCGGTTGCAGGTTTGCCTACCCTGCAGGCGCGGGCGGCGGCTCTACTCTGCCCCTACTCCAAATGGGGTGACGTGTCTGTCGTACCGGCAGGCCACTGGGCCTGTCCCGCTGGTCGGTCGCAGATCTGCCCACCTTTCGGGCACGGGTGGAGGCTCTGCTCTGCCCCTACTCCAATTGGGGTGTCGTGACTACCCCGCCTGCAGGACGCTGGGCCTGTTCCTGGCACGGGCGGCGACTCTGCTCTGCCCCTACTCCAATTAGGGTGGTGTGTGTACCACGCCGGCAGGCTCCTGGGCCTGATCCGCCGGTCTGTTGCAGGTCTGCCTACCTTGGAGGCGCGGGCGGCGGATCTGCCCTGCCCCTCCTACCACGCCTGCGGACCCCTGGGCCTGATCTGCAGGTTGGTCACAGGTCTGCTCACCCTGCGGGCACGGGTGGCGGTTCCGCTCCGCCCCCACTCCAATTGGGGTCACGTGACCACCACACCGGCAGGGCCTGATCCGGGCGTGGGAGAAGGATCTGCTCTGCCCCTACTCCAGTTGGGGTGACGTGTGTACCACACTGGCAGGCCACTGGGCCTGACCCGCCAGGCTGTCACAGGTCTGTTTACCTTGCAAGCGCGAACGGCGGCTCTGCCCTGCCCCTCCTACCACGCCCATGTACCACTGGGTCGCGGGTCTGCCCACCTTGCGGGTGCGGGTGGCGGCTCCGCTCCGCCCCCTCTCCAATTGGGGTCACGCGGTCACCACGCTGGCGAGCCGCTGGGCCTGCTCCGGGCGCTGGTGGCGGCCCGGCTCCTCCCCTCTGGCTCGACGACAAATTGAGGAGACTCGGGTGTCTGTGCCTCACCCCCCCTACCAGGAGACCAACTGTTTCTGTCGCCGCTGGTATTGATGAAGTTCTCTCCTCCGCCGCTTTCTGATGACATCAGATCTCTGCCATGTTGGTATCCTATGCGAATGGCAGCATTTCGTTCCCCTTGCCGGGCAACCAAAGCAACGGGTGAGTCCTGACCGGCCCTCAGCAGGACCCGGACCGAGAAGCAGTTTCCGCGGGCTCCTAGCCCCGGTCCAGGGAAGTTCCGGGAGCCGGAACTCGGCCGCTCCGTGCTCGGTGTAAGCTCCTATAAGAGTAGGCTCCAAGAAGCAGTCCCTGCGGGCTCAGTTCCGGGAGCCGGAATTCGGCCGCTTAGTGCTTGGTGTATGCTGTGATAGGAGCAGGGTCCAAGAAGCAGCCTCCGCAGGCTCCCCAGCCTTGGGCCAGGGCGGTTCCGGGAGCTGGAACTCGGCCGCCCCGCGCTCGGTGTTCGCTCTGATAAGATCAGGTTCTAAGAAGCACCCAGGCACTGAACCCTAGCAATCTGTCTGCAAGCCGCAGGCGAATGGCAGCCTGAAATTACCTGTTCTATGGCTGAATGAGCTGCGGTCAGTCAAAAACAGGGATGGTGACGTCAGCTTTCCAACATGGTGGCTGCTGGCCTCCTCTGTGGTCTGACCGGTGTGGAGAACCGAGATGGACCGCTTCCTTCCCCCGTCTCGAACCCAGAATTCAGCCCTGAGTACGGTGCTTGCACAGCTGGCAGAAACTGCAGCGCTGTATCCCTGCGTTGCTATCTCCTCGTTTCCCAGCGCGCGCTGCAGACTCTAGCCGCGGGGCGATTTGCTGAATAAGCAGTGTTACCCTCCGTGCAACAAATCTCTTGCGTTTGAGTCCCCGTAGCTGATCCTCATGCGATGGAAATCCTTCCTTCAGGTTCCGGAGCACCCCACTATTGCTGGAAATTCCTAACAAGATAGCCTTTAGCCGTCCTGACTTGTCATACTCCCACACAGTGAAGCAGCACACGGGGGCAATGCACTCCCCTCGCCGCCATCTTCCCTCTCCCCAAACCAGATATCTTTACAATCTGAGCTAAGCATTGTCTTTACTCTCTCAATTTCAGTATAATGGAATAGAAGAGAAGACATACAGTTTTCTGTTTGCATTTAAACCCCACCAACTCCATCCTCTGGGCTGTACAATCTGTCCTGCTTTAGTTCTGAGGTTTAAGGAAAAATGACTTCAATCATGGCCCTTGAAGTAGGGAAGGGATGGCCACTCAATCCACAGTCTTGCTAAAGGGCCATGATCAGACACTTGTGGCAAGGGGCCCTTGTTGATACCTCCCCCAAGAGGAAGAATCCATGACCCTATAAGACAGTCTATCCCACCTTCCAATCTTCACTTTAGTATTTAGGTATTATCCACCCTCTTTTTGGGAACCAGTTACTCTCCATTCACTGAGATACATATTTAAAAGAGAAAGCATATTTTCTTTTCAGGAAAGTTTCTTATAGATATATTTTTTTTTCCCCAAAGAGTATATGTTTTCTTTCTTTGTTGCAATATGTATCATTTGTCTTTTGGCAATAGAGACTTTAGTGAAAATTTCTTAAAAACCACAGTGTTTAACAACCATGTTTAATGACAATGTTTGTTTTTTTTTTTTCTTTTAATCATGCAAGAAAGAAAATGATTTCTATTTTCTTGGCATTTCAGGAATCTTCAGGTCTATTTGACTCAGTCTTTATGTTGATATGTTCTATTTTTACCCAGCGATATAGACCTTCAATGCCTGATGAGGATAAAAATGTTCTTTCAAATATAAATTTAATTTAACTTAAATAAACAAATATATGTAAAGATAAAATGTTAGGGAAGTAATACTATGGATGATACATGGATTTGGTGATAATCTCCCAAATGGCAAATGAAGAGTCTGTAGTGCAGAAAACAGTGACATGGGAAAGGGACTGCTATAGCCTAGCATCCCTTGCTTTGAACCCAGAATCAGGCCCAATGTGAGCAACTGCCAAATTCTACTTACTACTTAGTCTGCTTCCCCTGGCTCCCTTCCTCTATTATTTGTTTTCCTTCTCCCACTTCCTGCAGACAAAGTGATACCTGGCTCCAACTCACTTTTCAACCCTTACCTGCTATCAAGGAGTGAAGGCAGATTTGCTTTTTCTTTTGAGTCCTCCTGTCTCCACATACCTAGGCACTGCTCACCTGCTCTGGCCTCATGTTCTGGGCTGCTAGAGCTTCCTTCCTGCCTGCCTGCCTGCCTGCCTCATACCTTCTTTCCTCCTTCTTTGTCTTCTGCCCTTACTTTCAATTTACTTCTTCAAATACTCATCAAGTATCAACCTTTTTATTTTTCTTGATTATCCATTACTTATAACAAACCAACCACAGTCAACACTATAAAACAATGATTATTTATGATATTCAAGGATTTTATGGGTCTGGAATTTGGATGAGGCATAGAAACGATGGCTTGTCCCATATCACAGTTACTGGAGACTTCCTTATACAAATGTCTGGTCTCCACTGAAGCTATAGTCCATGTGTTAACACTTTCTGACAGCAGTTGAGAAAGGTGTGGAAACAATGACTTCATTCTTTGATGAGAAAGAGTGAAAATACTCCAAAGTCTTGTTTAAAATGGATAAGTAGAGAATGTCTCCTTCCTCAAAGTCCTTATGTTTTGTTTTGGTTTTACTGCCATTCAATGATGTCATCTTTATTGACATTTTTGAACAGGTTCAGTTATTATGGAAAGAGATAATTTCTAAACTTAGATTGAATGAATGGATGCAGTGCAGAGGAGTGCCATCATTGGGCACTGTGAATGCAAGGTTGAAGAATTGAGAACCACACCCTCAGATGCTGGACCACATGCAAAAGTTGACTCTTCCTGGAGTCAACTTTGTAGTTGGGTGTCATGACCACCTTGTAGCTGCTTGCCCCAGAGATGAGCCTCTGCTTGTCAGTTAGGCAGGAAGAGGTCTCTTTATTTTGGATATTGTGTTTATTTAGGATTTTGTCTACTAACATTCATGTTAGTAGAACTGGGTTTCCTCCCCAGGGTAATGGTCTTTCTGGTCTCAACTATTTCTCAACAATTAGCTGAAGTATACTGACACACTACAATAATATCTTTCCTTTTCTGTAGTTCTACATCCTTGTGGACATGTTTCATAACAGGAATCTCATTATATATTGCACCATTATTTTTATATACAGCATAACTTTCTCACTAGCATTTTCAGGGAATTGAAGGGAATTTGTCCATTTGACAGTAGCTCATGAAGTGTCTTGCTTCTACTATGATTTCCACAAACATTAATTGAATTGGATTTCTTCTACAAAAAAATAGGAATTTAAAATTTCCAATATTTCATGAGAATGGCTCCACACCAAATGGTTCATTGAAAGCTGAACAATGCTAAATCATTAAATTCCTGTCATAGTTAGTGAATCTCATGGAAGTTATAGTTTGTTGCAAATAACTTTCTTTAACAAGATATGTTGCACATTTTTATGACACTGTACTAGCCACAGTGATTAAACTGCGTCCTGCCCTTCTAGAGAATGCTGTGTGGTGGGAGGTACTAATAAGAGACCCTGTGATTACATTCCATTGTTAGGTTGGTAAAGTTCAGATGCAGTAGAAACAAAGGTGAGTTGGCTGCTGGCCTGAACACAGAAGAAAGAAAGGCTTCCAACAACCAGATGATATCAGAGCTGGGGAAAAGTAGGAGAAATAGGAGCCATTTATGTAAAGTGCAGACTTGGTAGAACAGAGTGTTCCAGGTAGAGGCAAATAACTTTTACTGTGAATAATATGGAGCTAGTGAGCTCATGAAACTACTGAGTGCAGAAAGAAAGTGGGAAAAGGGCATGGGATATCAAGAAATAAGGCTAAAGGAGGAAACAGGGCAAACTTAAAATACAAGCAAACAAGTTTTATCCTTATGTTGAGGGAAACAGAGATTCACTGATGAATTTTAAGCAGCCAATCTGCAGAGTGAGTATTGTGTTTTGAAACAGATGAGGTAATGAAAGAGGCAACTTGCAAGGAAATAGATCAGAAGTCTAAGAAGTGACGGTGACCTGAATTTTGTTGGTAACAGTGAAGATATAGAAAAGCTGATTAGTTTAAAAGACATTTAGGATACAGCATCAATAGAACTCTGTGTTGAATCTGTGGAGCAAGAGAGTTAGAAAAGAATCAAGGGTAACAGTTGTCTGAGTTGAACCATTAAATATATGGCATTCATTGAGAATAAGTATTGGAGAAAGAAGAGATTTAAGAGAAAAGGGTGGGTCAGTGCTATATATTATGGTTGATAGATTACTGGGATCTCAAAGATATACATGTCCCTATCTCAAAAAAAGACTGTTCCAATAAAATCAAATAAGGACCAAGAAATAAGTACGATTTTCTAGGCCAACTGCTGTAATCATAAGAGGGAGGCAGGAAGGTCGGAGTACAAGAAGAACATATGACTGTGGAGTTATAGGTTGATGCAATCTGAGAAAAAGAAAAAAATTGGAAGCTGGAAAATACAATTTTTTTCCTACAGTTTCCAGAAAGGAAACACCCTGTTGACACCTTGTTTTTAGGACTTTCAACCTCTAGAACTGAACAGTAATAAATAAATTTGTCTTGTTTTAAGATACTGCATTTGTGTTTGTTACCACAACAATATATACCATGAGCATGAAGAGTTTTAAGGTGTGTGGGTCATGCACCTCAGGTCTGGTGTGCTATTGGACACATGGAAGCTCACAAGAGACAGAGAGTGGGCCTGCTGATGTAGACTTGAGAATCATTGACATTAAGGTGGACACTAGATGCAATGAGGTTGGAAGAGACCATGTGGATGGAAAACTGGAATGAAGGGTTTACCATAGAGAACCCGGAGGCGCTTTAAAAATGGATGTTAACAGAGTAAGTTGGTAAGTAGCTCTCAGAGAAGAGAAAGATGATAGAATAAGGGGGTGAGGAAAACCAAAAGCAGAAAATACTGTCATTAAATAGGTTTGGTTCATAGTGACAGAAGCTGCTAAGAGAAAGTGAGTAAGACAATTTTAGGTTGCATAAGTATTCAAAGGTGCCTATGGGATGGGAAGGGAGCACTGTGGGGAAGTTCAGAAATGAGAAAGAGGAAACACGCTGAATGAACAAGTTCCTTGGAGGGGAGGAGAGCATTGCAGCACAGTAGACTTGAAGAGAGGGCTATCACTCCTATGGCTGCAGACCCCTGCCTTTCTTTGGGATGAGTGCAGAGGCCACAGCAAAGGAGTACACAGCTATGCATTAGAAATAAAAAAAAATTCCTCATTCTGCTCTAATTTTATAATATTTATTATATTGTATAATAATATATGTCAAGTTAAACGAATATCACAATGAGTAAGTGATTTATAGGGTTTTCTAATTCAAATATTCAAAGAAAAATATATTTAGTTAATTAATGCAATGCTGGGGATCAAACTATGGTTCTTGCACACTCTCGGCAAACATGTCCCCTTATAAAAAAAGAAAATTGACAAAAACGCAGAGTAAAAAAATTCCAAATAGTAGAACATTTTAGATTACTTGATTGGACTCAAGATGAGGTTATCATTGCCATTCAAAGATCCTTAGTACAAAACATTTAACAAAACACAGAACCAAAAAAATAAAACTACTATTATACTAATAACAAAAGAAAAAATATACCTAAACATGAATATGTTTCTTTCAGCACTAAGGAGTGGTGAAATGTTTTAGTTCCAACACCAATGACAAAAAATAAGGTAACATTTGAGAAAAGTGAGATTATCCATTTTCTTCATTTCTTTATCAAATATGTATCAACTATCCTTTGTGTACAAAGAGCTTTACCAAATAACAAAGGGTAGAACATTAAAAAATAGAGGATGTGAGTGCCACAGTATTTACTGTTTAACCCCCACTGAAATCACAATTGACTAACTGCATCCTTACTGCATCCTAACCTGGGTAATGCAAATTCTAAGAGTCGATTTAAGTGATAGGATTATTTACGTATTGAACCATAACCAAGAGAAATTATGCTACAAGAAAGAAACACACACATACACACACAATAGTTTATGTACCTGAAAAGTAAACAAATAACTGAAATACAGGTAATTTCACTTACGTGCAGCAAGCTAATAGGGCATTTGTTTATCCATCTGGATAAATTTGTGTGTGTGTGTGTGTGTGTAGACAAGTGGATATTCTTATCTAGATATGTATGTGGGAAAGAGTTCACAGCCTTTTTGATATAAATTAATGTAACCTAACTTTCTCTTGTAAGTTTAACCTTTTTAAAATGTTGTATTTGATCAATCCACATATATAGGTATTATGTAAAAGAGAAACTAACCTGTGAAATATACTGTCAAGCATCAGAGATTAAATTGGTTTGTTCTATAATTCCAGTAAAGTGCACACAGGAGAAATGAGGTGGAAGCATTTAGGGAGGTGAATGATAATGGGAGGGTTTGGCAATTTGCTCAGGAAGCAAGGAAGCAGAGCTAAAGAGAAGATTCAGATGTTTTCTAGCATAAAGAAATAAGAGAAAGCAATGAAATGTTGAATTTTTACCCCCTGGAAAAGTAGGCAGTTTTACTGAATCCTTTTTGAAATAATTATAACTAATAAATAGGTTAACTTGAATAATGATAATCAATGGGAGAGAATTAAAAGTGTCACCTACATGACTAACAAAAAAATATGTGAGAAGATATGGTGGGATTTAGCTAGTTTTGGGAACTGTGTCAGAGCTCCTGATCCATATTAAAAGAAAACACAAACAACAAAGAATCACCTTAAATGGGAATTGGATCTATATATGTAAATACACATGTATATATGTAAATATACATTCTACACAGAAGACATCTTTCTATAAAAGTTGGTCATTTTTTAAAAAGTCTTAGGTGACATTGTATATATAATAGAGCACTTGTGGTTCGTATTATATAATAAGAATGCTTAAGACAGAATTTTTATCCATGACTTGCAACTCCTTACAAAAACATTCTAATAAATGAACCTAAGAATTAAAGCAATATGGGAATTCTACATCAAATAACACCAATCAGAAGTTCATTTTGTGAATTTTTTAAAGTACTTTTTCTGACAGTTTTTCCTACACATGAAAGTTCTTAATGAGAAAAGATCTCTTGAGCATTAGCCTAACTGTCCCACCAATAGCCTTTTGCATAGAAGGGAAAGGAGTAAGAGTCAGGAGTGCTCTGCTTATCATCAAATGTGACTTTGAAAAAATAACCCAAAAAATCCTTATCCCTGAGAAATAATGACCACATTACCTGACGGGGCTCATGCCTGGAAGGAAGTCTTCAGATAATGAGCTACACTTGAGGAGCATCTGCTCAGTCGTGACAAGCATGTAGGTGATAAGATGGCAAGACTATAGCCTACCTGATGCAAGTTCTGTGCTTTAAACTAGGTCAGGTATATTATTTCAATTTAAAATAAGGAACACTAGAGTACCAGAACTTTTCTGGAAGAATGGCTACAAATGTTTGGTGCAGACAAACCCCTGATGAACTTTGGAATGCTTTTGGAGACAGTCTGCCTTGACCTCCATTGGCAATAGCCACACAGCGGCTCATGGACACACGTTTTAGAATTCACTCCTTCGTGCCAATCTGAATGTTGCTCATTTTGAAACTATAATAATGGTTATTACCTTCTATGTTATGGGTATCATAAGTACTACTATCAATATGTATGCTCTGTTTTAGCACACATTAGAAAGTGAATAATATAAGGGTAGATATATATTTAAGAATGCTGCTTGCTCTTATCTCACCTTTCCAATACAGAATGTAATGGTTTATTCCTAATTACTTGAATAGAAGCCTAGGCTAATCAGAATCCTTCCTAAGTTTTTATTCACACTAAATTTATTGCATGCTTTCTATTGAAAAAGCTTTCATCTATTTGGGCCTGAAATATGAATAATTTTCTTATATGTGAAAATTATCACCCTGTAAACTCATTAGGATGATCATCTTTTGCTTTTCTAAATGATTTTTTAAAAAGAAAATAAAAAAGAAGACCCATAGTGACTAATATAAATTATTAGGTATTTCAACTCAAAGTGAAAATTCTTATGAAAATTATGTCTTAAAAAAGAAGCATTACTGGGCTGGGGATGTGGCTCAAGCGGTAGTGCGCTCGCTTGGCATGCGTGTGGCCCGAGTTCGATCCTCAGCACCACATACAAACGAAGATGTTGTGTCCGCTGAAAACTAAAAAATAAATATTAAAAAATTCTCTCTCTCTCTCTCTCTCTCTCTCTCTCTCTTTAAAAAAAAAGAAGCATTACTTTAAATAGATTCTTATGAGTCTGTCTTTGTAGTAATGGCACTTACAAACATTCTACAGTGGCATTTATTTTCCTTTTTCTTTGATATTCATTAAGATGTGTTTAAATCTTCTCTCAACTAAGTTGCTAAGAATGATATATTCATTGGCTGGTTCTTGCACTTACCCTTAGGATTCCATTGTTCAATACCAAGCAATCCTAAATTATATTTTATCTTAACAGGACTTACATTATTTGGGGAACTTATGTTTTTTTTTTTTTCCCCAATGTTTTTCTGGCAGTATTTGCATCACTCTATGTAACACGGATAAGCTGAAAATTATAAATTCATTGAAGAAATTGGAATGGAGAAAAAATTTTGAGAGGACTAATTTTGAGAAGGATTTTTAAATACAATATCTATTATGAGATTATTATGATGATGGAAATAGTAATTCTAACAGTATTAACAATGTCAACTTCGACATTTATGTCAATAAAATTAGTTAAGCCTTTTTTGGTGGAGGTGGGGAGTACTGCAGATTGAACCCAGGTGGGCTTTACCACTGACCTACATTCCCAGCCCTTTTCACTTGTTTTTGTTTTGAGACAGTTTCTCTGGCTAGCCTTAAACTTGTGATCTTCCTGCCTTGGCCTCCAGAGTTGTGTGTCTTCATACAAGTACTTTGGATAAAAGTGATCATTACATTCCATCATCATTTATAATCCCATGACCCCTTCCTTCCCCTCCAACCCCATCTGCCTTATCTTGAGTTTGTCTATTCCTCCCATGCTCCCTCTCTCTATCCTACTGTGAATCAGCCTCCTTATATCAAAGAAAACATTTGGCATTTGTTTTTTGGGATTGGCTAACTGCACTTAGCATTATCTTCTCTAACTCCATCCATTTACCTAAAAATGCCATGCTTTTATTTTTTTTTTATTGCTGAGTAATATTCCATTGTATATGATGCCACATTTTGTTTTATCCATTCATCTATTGAAGGGCATCTAGGTTACACATTTTAGATATTGTGAATTGTGCTACTATAAACATTGATGTGGCTGTGTTCCTGTAGTATGCTATTTTTAAGTCCTTTGGGTATAGACCAAGGAAAGGGATAGCTGGGTCAAACGGTGGTTCCATTCCCAATTTGCCAAGAAATTTCCATACTGCTTTCCATATTGACTGCACCAATTTGCAGTCCCACCAGCAGTGTATGAGTGTACCTTTATCCCCACATCCTCGCCCACACTTATTGTTGTTTGTCTTCATAATAGCTGCCATTCTGACTGGAGTGAGACGAAATCTTTAGTGATTTTGATTTGCATATCTCTCATTGCTAGCAATGATGAACATTTTTTTCATATATTTGTTAATTGTGTATCATCTTCTGAGAAGTGTCTGTCCAGGTCCTTAGCCCATTTATTGATTGGGTTATTTGTTTTCTTGGTGCTTAGCTTTTTGAGTTCTTTATATATCCTAGAGATTAGTGCTCTATGTGATGTGTAAAAGGTAAAGATCTCTATAATGAAAGTTATAGAATCCTAAAGAAAGAAGTCAAAGAAGATCTTGGAAGATGAAAAGATCTACCTTGCTCTTGGATAGGCAGAATTAATATTATCAAAATGACGATACTTCCAAAAGCACTATATAGATTTAATGCAATTCTGATTAAAATCCCAATGACATCCTCATAGAAATAGAAATAGCAATCATGAAATTCATCTGGAAAAATAAGACACCCAGAATAGCTAAAGCAATCCTTAGCAGGAAGAGTGAAGCAGGTGGCATCACTATACCAGACCTTAAACTATACTACAGAGCAATAGTAACAAAACCAGTATGGTATTGGCACCAAAACAGACTGGCAAACAAATGGTACAGAATAGAGGACACAGAGACTAATACATAAAATTTAACAGTAATTAAATTAAGCTTAAAATTTAATTACTAGTCAAAGGTGCCAAAAATATGCATTGGAGAAAAGATAGCCTCTCCAAAAAATGGTGCTGGGAAAACTGGAAATCCATATGCAACAAAATGAAATTAAACCCCTATCTCTCATCATGCACAAAACTCAACTCAAAATGGATCAAGGACTTAGAAATAAAACCTGTATCTAATAGAAGATCCTGTATCTAATAGAAGAAAAAGTAGGTCCTAATCTCCATCATGTGGGATTAGGCCCCAACTTCCTTAATAAGACCCCTGTGGAGCAAGAATTAAAATCAAGAATTAATAAATGGGATGGACTCAAACTAAAAATTTTCTTCTCAGCAAAAGAAACAATCTGTGAGGTGAATAGAGAGCCTACATCTCAATGTTTATTTTTTGAGTTTCATTTAGATTACAGATATTAATGCTTTTAGTTTTGGACTATAATTTTCTTTCTTCCAATATATCATTCATTTATTTATAGTACTTATAAACACAAATTTTATTTTGATGTAGTCAAATGTGTCTTTACTACTGTTTCAGTATAATTTGTGAGTTCTTTTAGATTGAAAAGTGTACTTTTTCTTCGGAAGATTAGCAATTTATTTTAAAATTTCTTTTGTCATTTTTACTTTTACCACATTTAAATATTTAATCTACCTTTTATTTTTTTAAAGATTCACTTTAATTTTTTTTTCACCATGAAAGCAAAACAAGAGAAAAATAATTTTCTTAAACTAAGCAACTTTCAATTTTCAAATTCTCTTTATGGTTTTTAAGTTTTATTCTGGATATTCTTTGGTTCCTTGTTGTAGGTTTTATAAGTATGTCTGAATTCCTTACTCCATCAACCTACTTTTCTTCTTTTAGTACATTCTTTATTTTGCATGTATTTAGGTGGATATATACTTCAAAATTGTATTTACTTTTTTGATATTAAAATTATTATATTTTCTTTATTTGATTCATAAGTGTGTGGTGTATATTATCCCTTGCCTTTAATTTCAAACTTTTATAACGTCTTAGTTTTTTATCTATAACATATACAGTGTGTGGTAGGATGTTATCTTTATTTTTCAGTATGATATTTTCAACTTTAATTAATGAATTTAAAATTTTAAGCTTATTTTAATTATTGTTAAATTCTGCTTTCTTGACATGTTCTATTTTTGACTCTTTCCTGCATATTTTCTACTGTTTTTTTTGCTTCTATTAATGCTGTGTATTCTTACATATTCTATATTCTTAATAAAATAACCATATATTTATGTATATGTGTGTATGTAATAAGTGCATTATTTCTACATATTTTATGAAATATAAATGTATATATATAATTTACCTTTCAATACCTAAATTTAACAGTGTATCTTTGACCCAATTAAGACTTACAGTGTTTCCTTTTCATTTTCTCCAGGGAATGCCATCTTCCTTCACCACCTCCATTATTGCTAATATAGATATTTTAGTCCATGATTGTTTGCTTATACTTCAGTAGTGCTGTTTTGACTGCTTTATAAAATAATGGAAAATTTTATTAAATTATTTATACTCCCTTAGAAAATCCTGGGTTTTTTTCTGTTTTTCCAACTATAATTTCAAGGAGGGTCACTGTGTGTAAATACTTTTAAGTTCTGTATTCTTAGGTCTATCTTTGTACCAACACATTTAAATAGGAAGTGATCTAGATATAATGTCCAGAGTTCAAAGTTCCACTCCTCTAAATATTTTTGAATATTACTCTAGTTCCTTTGCAGCTAGTCTTGCTGTTGACATGTTGTTGTCAATCTAATTTTTCTTTATCTTCAAAATACTCTTTCTAAAAAAAAACCTTAAAATGTACTTATTGTTGAAATTTTTGTTAATATTTTTGCCAGACTGTGTCTCGACTCCATGTAGTACAGATCAATGAATTGCATTTTCATTGTACTTTTTGCCTTTTCAGTTTTCTTTCCCTGTAATAGAGAATATTGGCTACACTGGGTTGTAATGTTTAATCAGGCTGAAAAGCTGAAACTCAAGCGCTCCCTACATAACACTTGGTGAATTTAGTGTGGGATCAGATGGGGCCATAGCACAGGTTGCTAGTTCTTGTTTAATCGCTCTATACTTCTCATAATTGTATCCCAGGAATTATATTCTCCAAGGGTTTTATGGGTTTAATGTCTTAGCTTTTTTTCTGTGGAAAGAGTGGAGAATAGCAGAAGAAATGCATAGAGACTTCATATTTTGTCTTGATTACTTATTTTTCTCTCTCTTCTAGCTAGGCTTGCTGTACCATGACTATTGTTGTTTCTCTAATTTGATTATGGGTAGCATTTCCCAAAGGCTACCTGTGAAAGATAGACCCTCAGGATGGCACTATTGTGAGCTACTATGGACCTTTAGATGATGGGGTATTGTGGGAGAGCCTTAATGATTGGAGGTTTGCCCTCAGAGGGGATTGTGCCACCAGGGTCTCCTCCTATCTTTTTGTTTGTTTGTTTGTTTCCTGGCACATGAGATAAGAAATTTGCTCTTCCATGCATTCTCACCTGATATACTGCCCTGTCAAGAGGCCCCAAATAGAGTCCACCTAATCTTAAACTGTATCCTCCAGAGTAATGATACAAAATCACCCTTTTCTGTTTATAAGTTATTTGCCTCAGGTATTTCATTATAGTAATAAGAAGGTGATTAATACAGTCATATGTGTCTGGTGTCATGATTTTATTACTTCTATTGGTGATGGTAATGAGGGAACAGAAACAAGGACCTATCAAGGATAATAAGTAAGAAAATGAGATAACCAGAATATTTCCCCACAACCCATTCTTTTCTGTACTTTCTTCTTGGGTCAGGGTTGAGTGAGAAACCACAAAAACTTGTGTTAATTCATCATTATGCATAGACCTAAAATGGGGCCAATTCAATCTGCTACAACATTATATGATGAGGAGTCCCCTGGGAGTGAAGTAGATCATAGAGGTTTTATAATTATGGCTGTTTCATAAACTTCACATTTTTCAATTAGATATAATTTGTTTAAGCAAACCAAGTGTATGAAAATTGGAAGTTATAAACCAGTAAAATTAATGGGTGTTTGTCTTCCAAAATAATTTGCCATCAAATACCTCCAAATATGAAACTTCCCTAGTGCATTTAAATGTGATGTATTTAATAAATTTCAGCTTATATTTAGTTTTGGGGAGTAAAGGCGTAAAAGTATACTATTGAGAGCCTGGAAGACAGAAAATTTTGATTCTTCCCTAATGAGCCAATGTCTAGGTGAGTAATTCATTCCTTCATTATTTCCTATCTTTTTCTTTACTCTTTCATCCAGCCTACCATTGTTTATTTGAATCAGCTGCAAATCCACCCTTTGCTGCTTGCTTTGGTATTCTGGTATTGGATTCCTGCACAAGATTCTGCTTTGACTGCTGGCCCAGGTTTAGGAATTGCCAATGGAATGGAAAAGGGAGATTGGAATTCTGGGAAAGGGTTTTTCTTCCTCTCCTTAGAGACCTGAACATACATATCTCCTTTCCCACTCCTGGACTTGGAGAGTCCAGCACCAGTCAGGCAGCTATACACCTTGGGAGAACTGAATGTCAGCTATGTGTGCTTTACCTTGAGCACCTGAGTTTATTTCTGCCCATTCTCTTATTATGACAGCTGTTTTCACACGATACATTACAGAGGTAAGGTACCTTTGTGACACCTTGGTGTTTATGTTCTACACGTTCAATAACTCTGTTAAAATAATAATTGTGACTACATCCTCTGATTGGAGTCTGATAGATAAAATATTCAACAAATTTACTTTTAAAAAATATAATCACTGCTATATCACTGTTAATAATGGTTAACTCACCCATGCTCTTTGCCTTAATGTTTTAGGATATATTAGTTAAAATTTTACAAATTATTTTATAGTTTTTATATTTTTGTGTATGTGGGGGAAATTACATAAAGAAAGGAAGGTGACTGTACTATTGAAATAGGAATACTTGACATTCATGTCGTGTTCTACAGATTTAAAAGTACTTACATGTGCATTACACCTTGTTAAATTACAGTGCAGCTATTATTCACATTTTACAAATGTGAGAAAAACTTTCTTTTTTAGACCTTAAATCTTTATTGGGAAAAATTAAGTTATTAAATTTTACAATGCAAAAGAAATATGATACTAAAATCACACAGATTCTTAAACTCCAATATTTGTTTTTCTACCATACTGGACATTGGAATTTTTAGAGACAAAAGGAAATGATTCCTCCACCCGATAGAGATGTCAGTGATAGGAACATGAGGTTAAGGGAATGATTCTATAAACAGGACCCACTGTGCTGACCCCCACCATGCTTTCTTTATTAAAAAGCAATTTACCAGAAGCCCTGACTGGCTTAAGTTGACAAGATATGTTTCATTCCACAGCAAACAACCTATTATCTGCTGACAGAACACAAGTTCCCCTAACGTGGGGCACTTTTGTGATCCTTACACAGACCAGATCCCAGAACTCAGGGAGAAAAGGATAATTCCCTTTATCCATAAAATCTATAAGAACACGTTCCAATTAGAACCAGTCAGCATGGGACAAAGTGACCTAGAGTTGTCAGGTGCACTGGGGACTTGAAAGTCTGATATCATCCTGTTATCAGCCCTGGGGGGAGGTAGCTGAAAGTTTCTGGAAGATAGGGGTAGAACTTGACTATGAACAAAAGTCATCAATATACCATGAAGATGAAGTCTTCTAGGTAGCTTTCAGAGCTTCCTTCAGTGGAATAGAGGTGGCTGATCTTTCGTGGTTATTTGATGATGTTCCTGGGCAGAGGATTGAAGACAATCACATTCTTTCTCAGAGGGGAACTTCTAGATAGAGAAAGGGGGGTCAAAGAGCTGTAGAAATTAGGAGATGCATAGGGAAAGAAAGGTAAGAGAGACCTTAGTTCTGAGACTTCTTTCTGGGATCAGAATATCATAAGTGTCATTACTTTGGGGTTACATTTTCTTGACTCTAGTGAAATCATGTATTAAAAAAATACGTGTGTGTGTGTGTGAATACACATAAATATGTGTGTGTATATATCTATATCTATATATCTCTATATACATATATATATATTTGTGGAAAGGAGATTGAAATAACTCTGGTGAGCTAATGATTTATGTGTGTGTTACATATAAATGTGTGTGTGTGTATATATATATATATATATATATATACACACACACACACATATTTATATACCCTCTCATAAAATGCCAAGTTAAAGACTATCGCAATATCATAACCCATGCCTTTCACTGAAAATTCATTCCTTTAATTCAAGTGCAGTGTTAGTACCATGAATTTGTTCACAACACAAAGTAAGAAAAAAAATTGACCAATCCCTTACTTCCCATAAAGCAGTCCTACTTTCTAGGCTTGTACCCCCAAACTAGTCTTAGCTGTGTGTGTGTCACAAAACCTTTTAAAAGAAAAGATAAATAGAAACTTTTCCCATAATTATTTGGGTGAAATTGATTCTCCAGGGTGATGCAACAGATTTATATCCATTGTTCTCTTTTCCCCTAATATATTGCTACAAACCTCTTGGAGAGGATCCAGATTAAAAAAATTACAGCCCTAATGCATATTTTTTTAAAAAAATCAGGGTTCAGAAATATTGCAATGAACCCTATTACTGAGATACTTTCAAAATTTGATTTCAAAGAGGTACTTTCTAGTTTTAGTAGAGATAAATGCAATAGGAATAGGTTCAGCCTGCTGCCAGCACTAGGTTTTGGGGGGTTTTGTTTAAGTCAACTGTTGATTGTAGATATTCTTCCTTTAAAAACTGTGTCACTCTATGTTTTCTTTGTGTTTTCCCTATTTAGTGATGCAGATTGTCAATTTCAGACAAAGCATCATAGAGTGCTCTGCAGACATTTTGAAACACTTTACCTTGCTGGCTCTTTATGAATGAAGGTTTCTAAATGACACTGGATAAATATGGCAGATTAAGAGGGGAAGGAAGACTGAGCCATTATTAACCTTCTTTTCTTCCAGATTATATCCTTTAAGTGATCTTTTTTTAAAAAAATTGGCTTAAAATGTTTCAATGTTCTACAAGAAGCTTGATATTTTGCTTAGCCATTCTCCTTTGCTGCTTTGAATATTTTTTTCTACATCATTGTTTAAGCCAGGATCTGATTTCGAAGTAGGGCATTACTTTGACATGAATTACAGCATGCTTGAATGCTTAATCTTCTCAGTCACATTTTATTGCTGTCCTGTATAAATAACACATAATAATTTTGTTTTATTAATATAGTGATCCATCTTTATTGCCCTGTGCTTGTTAATGAAGATTGAAATTGAAGGTCTCTAACTATAAATTAGAAGTATTTAAACAACTGACAAAAAGGATTCAACTTTTCACCTATTAGATTAGGTTTCCTCTTAGTGGATATATTTATACATAGAATTCCAAGTCCACTTTGATATTTTTGTTGTTTGGATTATGTTCAGTCATATGTGTGGGAATGCTTAAAATTATTTATTTGTAAGGTTAATTAACCAATCAGCACATATTAATTCTAGAGGAAAAATCTCAGGTGAGCTCGGCTGAGTGGCTAGGATTTTATTTAACCTATTTCATGAGTCAAGAAAACAAACTCAACTACTGAGAAGTGAGAATAATAGAGAGTTTGAGTGGGTTCTTTAGGGTTAGAAGCTGAAAGAAACAAACAAAAATGAAGATCTTTGAAAATTTTCCTTCTTTATTCATCTGTTACCATACACTTTCTTTTACACTCCTTACAATTATAAAGAACTAATAATATGCCAAACCCTTTGACTCATAATGTTGTACATATCCTCTTCCTTTTATTGAAATATTCTCTGTAGCCACCTTTCTCTAACCACCCGTGGTGTTGTGCTTCGAGTCCCTCAACTAACTTGCTTGCAGGAGCTCCTTCTGACCTCAGCTTTGATGACATTTCCTCTGCAGAGCCTTTTCAACCCCAAGTCTGAGAATGGGTTTCCTTCCTGTATACTTCTATGATATTCTGTTCTTGTCTGTATTGTAATACTTATCAATGGTTGGTTGTAGGTTTGTTTTCATTTCTCGATTCTTCATTATAATGTAGGCTTCCTGAAATCATGAAGGAAATCTTGTTCTAGATTACATTCTTAGCATGTGTCATGGTATTCGACATGTAACAGGTATTTATTTGATTTTATTGACATCAGTAGCTGCAAGAAGAATGAAGTGAATGTGAAATGAGAGGTTATGGGTGGTGGTTTTGTAGTAGTTAAGAGTACAGAGCCTGGAGCCACATTGCCTGAATTTGGTTCTCATACTCACCCTATGACCTCGCACAAGTTCTATCTATGCCTTAGTTCTCTTAGAACTAGAGGGACAGTAAAACAATTTGATCTTGTACATTTTTATGGGTTTAAAAACATTGGTATAGAAGACTTACTGCAATGTAGTATGTATTAGATGAATGCCTATTAAAATGTAAAAGTCTCAAGGTGAGGATTGGGGACATTGTAGTTACAAAGAGATGGAGATGCCCAGAGCTCAGTATTCCAGACCATAATTTCCAGGATGTGGGAATTTACCTGACTATAGTCTGCTTCTCTTCCTGCTCAGTTTTAGGACCTAGAACATGTAGTTGCAGTACTTATCCCTAGAGTAGTATGTCTCAGAAGTTTGTCCTTCAGCTTTTGGAATCAGAATCACCTGATCAGGTTAGTAGCAAAGGCAGTGCCAAGGGCCTCCCTATGGAATCCTTATGGTAGGGGGTGGGGGACTGCATTTATTGGACCATAGGTGGTTTTGATGCCTGGAGTCTAAGGATTGCTCATGGAGGTTCACTTCTCTGGACAGATTTCTAGAAGCAAAGTTGGGCAGGTGAGGTTTGAAAGGACTCCCTTCTGATTCAGAGGTGCCTTTCATCCCTCCATTGCTCTTGGTCATACTTTTTATAGCTTCTTTAGCATTGCTTGCTTTGTTCCCCGTGTTTTCAGGTTTTCAAAAATATCATCTAATCTTTGTCCTCAAGTAGTTTATGGTATAGTTAGTTGAGAGATGAGTGCCTCTCTGACACTCAACTGCCTTCCTCTCTACACCAGCTCTAATCCATTTTTAAATAAAAATTGCATAAAATTTACAAACTAAAGTTTTGGATTGACTCTTAAGTATAGAATAAAATAGGAGGACTGAGAGGCTGGAGTAATTGGGGAAGATTTTGGAAAGTGAGGTGGCCATGAAGAATGAGTAATGTTGGTTTGGTAGGAAGAGATGGGGAGACCACGGAGGCAGGAGTGAACTGTAAGGGAAAAAAATAGAGACCTGCTTGAGGATGAAACTTTTCGGGAAGAATAGAGACCCAGACTCTGATATTTCATGTTAAGCAATAGAAAGAAGGGGAATCAAGACACAGTGCATCATTTCTAGTTACTCTCCATAATCTTAAAAAAAAAAAAAATTGCAAGGGATGTCAGAATTTGACCAGAATGTAGAGACCCATTAGAAAGTATTCAGGAAGTGAAAAAGTAAAAACTGTAACGTAGGTGGATTATGTCAGTGTGGCAAACTATCTACTTGCTCTCTTATAAATGTAGTTTTCTTTCCTGGAGTATTTCTAAACTAGTTGAAATGAGAGGAAACACTAATTGAATGAAAACATAACCAAAGTCAGTGCAAAATATGAGAAGAAACAGTTGCTAGTAGAGTCGAGCTCTGGTGCTCCATGACAGGGACAGGAGCTGGTGGTTCTGAAGGATTGTTGTGTTCACTCATGTGTGTGCAGTAGGAAAGGGACGTGGCTTGAGAAGACCCATGTGAGGAAGTAGAAGAATTGTGGTAGTAGTCTATCTAAACAAAGGCAGGAGCTAGAAGAGGGAGAAGAAAAATGAAGAGGTAGGTAGAATCCTGGTTCAGTTAATGGAGAAGGGAAAAGTTGGGAGAGTCATGTTGCAAGAAAAGTATTCAAAATAATGATATGAAAAGAAGATGAGAAAAAGCATCCAGAGATACCTTCCTCCTCTCTTCAATTTACTCTATTAGATTTTTATATCATAACCTAAATTTCTCACTCCATGAAATAGCTCCATACATCTAGTTTTAGGGTGAGGAAATTGTGGTTCAGAGTAGTTAGACAAATTGCCTATAAGCAAAGCAGCCCACAGAGCCCATCCTCTGACGTTGATCTTATTGTGAAGACCACACATTTCCCACTCATTCATCAGCATTAAATAAACAGAAACAAGTTGACTATAATTATTCTTGCATTGTCTTATGGGACTCTTACCTGTGCTTGTCCTTACTTGATTTGTTCCTCCAATTCTTTCTAGTCTTCCAATTTCTAAATTTTTTCTTGGATTTTATAATTCCTATTTTTCCTCTGACACTCAACTGCCTTCCTCTCTGTACCAGCTCTGATCCATTGTAACAGTGGCTGGTAAGATCTCCCCCCTTCTGTTTAATTAAACAATAAGCAATGTGGCTTAGGGACTGTGCCTGTTAGGTTGTCCAATACACATATGGTCCTTACCCGTCATCGGATGAGCTGACCTCAAGGCGTCAGCCTCCTGTCTTAGGTTGGTACCACTGCAATTGGATCATAGCCGTCACTGACTACCGGTCCAGCATACAGCCATACTTGTGGATAGGCTTATGCACCAGTGGGGGGTGAGGTTCTTTGCCTCACCTCTGTTGGCCCCCAAATTTGGCCTTTGCACCAGTGGGGGGGGTGAGGTTCTTTGCCTCACCTCTGTTGGCCCCCAAATTTTAGACCATCACTAGCAGAAGGGAGGAGGATACAGAAATGCCATGACACCAAGCCAATTGATGGCTCCTATGGAAAAATTGTACCACCGGTGACACCATCAGCAAAGATATGCCAGCACTACCACAATTCGCTGCACCAACAGATAGTTCACAATGCATACAAGTGATATATAGTCCAGGCAAGTTCTGCAAGCAGTTCA